>NW_016690314.1:1291647-1418537 GCF_001604755.1 Lepidothrix coronata | reverse complement strand
GCAGCGCCCCGGCCCAGCCCGCAGCGCCCCGGCCCGGCCCGCAGCGCCCCCGGCCCGCCCGCCCGCCGCCACGATGCTGGCGCTGCTGTCCCGGCTGCTGGACTGGTTCCGCTCCCTCTTCTGGAAGGAGGAGATGGAGCTGACGCTGGTGGGGCTGCAGTACTCGGGCAAGACCACCTTCGTGAACGTCATCGCGGTGAGCGGGCGGCGGGAGGGGCTGATCCCGGCCCGGAGCCCCGGGATGGAGCGGGGGGCAGCGGGTGTGCCCCGCTGGGTGGGATGGGAGCCCCGGGAGCCAATGTGCCTCCGGGAACCTTCGCGTGCTGATGGGACACTGATCCCACACCAGGGCACGGCCCTACAGCCGTGTGTCGGTGTGGCTGGGCTTAGCGAATGTGGAGATAACATTGTGTGTCCTCAGCTGCTTCCTCCCTTCCACTGTGTCAGTGGGCCTGAATGCTTTGAGGTGTCACCCGCTCACGGTTCTCCTCTCAGTTGTTTGCTTATGCTGATTGCTGTAGCCTGTATCAAATAATCTCCTTTCTCTCAAGGTACATCTTGCTTCAGAAGTACAACTAACAAACCTGAGAGCAGCAAAGTGCTGCACTGGGGCCTGCTGATCTGGTGGTGTGCCTGGAGCAAGTGAAGGAAGGGTGTGGAACTCCTCCTACACGAAGCTTTCCATTGTTGAATGAGATAAAGAGTAGCTTTACCTAAATGGCTTAGCTGGCTCCACCAGCGTCCTGCTCTGTGGATATATGTGATGGAAAACATTCCAGGAGACAAGTTTGGGAGCCCTTGTAGGGAGACTGGAATGGGATGCTGAGGTGCCTTTTGGGTTTGCAGGGAGCATGAGGGATCTGAGTCCCGAGCCCCTGGAATGAGAGCTGATGTCTCCAGCCTTACAGGGAGCAGACCTTCAGCTTGTCTTTCGGGGTTTTTTGAGGCTGTCTCCATAACACTATGGAATATTTGTATGAATGTATTTACTTAAGTGTCAGGTGAGTGAGTTGCTGGATAGGAAAAGGACTTCTGTTCTCTTGAATAAATTCATCCTTGTACGCTGATGGATACCCTGGCAAAACGTAACCAAGGTCTTGTGTAGCTCAGGTGTGAGCACTCAGTGGGCTCCTTGATAATCATGGGAAATTGGTCTGCCCCCATCAAAGGTCACTTTTCTCTGACTAGTTTTTATGTGAAAGTTGCTGAACTAACCCAAGAATGCCAGAAGCCTGTTCTTTCACACACTGCCACTACTTCTGGGCTTTGATTTCTAAACATGGAGCTCTGAAATTGTTGAACAACCTCAGCCTTTGGCTGCTGAGCTGATACTGCTCGGAGTGTTCCTGCAGCTTGGGGCTCTGAGGTTACCCTGCAGGTTTTTTGTCTGCTGGAGTCCTCATGGTGATGGTACTTGACAAAGAACTGCTTTGCCTCTGTGTAGTGCCAGCAGCACATGTTCAGGGAGTTACATGTGAAGCTATGAAGATATGTGGAGCAGTTCAGAATTGCAGCAGTGCTGCACATCACTGCACTCAGATTTAGTCCATCTGAGTTGTCTCAAGTGGTAGAAGTTTTCCTAAGTAAAGTTGACATCAGTTTCCAGCTTCCTTTGCCGGGGCTTGAATTTTGCAAGGTTTCAGCCATGTGTTAGGATCACACCCAGACATTTATCTGACTGTCATTCAAAGAGCCTTGCAAAACCCAGTGAAATAGGGAAGCTGTTGTGTGTGCTGACACAGCCTCGTTGGCTGGCTTGGTTGGAAGCAGCAACTTGCGTTTCTGAAGCTTTTAATTAGGACATCTATGAACTCTTTACAAAAAACAGAGAGAGGGGACTTGCTCAGGGTTTTATTACTGATTTAAAAAAAAATAATAGCATAACCTTCAGTCATCAGTGCAATATTGCTTTTTAGAGAAGTACAGCTGCCCATGGCATGCAGAGGTAACTTGGTAGTTGCTTCCCTGACTGACTTTAGTTCAGAGTCTGCATTTGGGAACGAGCGTGCGAAAAGAATAACTGCTCTCTGCAGGCCTGTTAATGGTCTGGATGGATGAGGCTGTTGGGATTCCTTAAAACTAAAATGAAAGGAATGACACAGCAAGATGTCCTGTAGGATACCTCTAAAAGCTGGATTGCACATCAGGAACTTGGTATGGCTTAGGAGGTTGTGTTCTGTCTAATAGGGCTGTTACCAGTCTCGACAATAGTGAGTTTAATCCAGTATAAATCTCTAATGTAATCTCTGCCCATCAAGTGAGGCATATGGAACCAGAGGGAAACTCAACCAAGGAAGCTTGATGCAAGGCCTGACTGCTGCTGAAGCGGGAGGCCTGACTGCTGCATGAGAGGCAGACAGTCCAGTTCTAGAATAATCTTCTAGATTGGTACTGGGTTTGGACCATATTTATTCCTTCAGTGTAAACAAGCACTTGGTTTGTAATCAGACCAAACAAGGGCGTGGAGTGATAGGACAAGGGGGGGTGGCTTTGAACTGAGAGATGGGGAAGTCGGATTAGATATTAAGGATAAATCCTTCTCTGTGAAGGTGGTGAGGCCCTGGCACAGTTGCCCAGAGAAGCTGTGGCTGCCCCATCCCTGGAAGTGTCCAAGGCCAGGTTGGAGCTTAGACCTGGTCTAGTGAAGGTGCTTCTGCCCATGGCAGGGGGTTTGAAGTAGATGGGCTTGAAGGTCCCTTCCAACCCAAACCATTCTGGGATCAGTTTGACAGGAAGGTTTAAAACCCAGCCTTAGCAGTGCAATCTCGTTATAGCTGGATGTGGCTAATGCAGCTTCTGCTTTGCTGAGACTCCACATTAGTCACTGTCTCTAATTAGATATTAAGCCTAAGTTTTCCATGTGCGTGAGTAAACTTGCTCACAAGGGAGGATATCATTTCTTCCTGGTCCTAATTTCCCTAATGTGGAAGGCCTGTGGCTCTTATTTGGAGAAACTGCCTGTCATCCCGGGATCGCCTCTGGAATTGTCGGCTCCTTATCCGAGCGCTGGAAATGCCCATTATTTACAGAGGCTGCAGTATCTGGTGCTGTTTGCATGTCTGCAGCTCGTGGGTGTTGCAGCCTTTCTGCAGCCTGGCTGTGGAGCTGGGAGTGCTGGCCATGCTGGTGTGGGGAGGCACGGAGGGGCCCCAGCTCCTCCTCGGCCCGTGACGCAACTGAAACATGACTCAAGTAAACTGACTCTGCTCCCAGCCTGGGCAGCATGTGCTGCTGGAGAATGGGGCACTTGTTCCCTTTCAAAGGGGTATTTCATGGAAGAGTGGCATCTCCTGGCTTTTTTTAGAAGTTTTGCTTGAAGCCCGGTAGGTTGTTCCTCGATCCAGGTGTTTGGCACGGGAAGACTGAAGCTCGTTAGTCTGATCCTCCCATACAGTTGTTAGGCTTAAAAGCCAAACTCAGCCTGTTTGTGGTGACAGGGTAAATAAGGTCCCTTTGTAGGATTTGTGTCAGAGCCTGAATTAGTGTGGTTTGCTTTTTTAACTTTGGAATATCCAACACGCCTTGGACTGAGGCCTTGGTTTCTAGAGAGAGGCAATTCCTGAAGCACCTCTCAACAAAAGGTTCCTTTGGCCACCTGGGAGCTGTGACTTCCCTCTGGCCTCATGAGTATTATAAGTAACTTTGACTTAAAGAAGCCACATTGGCAAAGTGTGGAAAAAGGTTGTTCTAGAGAATTCCACTGCTGTTTTAGTGCCCTCTGGAACACTCAGGTAGGCCATAAATCCCATGTGTTGTCACTTCATACACAGAGTAGCTAGGGGAGAAGGGTGATACACTTTGAAGTGTTGTGTTTCTTAATGGCAGAAGTCTCTTGAAATGCATTGCATCACTTCATTAGCTAATAAAGCTACCAGGAGATGACTCATGCTCTGTCTTTGAGGTCCTGCTTGCTGTACCCCCAGGTGGGCTGAAACAGGTGACTGAAATTGGAATCTACTTTTCCCATCGTGGTCCTGAGTTCCTGCAGAGCATTCTGTGAGAAATGGAAGAGCTCTAAGTAATAACACCTCGATAAAGATGTTTTTGGAACTGTCAGAGGCATGAAATGAGCTCTTACATGAATGACTTCTAGAGAGAAATATGCCTGTTTTGTGGTAGTTACATGGTAAGTGGTCCATGTCCTTTTAAATATTCCATGGAATAGGGTTGGGGAATTAAAAATGCCTTTTCTTGTCACGTACTGTTGTTTTGCTTTCTGCAGCAATCATTCATGGAGGTGCTGTTGTGAAGCCTTTCAAGGGACTGTGAGATCACAGGGATTGAAGCTTCTAAACTAGAGGTCAGGCTTCTGAACTGGTCACAAGTAGCTGGAACACTGAAGTATTTCCAGAAGGAAACTGGACTACAGACAGTTGATTTGTCCATCTATGATGCACTGCTTGGTGGAGGCTATGAGTGTTGCAGAGGAGGCTTAGTGTAGGGGTAGCTTGATATGCTAAAATTACACTGTTTTTAAAATTATTTTTTAAAGAGGAGATTTCTGAGAGATGTGGCGTTTTTTTCTTAGTGTGAAAAAAAGAGAAATTTAGGGATGAACAGCAGGGTTTAATGTAATATGCTGGTTCAGGTGGATTGGGAGTGTCCTGGCTGGAATCCATACTCCACTGATGTTATCTCCTAGTTGGTTAAGCTTGTTTGTGATCTCTTCTAGCTGCATGAAAAGTAATATGAGTAAAGACAGAACAATCTCTACTGTGTAGTAACAAGGCCTATATGAAGAAATTGGTCCTATAACAGTCATGAATCACATCAGCTTTATGAGATGCAAACTAAAGGCTGCCCTGACCTTTTCTGATGATAGAAAGAATGTCCTTGTGCAGGCTGTGGAATCAAAATCAAGCTGCTTAGGGGGCTTGGTGCTGACAGTCTGGGTGACAAGGCCAGGCTGGACAGGGCTCGGAGCATCCTGGTCTAGTGGAAGGTGTCCCTGCTCATGGCAGGGAGTGGAAGAGGATAGTTTTAAAGGTTCCTTCCAACCCAAACCACTCTGTCATTCTGTAGCTCCCTGGAAATTGAGTCTTACGGCTGTGGGGAGGCAGATGAAGTAGCCAGAGCGTGGTTTTGTTTGTTTTGTTTTTTTTGACTCAAGACAACTGGAAATAGTAGGTTTAGTAAGCAGCATGTTGTAATATGAACAAAGTATCAAAAGAGACTAAACTTGCATCCCTTTTACACTGCTGGAATGTCAGGTGATGATGGCAAGTTAAACTCTTGTCCCAAGTTTTCCTCTGGGAAATGAACTGTCCCTGTAGCTGATACTGCTACAGTGTCTGTGGGGATTAGTGCTGGTACTGGATACAAGGTGAGCTGAACCCAAACTGATTTATGGAGTACAGTGCAGGGACTTAGTTCAGTCTGGAAGCAGTTTTGCTGCTCTGAATAATCCTTATCCAACAGAAGTACTCATCCACATAAATGGGTTCATGTTGCACTAAAATCACGTTTAGGTTCTCCAGGAGCTTTGAGTATCCAAAAGGGAGCATCTCTTAAACCAGGAGGCTCAAGGGTCAGTCCCATGGGTTCCTTCTGCATGAGGCCTCTGAAATTCAGTCTGTTTAGTCTCCCTGTTCCTTGTCTCCCACACAGGGGCTGGAGTTAAGTTTGTTTGCTGACCTTCAGTTTGTGTTAGCTCTGTATGGTCCGTGTGACCTCGGAGCTTGGGCTTCATTCATAATCACTCGTGGGACACGGGGCTGCTCTGCCAGGAGCCCTGCAGGGAGTGCAGTGTCTGCCTGGTGGGACGGGCACAAGTGCTGAGAACAAGGCACCGCTGGGTTCGTCAGCACCACTCTTGGGCAGTGCTGCTGTGTGTGACAGCAGCCAAAGGCTTTGTGATCAGGAATTGAAAGTACTGCTGTGCATATCAAATGTGTTTTAAAGCTGGTGCCTGTTTTAGAAGGAGAAAGCATCATATTGTGAGCACACGGTGATAGGGCTGAGTAATCTGCTCTAGGAGGGAAGTGATTCAAGCAAAACTGCCTACCAATAAAGGCATATTCCTTTGGTTATGCTGTGTGAGTAGCTTTTTGCATATGAATACTCTAAGTTGCAGCTGAATTCCTGGCTTTTTTCTTCTGTAGAGGTAGTAAACAAAAGCTCCCTAAATTCTGGGTTTAGAGAACTGTTTCTGGGCCAAGCCAGCTGAATGCAGTAGCAGAATCCATCAAAGGAGATCACTGCCTGCTTGCTAAATCCTCTACAATCATTTTAACCAATTTTTGACCTGTCTGAAAAGAGAAGGTGACTGCCAGTAGCTTTCTTTGGGTATAGTGCCTGTGAGCAGAGGAACACCCACCCATCAGAGGGAGGCCTTCCAAGAGAAGGGCCGAGTTGATCAGTGTGCTCATGGCAGTGCTGGATTGTCCCTCTGCAAAGCAGAGAACAGACAGTGAAACTCAAGTGTAACTGAGGACTCTGCAGTGGAGGTTTTAAGCAAGTCAGAACAAGTTTTGGGATGTGCAGCGTGGGTAGGGAGTACTTGGGAAGGAATATAAGGTACAGCAGCTTTCCAGAATATTCAGTAAAAGCTTTCTTGTGGTGGGTCACAGTAATTTCTGCAATGTTACATTAAACACGTGGTAAATGAGGTGCTGATCCACTCTGAAGGAATTTGTATCCTAAAAGAGCAGTGAGAGAACTTGATACTGAACATGCTGTAATTAGTGGGATGGCAGTGGAGGGCTATAAACCCTGCAGAGGGATGGGCAGGAAAGGAGAGGCTTTGGGATAGGCTTGTGTGTCAGGAGTGTTTGCACTGTGTAGAGCTTGATGATGGTCATGATAAGGTTGTTTATGGGTAAGAATCGGGGAGAAGGCCAACGAGGCAGATGTCCTGGTGGGAATCTGTTCTAAACCGCCCCACCCAGGAAGAAGAGGCACCAAAATAGTCCTTAAGCAGCTGGGAGAAGTCTCACAATCACTAGGCCTTGTTCTCATAGGACACTTCAGCTTCCCAGATATCTGCTGGAAATACAACACAGCAGAGGGAACACAGTCTGGGAGATTCCTGGAGTTCCTATTGATAGGAACAGCTCTCGAGTGAAGGATCTGGAAGTATCTGAGTGGGAATAGCTGGCAGCATATGGGGTAATGTGCAGTAGCACAGAGATGGAGGTTCAGGGAGAGCTTGGGAGAGCCTGGAGAAGAGTTGTGGGTGTGGGGTGTGACTGTGGAGGCAGGAATGTGGAGGCAGGAATGCAGTGGTGCTTGAGCAACCTGGCAAGTGACCCTTCAGAGGCAACACTGGCTCCAGGAGCCAAACTGAGCTGCATCAGCTGTGGAAGCACAGCCAACCACCAGCTGCTGAGCTGCACGTGATGGAATGGACAGCTCGGACACGGGGATTTCGGGAATGGGGAGCTGATGGACAGGCATCCAGCCGGGCACCTTGCTGAGTTAGAAAGGTTAGAGTGTGTTCAGGAGCAGTGCTGCAGGAGCCTGATCCAAACTCCTCTGTGCAGCCCTGGTCCTGCTGGCCACCCTGCTCCTGATACAAACCAGGAGCTACTGGCCTTCTTGGCCACCTGGTCACACTTAGTTGGTACTTGCAGCTGGTGGCAGTTGGGCCCTAACTGGGGTGTATGATGTTTGCTCCAGAGATCCCAAAGGGCTTTAAACCCGGGATGGCCTCTCTGCAACATCAAGGAGAGATGCAGACTTTGCTGTGATATCACACCCTAATTAAACAACTGAATGCTTTTGGATCAACCTTAATTTTCTCCAGTCTCGTTGACTGTCTGGTTCTATTACACATAATGGATGTAGTGAGCTTCATAATGGCCACTGTGGTGATTCACCTTGTGCCAAACAGCCAAGGGAGCAGGGCAGAAATCTGGTGTTGATAACACTTGTTATGGCTCCTGGGTTGGCTGCAGGAGATCGCTGGGAACCTGGGAATTTGGCTCTCCAGCTGCTACAGATAAAAGGGTAACAGACAGTAAAACATCTGCCACTGGGGAACCTCTCTAATGCAATGCTGTTTGCAGCAGTTCTGCCAGAGCTTGGAGTGATGCTGAATGCCTGGTGGAAGCAGGCTCAAATACTGTCCAGCTGCATTTCATTGCCTTTCCCAGTGCTGAACAAGCTGGACACTGCAGGCTGGCAGGAAGCTGACCCGGCAGGTCCTTCCACTTTGCAGCCTTCTAACACTCCTCAGGGAGTTACCCCATACCTGTGGGTTGGAGGCTTCCTCCAGTGGGTGATTTATTACTGTGAATGCTGTCTGTGGAGTAGCTTGCATCAGAGGGAGAGCTTCTGGATATTTCTAGCTCCCAGGTAACTGGGAGATCCTAGCTGGCTCCAGCAGAAGTAGGTGAATGGTTCTTTTCCTGTCCTTGTCCTGGCTGTCCATCTGTTAAGCTGTGCAAAGCACTTCTCCCAGGTAACTCTGCACCCTGACTGCCTCAAGGCTTGAACACTTATTTCAGTGCTTGTAAGAAATGACTTGACTGACTTCAGTACACATGGATATAATATCTAGGACTTCTTGGCCGTGAAGCCTTCAATTGGAAGGCAAATGGTTAGAAAAAGCTTGTGATATTTTACTATGTAAACCAGCTGCGTCAGATAAGCACTAAATTTAACTTTCTTTTTTTTCCAGTCGGGTCAGTTCAGTGAAGATATGATTCCTACCGTGGGCTTCAACATGAGGAAAGTTACAAAGGGTAATGTTACAATAAAGGTATGTTACCTTTGTTGACTGTTGTCTTCAGCTTCTAGTTTAAAATGTACACGCTTGCTCTGTTTTGCTTCCAGCCTTGGGACAAATATAGAAAACTGAAGAGGCTCAGCTAAATCTGTCAAGTAGCTTAAGAAGACATTTATGTTTATTTATGGAGTTTCTTAAATGAGAATCTGTGTGTGATTTCCAGGTTCATGGACTAGTTAAAGCAATCTTGTGATAAGGCTGTCTGGCTTTAATCTGAGTGTTTAGGGCCCAGAGATGCTGCTTTTCTACTCATCAGGGTTGCTTACATCAAATGCAGAGTTTTAAGTCAATGTATCACAGTTTCCTGTGTACCTCAGTGTGTAACCTCAGTCCCCAGGTGTGTTCCTGCAGCTGCTGCAAGGTGCTCTAGTTTGCATCCCCTGCTGTGGGCTGTGAGATCCGAGTAGCTGTACAAGGGATTAGTTCTGGTTTAACATGGGAGGGGTCCAGCAGCTGGTTAAGGAGAAGGGAGAAACTGTGTTTTGATTTCTTGTCTTATCTGTGCCTGACACGTTTAAAATAGTGCATGGCTAAATTGTCTTTTTCCCTCGCCTCGAGATCTGGGATATAGGAGGGCAGCCGCGGTTCCGGAGCATGTGGGAGCGATACTGCAGAGGAGTTAATGCTATTGTGTAAGTGCCTTCCCTCAGCTCCTACTCACCTCCAGTGTGCTGCTCTTCTCTGTGAGCCTTCTAACAGAGCATGCCTCACTCCCTAGTTCTCCTTGTAATTCTGAGACTGTACTGCAGCCAGATTGACCTGTTTTACCCCTGAGTTCAGGGCTCAGGATGGGTTGTTCTTTTATCTTTCTGATCTGGAGTACTAACTCCTTCCTGTCTGAACTGGGTGGCAGTGCTGTCTAACTCAAAGCATCTTCCTTCTACTCTGGTCTTAGAGAATTTTTTCTTTTAAAGAACCACATTCTTTGCTCAGAGGCCCTGGCTTTGTTTAAAGCCCTGTTGAATGTGCTCAAACCTGACAGTGTAAAGAAAAGACTGATGTTTCTGAGGGAGCTCACTCTCACTGACCTAACCTGAAATTCTCTCTAAAGCTACATGGTAGATGCTGCAGATCGTGAAAAAATAGAAGCCTCTCGAAATGAGCTGCACAACCTTCTAGATAAGCCACAGTTACAAGGAATCCCTGTAAGTAATATCACCTTAAACAGTGTTAAATGCTTGAGGAATGTCATAACTTGAGCAACTCTGAAGTCTGCCTTGAACTCTTAATTGTAGGGCCTGACCTTACTGTTCAGTGTAGGCATGAACCACACCTGCCCCCAGTGCCTTAACTCTAACTGTTGACCTCAGTCCATCTTTCAGTGATCTTATTTTGTTCAGTGCCCACAAAAAAAAAGAAATAAAATTAAAACAGTAGTTTAGAGGTTTCCACAGTATGAGTTGATGCTCTTGTCTAAAGGTTAACCAGACTGTAATACAGAATTGTAAAGTAAGTTTGGGGAATATCAGATGAAAATCTGCTGGGATTATTCTCAGTTTTGTCAGCTGATGTGTTTCTCTGCTTGCTCTTTGCACATAACAGTTTATTTGAACCCCTTCTTTCCCTGTGACTAGGTCAGGCTGCCTTTTTGATCTGGTTTAATAGTGAATATCTCATTCCATTAGATTTAATAGACAAGTGCAGACTGTTTGTGAGGCTCCTTTAAAGTGGAGTTCGTGGGTTTTGTCTTTTTGTTGTTTTTCTGAAGCAAAGCTGCAACCATTTCCTTCTCTGGATTTCAGGTTCTAGTACTTGGAAATAAGAGAGACCTTCCTAATGCTTTGGATGAGAAACAGCTAATTGAAAAGATGTAAGTCTAACCCTTCCTAAGAAACATTTTTTTAACTCAGTAATTTCATGTACATAAGGTTGTTATTAAATCAGGAAGCTTGCATTTAAAAGCAGAAAACCCAGCAACAGGAGGTAACAACATTGTACAGAAACAAGTTATGTGGAGAAGGTGAAGGGGAGCATTTAGGTTCTCAGTAAGAGTCCCTGTGTAAGAGAAATTCATGCTGAAATGTTCTCTCTTTCCTAGGAACCTCGCTGCTATTCAGGACAGAGAAATCTGCTGCTACTCAATTTCTTGCAAAGAGAAAGATAATATAGGTAACTATTAACTCAAAATGCTGAGCTTTATGAAGAGCTGTCAGAGGATGGGCTGGGGGGTTGCAACTTCTGATACACACGTTTCCTGACTTCAGGAAATCAGAGAATCAAATGTGTGAGTGCAGTGGGTGAATTCAGCATAACTCCTGATGGCAGTGAGGAAGCTTGACTGGTATTAAAGTTGTAGGGTTGTAGTTACTGAAACATATGTCAGTCCCTGTGAAATGTGCTCCTTTCTTTAGTTAGGTTGCAGGAAATAGCTGACCAGTCTCACCATTAGCTTGGCCTAAATGATTTTATACTTTATCAGGTGCTCTCACCTCTTTCTCACTTGGGGAGGATGGCAAGTACTTGCAGCAAGTTTTTCCTCAAGTCATTTCCTTGAAATAATCACCTTTCCTTGCTGTTTGTGCTGTGGAATCTGCTAATCACTGCAGCCAAACAGTTCATCTGTCTGGCACTGACAGCAAATGCTTTAAAACTTGTGGAGTTCAAAGGCAAATTATTGGAGCCATAGGGAAGTATCAGATTAAGGGATGTCCTTTTCCTAGTGGTGTAGGTGACCGAGGAACCAGGATTTCTGGAGCAGTGACTTTGTTTGTTACTTGAAGGATGCTGGGCAGCTACAGGACCAAAGCACAGACAGCAAGCATTCCAAAAAATTATCCTGTTGATCTACCTTGGAGCATCCTCTAGAGAAGGGCTTGGATATTCCTGTTCCAAAGCCATGCCAGTTACACAAACACAGACACTTGAACACGTCTCTTCTCTCTCTCTGTAGATATCACGCTTCAGTGGCTTATTCAGCATTCAAAATCTAGAAGAAGCTGAAGTCTTCCTGGAATCTCCAGTACCAGTTGGCCATAATCTCAATTGTCCACTTCCCTCCATAATGAGATACTACCCAAAAATCCTGTATCAAGAATCTGCCTTTTCACGGTTCATTTCTCATGTGCACTGCTGAAGACTTGTATTCCTATTCTGTCACAAAACAACTAGAGTTGTCATGATAAAGTCAGCACAAATATTTATTTTACAACCATCTGTGGTGGGAGGGTTGTGGGGGGGGCTTTTTAAAAAAATTATCTCTACCATGTTAACTACGATGGTACACTCTGTTCTGGTTTTTCAGGGCCAGGTTTTTATATGATTTTCAGCAAGTGTTTTATTTCTAGTGTTTAGTGGCTTGAAGATGCTGATGCTTGACAGCATTAAGATTCTGTAAGATGCCACATACAGTAGTTAGAAAACATTTAAGCGTGAGTTGTGGGATACTGATTTATCTCACAAATGCATGTGATGTGTGTATGTAAGCAGAGAAATGGAAACTGTTTGCAGAGGGGAGCACAAGGCATAGATCAGCATCACTAATCTACAGCTGAGATCCTGTCACTTGAAAAAGAAAACTCTCATGATGAATTAGGAAAGAGTCATCTTTTAAAATCGTTCTGTTGCTTCTGTTTAACATTTGTGTGGGGGATGGGAATGGACTGTTCTGTAAACCTTCGAAAATTGGAGTATTCCAGCATGAGAACAAATTACTAGGAACATCAGGCTTTGTTCAAATACATTCTTCTATCTCCAGATACTCGTGGTCTCTGTCTGAAACCAGAACATGCATTGTGAGCAGCTGCATGACCCCAGTTACTGATGTTCTCGTATCCAGGCGGTTGTTGCCCTGTAGCACACTATCTGTGTAATTGTCTAGTGTCTCTCCTGCTCATGGAATGGCTGGGCACAGTTTCACCTGGTGCTATGGAATACCTGGGCTATTGTGACAACTCTAGACCTGCCTGCTTTTCGATGTAACCATGTGCAAAGCCTGTAAGATGCCAGATGAAACGTTCTACTGTGTCAAAGCACAAGAGAGCCAATGATCCTGTCTCTTGACTAGCTCCTGCAGCTTAGGGAAGTGTGTATAAACTCAAGATCGCAATGTTTTTGCAGCTTTACTTTCTCAATGACTTCAGCCTATTTAAAGGGACAGACTTGTTAAGACTGGTTTGCTCACCCAGCAGTGTCAGCGTAGCTTTACTCGTGTGTGCAGATCCATGGTACACCTGCCTGTGTTGCCTCACACTGTGTGTGATTCCTCACCTCAATGTGGTTTGCATCCCGTGGGAGTCTTTGGTTGGGAACCTGCTTAGTCCCTGTCAGCTGTGACAAGCCAGTTTTAATGCAGACTGCCATGGCCTTACTGTTCTGTACCACCTCTGGCACTGTTGCACAGACACTACAAGCTGCCTGTGTTCAGTCTGAAGTTGCATTTTAACTTTTTGTCCCCTTTCAGTTCTCTGAAGCATGATTTCAATTAATTCATACTCTGGTGCTGTAGAGGAGAGGGTAAATTATCTTGCTACTGTAGTCCCGAGTTCACCAGGAACTGCTACAGTTACCTTTATTTAGCAAACTTGCTTGTGCCTAAAATAAGGAACCTAAACTAGAATGTGTGAATCTTTGTGGGGGACCAGGTCACTGTTTAGTTAACTGGCCTATAGCTAAACTTGATGTGTTTGGTGTTTATATACTTCACTGCTTTCGGCGTTTATGGCATCCAAACACTACCAATTGTTAACCTGTGCATTACTCTCTGCATGTGAACAACTTATACAATTACTGAACTTTGTAAATACGTGAATTTTTTTATTTAGGTGGATGCATATGTTGGTTTACTGCTCTTCAGCTTTATTCAATAAACTTATGTTTTGAGGGTTGTATTGACACTTAACTGACTGACTTGAGTTGATGTGGCCGAACTCATGGAAATATGTGATGGGATGTGTGTCTCCTCTCCCAGAGATGGCAGTGGGGGGAGAAGGATTGGTAAATACCTGAGCTGATTTAGGTTCTGTGGCTCAACTGTTCCACTGAAATGCTCATAAAGCTGCCTCTGAGGCCTGGGGTTTGCTCAGCTTACCTGAGCAAGCTCAGCTAGTCAGTCTCAGCAGAAGTCAGTGCTCTTTTATGTTTATAAAAAGCACTGGGCAGCTGAGGGGTCAGAAGTAGGGGCAGCCTTCTGGAGCTCTGTTTTCAGGAGAGACATGCATGTGTCTGCAGGCTTCTTTCTTGTCAAGCCTAGAGTAAAACCTTTGTTTTTCTAGCACAAGTGTCAAATCTTGCAGTGCCTGATCATTCACTGCCAATTAAAGCAGAAAGATTCTTATCTCAGTGGGAAGTGAGGCTTTTGTTGACTGAGGTCTGGAACAAAATCTTTGCTGTGATTATAATCTGGAGTTTCATTGACTGTTCTTCCCAAAGGCTTTTGTTGCATTAATGTCTCTTAGGTCACTGATAATTTATAGGACTGTATGTCATCATCTTCCAATTAATGGTAACAAATTGGATGTCTTGTTTCAGGGCTTGCCTCCACATAAGCTTCCAAACTTGCTGAACTGTAACAGGTTAGTTTTTAGTACTGAGAGCAGGTCTTTTAGCATCCTTCAGTGTAACTTGGCTGGTGGGAAGGACTGGTGAACTGTTGGGTAAAAGAACGTGTGTGTGTTTCTTTGGGAGTTTCCTGCATGCAAAACCAGCTCCCTGGAGTTCACAGTCAAAGCAAAATGCCTCTAGACACAAATCTGAGAACAGGATTAGTGCACTAAGCTTTGTCACCCTGGTTTTGACCTTGGTCTGATACCAGAACCAGTCACTTCAGTAAATCAGCTGTGGTATGAACTGGCCAACAGCCCTTTGCTTGATTTCAGTGGTATTTCAGTAATAGTTTCTACTTCTATGTGTAAATAGGGAGAACCACAGGGGCCACCTGTGATGTGTGTGCTCTAAAATTACTTCACAAAATAATCCCACCTGGGTTTCACAGCTAATTCTTGTACTGTTCTCCCAGATGTCCTTGGTTCCTCACGTGGCAGGAAGGAGAGCTCGGAGTGGCTGTTGGATTCCAGCGCAGAGGATTGCACTGGTCCTGTTTCAGGGCTTGATTAACTCCCCAACTGCCTTCCCTTTGACACAGGAAGTGTGGTGAGTCTTTCCAGGGAAGGGAGGCTGTTCTCAGCACCTTCAGCCTTGGATGGAAAAACTGCTCCCTCATCTGGCAGAGTTATGGCCAAGGTCAAATCCTGTGTGTTCTAACAGAGGTGTAGAGCATTAGCAGTGCTGTTTGCTGAGTTTGGATGCTAGAGCTCTGTTCTAGTCGTCAAATCTCATGATGATTACATGTCTTGGGCTCTGTAGTGAGTCTGGACAGTAAAAAGAGGCCGATTAAATGTCCCATTCTCCTAACAAAAGTTGCTTTTGGGGGGATGAATTTTGATAACATAAACTACTGTACTTAAGATCAATAGCCATAATCCTGAGACTCTCCTCTGACGGAGGCCTTGGCTGTTGGCATAATAAGAAATGCACATCTTCTGAAAAGGCAAATGTTGAGCCAGAGAGAACTTTTGGTGGTGAATATACATGAAGTTAGGCAGCAGTCCTACCTTTGTGAGCCCCCTGGTGTGTTGGCATTGTCTGGTGTCCTGGTGATTTACACCAGCCATCAACTCTCAGTCCTTGGTGTTGGGTTTATTCAGTACAAGTGATCATGGAGCAGCAATGATTGGATTAGGAATGTTTGTGTTGGCACTCACAGCTCCAGGCTGTGTGAAAGGTTTCCTTGGAGTGTTCATGTCCTCTCAGCTTTGTGTGGATGGTGGTTTCTCTAAGTGCAATTACAGTGCAGGGTAATTCTCCTTGTCACCGAGTACAGCTGAGGGTCTGAGCAGCTGCACAGAGCAATTCAGTCCCACCACTTGGCAACAGGAATGATGCCCAAAGGTGGAGCTGTTTCGTGATCCGTGGAATAGTCTAGTTTCTCATTGCTTTATGTTTTCTCTTTGCATCTTGATGGAAACAGGTTGGAAAGATGGTCCTTTTGGGATGCTGACATATCAAACTGCATAATCTTCACTTTCTGCTAGAAGAAAGGCCAAAGAAAATGCCTTAAACAGTCTCTCTGTTTATTAGAGGAATGTTGTGCAGGGATCTCTAATAACCTGAAGTATGGCTTAGCTGGATTATCAAGCTTTTAGCTTTCCCAAGGTTTCATTTTGTCATTGCTGTGGCTGTGCAATGGCATGTCATGGTTTGCTTTGTGCTTCCTCCAGCAGCATGCCCAGCACTGCTCCCCACTGCCCTGCCCTTGCACTGACCCTGACTCGAGTGTGAATTCAAAAAGGGAGTGTAAATCAGGTTATTTTATCTAGATTTCTAAGATGACATGGCCAGCAAAGCAGTCAGTCGTGTTAAAGGAGAAGTAATGTGTGAGTGCCTGACACTCATGTGCTTCAGGGCTTTTATTCCCCAAAAGTGAGTGCAGAACTTGTCTCACTAGATCATGAACCTTCAGTGAGGGCTCTGTTGCTTTAGGGCTGCAGATGCTGGATGTTAAAGTGTGTCTTGGTGAAACATTGGGGTTTTCTCTTGCATGTCACTCAAGTGACAAACACAGAATGGCACTCGGAGCAGGTTTGCACATACTCTTTAAAAGGAGAAGTGAAATACTTGATGTTTTTATTTCCCTCACAGTGGAAGGTGGGTAAGTAGACCTTTGTGCCAGGATTAGTGCCTTTTAATTACGACATGACAAGTTTTATTCTGTTAAAGGCAACATCTATCATTGTGATAATTTTGAAGTGCTTCAATAAAGTGTTGTTGAAAACCATTTTTTTTGCATATTCATCTGTAGTAGGACAGCTGCTTTTATTAGAAATATATGTGAAGCCTCATTATCTAACTGTGGGAAACATTTGGTGGCTTTAACTGCATAACTTCATTTTGAGAGAGTGACCATAAGCCTCCTGCTCCGTGGGGGCAACTTGGAGAGCTCAGTCTGTGAAATTCCCATTTCTGATTATTTTTGCTTTAAGTGCTGGAAGCATTTGTTGGTCTCGTTTGTGTTTCTCTCTGAAAAGACCCACAGGGTTGAAGTTCCTGAGCTATCATTTAACAAACAAAGCAAATATGTGAGTAGAGAAAGATAAAAGTTGTGGTGTGTGAAACTTAAAAGATAAGCTTGGTTTTCACAAGAGTCTCAGTGGAGTAAACTGGTGAGTTGCTTGTGTGTATTAACTTGGAGTGTGGACACTTGGCAAGGATGAGTTTTCCTTGATTTTTAGAGTTAATAATGGATGTGAATAACATTTGAAAGATCCATGAATTCCACGGATTGAGGAAAGGAGCTGCAAGAGCAGCTTCATCAGTGGTGCTCCAGCCCCTTCCCTGGACACGCTGCAGCCCCTCAGCCTGTGTCTTGTCTGAGGGCCCAGCCCTGGAGGTGCCTCAGCCGTGCCCAGCACAGGGCCCGGGGGCTGTGCCACACCATGGCCGGGACAGCCCCGGGGCCGTCGGCCTCCTGCCCCCTGGGCACGCCTGGGCTCGTGTCCAGCGGCTGCCACGGCACCCACAGGGCCTTCCCAGCCCCCTGCCCCGGCCTGGACCTCCCGGGGGTTCGGGTGACCCCAGGGCAGGACCCGGCACTTGGGCCTGGGACGCTGTGCTTGTCTGGGGACTCTTGTTTGGGGATACTTGTCTGGGGCAGCCGTGCCGGCCCTGTGCCCCCGCCGTGCCCCCGCCCTGTCCCTGCTCCCAGGCGGAACCACCACCGACCCGGGCCGTGCCACGACAGCCCTGCGCCCGCCCCGCCCCTTTAACCGCGCCCGGCACCGCCCTTGATTGACACGCCTCTCGCCCAATCGCCGGCGGCCCCTCCCACCTTCGCTCTGTCTCCACCAATAGCGGCGCGGCGCGGGCGGGCCTCTATAGCTCACCGCCCGCGTTTCCCTTCCGCTCTTAAAGGGGCCGCGGCGGCGCGCGGGCGGTGCCGTTGCGCCATGCGCGGGCGGCCATGCGATGGCGGTCGGTGGTGCTGGGGCTGCTGCTGGCGCGGCTCGGGCTGCAGGCGCTGCTGGCGCTGCTCCCCGCGCTGGCCCGCGGGCTGGGCCTGCACCCCCGCCCGCCCTGCCCCGGGCCCGGCCCCGCAGCGCCCGCCCTGCCCGCGGGCCGCGCGGCGCCGCTGTGGGGGCCGGCGCGGGGCGATGAGTACGAGCGGCGCTACAGCCGCGCCTTCCCCCCGCAGCTGCGGGCGCGCCTGCGGGACGCGGCCCGCGGCATGTTCGTGTTCGGCTACGACAGCTACATGGAGCACGCCTTCCCGCGGGACGAGCTCGACCCGCTGCACTGCCGCGGCCGCGGGCCCGACCGCGGGGACCCGTGAGTGACCGGGACGGGGCTGGGGCGCCCACGGATCCGTAGGAATGGCTGCCGGGGGTGTCGGGGGGGACGGGGCGCTGGGACATCCGTTTATCCATAGCAATGCCCCCGAGGGCTGTCGGGGCGGTGCCGGGCTCTTCCCAGCGCTGGGCGATCAGTGGCGGACGTTTAACGGGAACACGGGAAGTTCCATCTCAGCGGGAACCACGGAGCGGTCTGGGTTGGGAGGGACCTCAAAGCCCATCCAGAGCCACCCCCTGCCATGGGCAGGGACACCTTCCACCAGCCCAGGTTGCTCCAAGACCCGTCCAACCTGGCCTTGGACACTTCCAGGGATGGGGCAGCCACAGCTGCTCTGGGCAACCTGTGCCAGGGCCTCACCACCTCCCAGCGAAGAACTTCCTGCTAATATCTAATCTAAGCCTATTCTCTGTCAGTGTGGAGCCATTTCCCTTTGTCCTGGCACTCCAGGCTCTTGTAAAACGTCCCTCTATGTTTTTCTTGTCGGCTCCCTTCAGGTACTGGAATGAAGTTCTCTCCATGGAGGGCGTCAGAGCCCTGGAACAGCTGCCCAGGGAGGGTGTGGAGTCTAGTGAAATGTCTCCTTCATTGGAGACATCCCAAACCCACCTGGACACATTCCCGTGTCACCTGCTCCAGGTGACCCTGCCTTGGGAGGGGGTTGGGCTGAATGATGTCTAGAAGTCCTTTCCAACCCTAATGATTCTGTGATTCTGTTCTTCCAGCTCCAACCTCAACATCAACGATGTGCTGGGGAACTACTCACTGACGCTGATCGACGCGCTGGACACGCTGGCGGTGAGTCCTTGGGCTGGGGGGACTGCCTGGGACACCCCTGGGACCTGCCTGGGCTGTGGGTGCTCCCCAAGGCTTGGCCAGGGGGTGCTGGGTGTGTGGCAGCCAACAGCTGGATTGTGAGCCAGCAGTGTCACACATGGATAATAGAGTAGTCAGAGATGGGTCAGTAGGGATTTCCAAAAGAGACAGAGGAAATTTTGGAGCTCTTCCTCAAGGCTCAGGTGAGAGCTCTTTAGGGATACTGCCGTCACTCTGGTGCTCAGAAAAGGTGGATTTGAACTGGGTCAGGTGTGCATTGCTGAGAGATCTGTCAGGAGGAGATTTTGTCTTGTTCAAGGCGACTGGAAGAGCTCTGGTTGTTTTGCTTGGCAGAGAGGGCCTGAACTCAGTTTTATGTCAGGAGTACCAATGGTGTGGTGTCATGAGGAAGAGCCCCCTCCTTGAACTTCTTATGCATATTTAGAAGACCCCATTAGGTTTCATTAGTCTCATTTTTGCAACCAAGGCAGGTTTTGGGCCTTTTAGAGTGTCAGGGCTCGCTGATGTGCTGGATCCATGTGGTTTGTGTGTCTCTCCTGTGGTGCAGGAGGTGGCTTTGAGTTATTAAACCCTGCCCATTGCTGCTCTGGGATGGCAGCAGTAGTGAGAAGCTCTCAGTTGCTTGAACGTGGCAGTGCTGAGCAGAACTGAAAGCAGAAGTGAGGGAATATTTAACTGAAACAATATTTTGGGATCTGTGCTTCGTGGCTCATGGTGTGTGGCTGAACAGTGCCTTCCTGTCCTCAGTCGCCAGTGGCCTTTTGGGGCACTGCAAACCTTTTTTTCTCAAATCTAAACCTTATGGTTCCTGGAGTTTTTTGTGTTTCAGAAACTTCTGCATGGGGGAAGCCTGTTTTGCTCCTCATCTGCTCAGATCAAACACATGATGCTTTCCCACTGGGGGTGGGTAATGGGGAGAGCTGGCACATGCTTTTGGTCCCTGTACACCCAGCCTTTTCATGAATTTACCCAAGCAGGGACCTGTGTTTTCTTTCCACATTCCTGCTTCCTTGAAGCTCAGGCTGAATTTCCATCTGTCTCTGGATGCAGTGGAAATGAATTGCTGTAGAAAACTGGCCTGAGGGAGCTCCTGGATGAGCAGTGCTGGGTCAGAAGCCTGAAAAGTTGGACTCACCTTTGATCAAATAAACATCAAATCGGACTTCATTGTTCTGCAGGTTGTGTTATGTTTTCAGCTGAACTTAAGTCTTAAATTAATAGTTCAGGCAGTTTGAACACTCCTGTGCTAAATCTGACTGTTGGTCTAAGATGTGAACTTGGTATTCTCTTCCCCAGCCCTCTTCTGAAGCAACAATTAGACAAAACAGCTTTGTTTTTCTGTTAAAGGTAATGGGAAACTCCTCAGAATTCCAGAAGGCAGTGAAGTTGGTGATTGACACAGTTTCATTTGATAAAGACTCAACAGTCCAAGTTTTTGAGGCAACAATCAGGTACATTGTGCTAAGTTTCAGTTTTAAAACAGTAACAAGGTTAAAGTCTTGGTGTGTGTGATTCAAAGTAAAATCAGTGATAAGGATGTCTTTGGTGGACTTCATTCCATAATTATTCATCCAGTAAGTTGTTCCTTAACCTTCTAAGAAAATATTCCATCCTTCCATAATTAATTCTACTGAGTCAGTGTGACCTGAAGCAGTGAGACAGAGATTGTCTCACCTGTGCTTGGCTTGCAGACTCTGCTTTTTTCTTGTTACTCTTGTAGCAGAGACTCAGATCTGTGCACAGCAAACAACCCTGCCATGGGTTTTCCCTGGTTTTGTTTCCTTTTATGGACTTCTCACTTTCACTTTCATTTCACATGAAAAACAGGCCTGTCTGCCTTGGAAATGGGTTTAGATACTGTCTGATTTTAAATGTTTTCATTTTCTGAGTGTCTTAATCAGTTTTTATTTCTGCTAGGATTTCTTTTTTTCTGAATACTCACTTTATGTAGTAACCTTCCTGCCATTTGCAGGACCAGGGAGGTCTTTACTCCTAAATGCACTTGGCATATTGTTACAAGGAACTGCTGGGTTAGGTAAATTTTGCAGGACCAGGTTTTGGGATAGTGTAGCTGACAAGCAGCATGAATCTACATGTTTTCACTAGTGGTGGGGGGAAAACCAGATCATTTTCTGTAGTGCCTGTAAGGTGCACAAAGTAATAATTCTATTTAACATGACACCTGTAAGGGTTTAGCTGAACAACTAGGTTCAGATCAGACTAAAAAAACCCTGCATTTTCCTTTTCCCGTAGGGTTTTGGGAAGCCTGCTGTCTGCACATATCATAATTACAGACAGCAAGCAGCCTTTTGGTGATATGACCATCAAGGACTACGACAATGAGCTGCTGCACTTGGCTCATGACCTGGCTGTGAGGCTGCTCCCAGCCTTTGAGAACACCAAAACTGGGATCCCCTACCCTCGGGTAAGTGAGCACACCCCCCCTGGGGAAATCAGCTCAGAGGAGTGATTCACCTGTCCAACAACTGGAATTTGTGCCCCTTTTTGTGCACTTGGGGTATTGAACCTTTTCAGAGTTACTTCAAAGTGATGAGGGGAACCTGCCCTAAGTTTTGGTGACACTGGCAATACTTCAGCTACTCCTTATGTGTAGTAAATGTTTTCTTTAGGCTGATTTTTCACTCTGTATTTATTGTTCCCTCTGGGTCAGGAACCATTTGTTTCTGTGCTGTTTGGCTGGAGCATTCCCTGTGTCACACAGCAACAAACAATACTGTCATTAAGAAAGTTAGAAAGAAACACTGTAAAGACAAAGAGTGGAGGAATGTGACTTTATTGGTGACTTGCTGCTGAGACAATTGTGTTACAATAAAACTCATAAATATTTGTCATATGGGCCTTGGAATTTGTAATTTTATTGAATATTGCTCAGTGAATACTCAACACTGTGGTATTCTTGGATGCTGCATCCTCCTGTTTTAAGCAGAGGCAGTTGGCAAGGAGAGGGATGTCAATTCTACTGGAACAACCCTAAACTGTAAAACTACAATTAGCACTCACCTGGCTGCTTTTAATTCCTGGGGACAGCAGTACTGCTTTTCCTCCAGACCTGTCAGGCTGTAGAAACGTGAATTTTCACTTCTGTTCAAAGTCTGGTAAAGCAGTTGAGGGTGGTGTAACTTCCCTTCAACGTTGTGTTCTGTGGGGAAGTGGAGGAGCATTCAGTGAGGAAGCCCTTGGTTTCAAGAGCACGAACTGAGGGGGAGCAGTGCTTGCACCAGCCTTGAAAAACCTGCATATATAGTGGAAAGGATGAAAAAATGGACTGAAATCTGGAAGGATTAGCAAGTCCAAGAGTTGGAAGATTAAGATTTCCCATTTTGAGCATGATGTTATAAAGTGGGAAGATGGATTTCAGGAATTCTACAGGAAACCTTTTTGAACAAGCACCAGTATGTTGCCTTCCTATCTCTGTACACATTGCATGCTATATATTATGCAGAAACTAGTGAGAAGGCTTTCTAATAAATCTGAGAGTGCAGATGTGAGCACAGCTGCAGGAGGTCCAGCCTTCTCCCTTCAGCACTCTGTACCTGCCCACAGGTGAACCTGAAGAAGGGGGTTCCTGCAGACAGCCACAACGAGACGTGCACAGCAGGAGCTGGGTCCTTGCTGGTGGAGTTTGGGATCCTCAGCAGGCTGCTTGGTGACTCCACGTTTGAATGGGTGGCCAGGAGAGCTGTCAAGGCCCTCTGGAGCCTCAGGAGCAATAACACTGGACTGTTAGGTAATCCCTGAGGTGATGCTGTATTGACTGGCTCCATGTTTAACCTGCCTCAGTCTCGTGCCATCAGGCTACAGGTTTCTTCTGTATCATCAGCTTTGTCCATCTGCTTCCTCTGTAGCTTTTCAGTCATGTTCTCCTTGTGTATTTGTGGTTTGTGTTGATCAAGTGGCACTTTGTGAGAAAAATAGCCTCTGAATGACTCCCTAGGGCACAGGTTTTCAAAGATAAATTTGTAGTGAAACTGAAGGTCCTGATTTGTATCCCCATTCATATAATTTAGATTGGCAGATGACTAAAAGTACTTAAAACAACTCCACTTGTGGATGTTCCTTGGTTGAATCCTCTGTAACACTTTATTTGATATTAATATTTGATCCTTCCTCCTCGATACTTTCTGAACACGTAATATTTCCAAGTCTTGACTCATGATGATCTTTCTCTGGTGTACTGGGCAACTGCAGGCTAAACTTTTTTGTCTCTTCTGAAAGGAAATGTTGTGAATATCCAAACTGGCCATTGGGTTGGAAAGCAAAGTGGATTGGGAGCAGGGTCAGATTCATTCTATGAGTACCTGCTGAAGTCCTACATCCTCTTTGGAGAAAAGGAAGACTTGGAGATGTTCAACGATGCCTATCGGAACATCCAGAACCACTTAAGAAGAGGGTATGTTATTTCATCTCAGCATCCATTCCTTAAGCAGTGAATACTCCAGCAAGACTGGATATAATGCTTTGTGTCATGCCCTAGAAAATCTGTGTTCTCTTTTTTTTCTTTAAAAAAGAAAACCTTATTTCCATGGTAGTCAGAGTGGAAATAAATTTTAATGCTCTTTTTACTCCTTACTCAGCTGATCTGTGCAGCATTGTGGGTGCAGGGAAGTTAAACTGGTTCCTGTCCCAGTTTTTAACTGTTAGGCTCAGAGAAGGCTGTGGCACTGCAAAGGAGATGTGTTAAATTGGCTGGTTTGGCTCTTTCTGATAGAGATTCTTCGGACAAAACTTTAGGATTTGATATACAAACATTTATGAATTAATTTTTCTGAGGGCATGACTGATGTTTTTTCAAAATTACTTTGAGCCCAGCACTGTAAATCTGTGGCTCCTTTGCCACCAGCAAAGCTCTGTCTTTGCTGGTGGCAGAGCTGTGAAGTGGAACATGCATTGTGTTCTTCTAGACTAGAGAGTATTTACCTGTCCTTCCTGTTCCTGGCAGTCGAGAGGCCTGCAATGAAGGTGAGGGTGACCCTCCCCTCTACGTGAACGTGAACATGTACACGGGCCAGCTCATGAACACCTGGATTGACTCTCTGCAAGCCTTTTTTCCTGGGCTGCAGGTAAGCTTCCATTCTGTTCAACACCAGGTAGAGGGATGTCAGAAAGGCTTGTTCTGATCCTGGGCTGGGAGTGAGCTGAGCTTCCAGCTGTGGGTTTGCGTCTGGCTGCTGTGAGAAGTGTCAGCTCAGCCTCTGCGTCAGCAGAGCAATGTGGGCAGCCCTGGCCTGTGCTCTGCTAGATTGGAGATCCTTTACACTTCTCTCATTTAACCTCAGCATTTGTATTCTGTGCTGTGAGGCTGAGCTCTGCTAAAGCTTTTGCTGCAAAGGAATTAATACATTAGTGCTTTTTTTTGGGGTTGGGGTTTTTTGTCTCTTATGAGGGGAGTGTTTAATTCTGTGCCGCATTCTCATTCAGAGCAGAGAGCGATTTGCTGGCTTGCAGCTTTAACAGGCATGTTTATGGCTGTTGTTGTGCCCAGGTGTTGATAGGAGATGTGGAAGATGCTATTTGTCTCCATGCTTTTTATTATGCCATCTGGAAACGTTATGGAGCTCTCCCAGAAAGGTACAACTGGCAGCTGCAGGCGCCCGACGTTCCCTTCTACCCTCTGAGGCCCGAGCTGGTGGAGTCCACATATCTTCTCTATCAGGTAAGTGACTCCTCTGACATTACAAATCACATTTTGGCAAAAATGGTTTTGTTTAGAAGGCACTTTTTCCACCCTTAACCTCCAGCCAGATGAAATTTGGTGCCTCTGGATCCGCCTGTTATGTGGAGGTCTCTGTTCAGGCACCAGGTTGTTGTGCAATGTAGTTGCTGTGCTGTTTGCCTCAAAAATAGCCTTTTCTATAAGACAGGCAAAAATGAGACTAAACTTTTTCAAAAAGCTGCTGGCAGAGTTTTACAAGGCAGAGACTTGTGACTTCTTTATCAGAATTGTGAAAGTAAATGTAATAGCATTCCTTGCAATACTGTCCAGGCACAGTCTCCAGCTGGCAGAAGATGCAGTAAACTACAATAACTGGCTACCAGAAAGTTATCAAAGAGTTTGGATTTACTACAGGTTTTACTAGGATTTGCACTAGAGCAAATGTGAGAAGCTTGCACAGACTAATCCAAGTCATGTTCTTGTAAAGATAAGTTTGCAGTGATACACGAGACTCTGGTACCACGAGGCCTTTGTTGTAAGTGTTATTTTTACAAGATTTCAAAACTGCTGACTCTAACTCTTGTCTGTCTTCCTTATTTAGGCCACAAAGAACCCGTTTTACCTTCATGTGGGAATGGATATTCTGCAGAGTTTGGAAAAATATACAAAAGCAAAGTCAGTCTTCAATGTTCTTTGTCTTCTCTCACTGCTATATATATATATATACATTTTATTATACAAATATTATATAGAATCCAGTCTGCCACATGTAGGTAAACCAGAAAACCCAACCCTCCATGAAAGCCACAACTGATGATTTATTTATTGGGCAACTATTTCTTTCCCATCTGAAAGTGCAATTATGGTCCAGTGGCAACTTTTACATTCAGAATTTTATAAGTGCCTTTGAAAATGTATTATTGATGACTAGTTGCTAAAAACTGGTGAAAATAGTAGCTGGGATTTTTCCCATGGATCCTTCAAGAATATTTCTAACCTCATGGCCCCATGGCCCCATTTAGCAAAACTGGAGGTATGACCTCTAAGGCAGCTTCCATTTCTGAGCTTAGACTCAGAGGGAAGACAGTGATTTTTTTTTTTAATTCATTATTGTTAATTTACTCACTTTGTAGACAAACGTGTACTAACTGTTGGACTATTAAAACCTTGCAATTAAGTGGGGTTCACATGATTACAGACCCATCAGAACACCAGAACCAATAATCAGGGAGTGCAAGAGACTTGTTTCATTTGAACTTCACCCCTGACAGCTGGAGTGGTCTGAAGTAGAGCAATATCTGGGGAGCACTTTGAGACCAGAATAGGTGGGAACTAAACCCAGCCCAATGTTAAATCTTGCAGGTGTGGCTATGCCACGTTGCACCACGTGGTAGAGAAGACGAAGGAAGATCGAATGGAGAGCTTTTTCCTCAGTGAAACCTGTAAATATTTGTACCTGGTATGTGTATGTTCTTCATTTCCAGGCTGCTGTGCACCACCATGGCAGAGGGAGGAGGCAGGAGGTTGTTGACTATTAATTAGAAACAGTTGGGCTCAAGGCAGGGCATCATTAAGGAGAAGCTGCTGGGCTCTGGGGAAGGGAGGGGTTTAGCTGTTGGGGGGTGTCAGTGTGCTCCTCTAGCTCTGATCTCACCCCAGTCTCTGAGGGTTGGCAGCTGCCCAGGTGTGGTGTCCTGAACCTGGAGAAGCTGCAGGTGGTGTGGGAGAAAGCTGGAAGGAGGGAGCAAAGGGAAGGAAGGTGCTGCTCAGCTCTGAGCCAAATGGCTGCTTGTAGGTGTCCTGCCTCACAGCAGCCTCTGGTTTCTCCCCACTGGGCTTTGGCAGTCACAGGAGGAAGCATTTGGGCTGACATTGCCTGAGCTGTTCTGAATCTCCTTTAGTGCAGAAAACCAAATAAATCTGTGACTGAGCAGGAACAGTGGATGCCAGCCTAGAACTGCCTGCACAGAGCAGCTTAGAAAAACAAGGGCAGTTTAAGTTGCGTGAGAAGTTTTGCTTCTGCTCCCCTTTGATTTTTCACTGCTAAAATCATTCCCTTGCATTGAGACTATTTATTTCCATTTGCCCTAACGTTATTTAGCAATAAAACCTGTTTTTCTGTGTGTTTTTAACTTGTTGCTGGGACATGAAAGATGTTGCACACATACTATACCTGTCTCTCCCATCTCTTGTTTAGTTGTTTGATGAAGAGAATCCAGTGCATAAATCTGGAAATAAGTTTATGTTTACTACTGAGGGGCACATTGTGTCTGTGGATGAACGTTTTCGGAACTCCCTGTGGGAAGACATCCTCCCTGGGGAAGAGGACAGCGCAGAGAAAACCAAACCCAATGAGTTGAAGGCAGCCAACTTCAGCTCCAACGTAAGCAATGCACAGGCTGGTCCTGTTGGGGGGCTGGGGAAGGGTGAGGCAGTAGAAAAAGAGCCATTTGGAAGTGTTACTGTAGAGCTCTGCAGTGTTTCCTTTATAAATGTTAAATATCTAAGAAACTCCCTTGTGGAAAGCACTTTCAGCAGCTGAGTGAATGGGTTGGGATCATGTGTGTGATTATATTGAAGATGAAACCTGTTCCCTTTGGAATATTTTGCAGCAATTTTTTCTTCTTTGTTAATTTATTTCCAGTTATTTTTCCCTTCCCCTTTTCTTTGCCCTTAAAATTTTCCACTCTTGCTGTCGGGGAGAAAAGCAGAAGGTCATTTAAATGAAGTTTTTATTTCCTCAGAGTGGTTTTGAGGCCTGTAAAGGTGACCTTTCTTAGCCAGGCCTCAACTGAGCACAGAGCTATGGCCCCAGTGCCAATCACCAGCCAAAACAGATCTGGTTTTAACTGTAGAATGACAGAATGTTTTGGGATGGAAGGGACCCTAAAGATCACCAGTCCAACCCCTTGCCGTGGGCAGGGACACCCTCCACTAGCCCAGGTTACAGAACAATGTTTTTAAATCCCTGCCGGTAGGTTCTGGGAGAGTTCCTTTCCTCCTCCCCCCAGTCCTCCAGAAAAAGAGCATTATTTTAAACATTCACAGTTGTCATAGTGAAGGAGGTCTCAGTTGAACAACAAGCTGTGCTGTGTGTTTGGGAGCTGCAGCCTGCACTGAGGAGACACTTGCTGCTCATTTGTGGGGTTTGCGATGGAAGTTTGAGAAGAGTGAGGGGAAGGTGGGACAAAAAGAGCTACAGTTTTCTGTACTGGGAGGAAATCTGCTGAAAGGATTGCAGCAGGGGGTAGGCTTGCCTGGTTTTGGATTGGAGTTTTTAAGCATACTCTCGTTTTGTTAACAGTGTAACAGAGTTCCTGACGAGAGGAGGTACCTGCTGCCACTGAAGAGCAACTACATGAGACAGATCGATCAGATGGTGGGACTGATCTGAGGGGCTCTCCAGAGAAACCTTGATCAGGAGGAGTGTGGGATTTATCTGCAGACTTTCCTCCCCCTTCAGCTACTCACCTGAATCCACTGAGTCTCCTGGGTATCCCCTGTGCTTGTTGTCAGTTCTAGACATGAAGGGAGATCGAGTTCAACCTTCTGAACTGTGGTAACTTCACAGGCCACCTGAACAGAGTGTTAAGACTTCCTATGAAAAATGTTGTTGCAAATGAAGGCTGAATAAGTTTTAAAAGAAAAAGAAAGCAAATTGGCACATGCCACTTAGCTACCTCTTTGTAGCTGTATTACAAATGTCCCTCTAGAGAAGGGTCTGCTATTTAATTTGAAGTGATCTCGGGGTTGGGGAAGGAATGGGAAAGTGCAATTTCTTACACCAAGTTGAATTATAGAATTATTCTGACTAGCAATACACAACCTTAAGTACTACTCAGGTAGGAGCCCACTGGGTTTTGCTGAAACAAAAATGCTCCATTTAGTCTTGAAAAGATAACTCATGGTGGTGTAAAAAGCTCTTGGTATAGTCTGATATCCCTCATACAGCTGTGTGGAACTTGCAGTGTTGCAAGAGCCTGTAGCTATAGAAACCAGTGAGAAAACAAATCCAGGTGCCTTTTTGTAAGGGAATGGGGGGAGGGAAGGGGGAAATTGCAGAGCCACTCAGCTTTTCAGGCAGCTGAGCACTCAGCTGAGCAGAAGTTCCCAAAGTTTCCTTGTTTGCCATGTTTTAGTGCCTTTTCAGGAGACTGCTGCTAAGAACTGCTGTAACAGTACATGAAGAACAAACTATTTCACATTCCTGACAGCATTGATGTGTTAGTGCCTTACGTTTTCTTCACTAGCAGGGGAAACTCAGCTTCCTAAGGAAGATGGATACAGTATTTCTAATGAGCTGGTTGCAAGATACAAAGGAACCCAAAGCCACTTAAAAAGAGATGATTTCCCCCCCTTTTTCTTTTTTTTTTATTGTAAGATACTGGAAAAATGTCATCTGTGAACCTTCAGGAAGGAGGCAGTTAAGGGATTGAGGGATGGCAAAAAACTGAGGCCAAAACAACTTGTTCTAAATGTAACAGGTTTTTTTTCCAGTGGTTCCCCGTTGCTTACATGCTTTTAACTTTTGACTACAGTTGTAGTAGCAGAATGTTACTTTTGGGTTAATTATTTTTTAAATTGAAGCTTAAATACAAGGACAAACTTGGTCTGTATTTTCACCTTCTTACAACAGCATTGGTTTTCATAAACCACGTGTTGCAATTCAAAACATTTCTAATAAATATGAAGTTTATGCTGAAGAGGTTATTGGAATCTTTTAATATACAGACATATCTCAGGGACTTGGTTGTAGGATCTTCTATTCCATGAGAGTTGAATCTTCTATTCCATGAGAGTTGAATCTTTCATTCTAGCAAAAAAAATTGAATAATCAAGTCTTCTCAGTCTTATTGTGTTGTTTTAAGGGGTGAAGAGTTGGAGGGGGGAGAGGGAAATATGTTAAAATTTCCCAAAACATTGCAATAGAATGGGTTGCCTCGATGTTTGAGCAGCTGGCAATTCCAGCTCCTGTAGACTTGGACTTGCAAACATATCACTGGAATGTCTGAGTTGCCTGTTTCAAAGGAACACATGAACTGAAGGTGTTGTGATCCCAAGAGGTGCTGGGGGAGGCTCAGGGTGTTGGTTCCTGCCCCGTGCTCGCTGTGTGTGCTCGGGTCTGTGCAGGGCTAAGGGAGTGCAGAGGATGGATAAAGGGAGGGAAGGACTTCTGCCCACCCAGGGAGGCAGGAGGCAGAGATGTCTGGGCTCTGAAATCCTCTCCTGGGCCAGGACTTGTAATCCAGCTCTGGAGTGAGAAGTGTTGGTAGTGTGGAAGCCCAGCACAGCATCTCACAGCAATCAGCTAAAACCATGGAGTAGCAGATGCCAGGATGGACATGCCCTGGGTGTGGTGGTGGCATTTTCAGGTTTTGGTTTGTCCCTGACTCCCAGTTCAGCTCTGAGTGTCTGTGTTACACCTTCCCATCACCTCTCAGTGTTTTGTGCCTTCTGAAGGACCCAGGGGAGGGGTCCTGCCCAGTGTTATGCACAGATCTGTTCCAGAGTTTTCCTCAGAGAATTCCACTCCTGTGATGAAGTTGCACAACTATTCTGCCATCGTGTTTTCCCTTGTTTGATTGCCAGAAAGAGTGAAAGGAGGCTGTGGAATGGGAGCAGCACAGGCAGATGTTTCAGCCTTTCAGCCAAATATGATCAGCTTCCCGTTAGGAATTGCTTTGGAATTTGTGTTGCCAGGTGATGTGACAGTCATCTTTCAGTAGGAATGGTCTTTATCCTCAAGGAGGCTGGTGCTGACTAAGTGGTAAAAGACTCTGTGTTCCTTCAGGAGCCATTTCTTCCTCTTTGTTTTAAAAATGCTTGGGTCCGTTTTTACTCTGTAGCAGGGCACATGTTATGCACTAAAATGAGAACTTTTGTGTAAGTCAATGATATCCAAACAAAATTGATAACACTGCTGGAATGACTTGCTGAGACAGGCTTTTGTATTTTGTAGTATCATGTGCAATATCAAGTTTTCCTAATTAAAAGTGCCATGTATGCTTAATTGTTCTTTATCCATGAGGTATTTAATGGAGGACAGGAGATTTTTGAGAGGACCAAATATACTTTCATGAAATGTCCTGAATTTTCAAAACTTGGCTTAGATTTTACAAATCTGCATTAAAAAAATAGTGTGTTTGACCACTTTCATGTGTGTTTGTCTTTATAGGGTAGTTCTTGTAAGGCCATCATGGTGCTTGCAGGGGATTCCCCTGTACCTTCCGTGTGCTGGATTTTCCTGTGGTTAGATCAAGGAATGGCTCCGACAGGCCTCTTCCTTCTCCCCCTGCCCCCTTCCACTTTCTCTGCATTAGGATTTGAGGGGCATCTGAGAGCAGGGATTGCTGTGGGATGCACTGAACTCTGCAAGCATCGAGCTTTTGGTACCTGAGGCTGAGCAGGTCCTGACCTGCCTGTGGTTCCTGATGCTGCCCTGTCCAGTCCATGAACAACCTGCTGCAGGTGGGAATTCTGAGAACCTTTGCTGGGCCCTTTCCAGTCGATGGACAAATACCCTGGAACACAGCTCGTTGTGCTTGCAAACAGAACCATGGAAACAGCTGTCTGACCATCACTTTACTGCTTTTCTTTGGCTCTTTTTCCCTCCTGCATTTGTTCTCTGTTTGTTTGACTTTCTCTCTTGTGTTGTTTCCTGGTTTATAGTCCTGATCCAAAGGTTCTTGAAGCTGACAGGACTTTTGCTGTGTCTGTCTTGATCAAACTCCGAGTTCCAAGGACAGGTCTGTGGAACGTTGGTGGTCAGATTTTTGCAGTGTTTTTAAAGTTTCTCTGGATTTTTGGAAGGTGAGATTTTTGCCCATCATCTCGTGCTACTTCTGCTGCATTCAGACTTCCAAGTGCCAATTCTGATACCCTGACTTTGAGGGAAGAACCACAGCTCTCATGTTTTCACAGGGGTTGCACATTTGCAGTGGTGTCACTGCCCTGAGCTACTATTTGCTGTTACTCCTGATCTTTTCTTGCTTCCTTATCTGCTCTCAGAGGGTTGGTTGGTGTGTTCCAGCTCTGAAGTGGGACTGAGTGCTTTGATGACAGCTTCTCCAAGTTTCTCCACGTTTAAAAAATTATCCCAAAAAAAGCCACTCTTCCATTTTTGGTTTTAAAGTCCAAAAGTGTTCCTGAAAACCCTCTTTTTAGGGTATGATGCGTGGGGCTGACCTGGTGTTCCAGCAGAAGAGCCTTGTGGTGGCTCGGGCAGAGGGCTTTGAGTTGGGATCAGTGCTGTAGATCCAATGTCCTTCCACCAGAGACCACTCTTGTGCCACGGTTTGGAGCTTTGCCTGTGGCACAGCAGCAGGAAAACCGCAGCATCTTGAAGGTGGAGCGCTGGGAAACGCAGATTTACGGCTTCGTGGAGAAAATGCAGTTTTATAATTCCCTGGGGGAGCTACAAAGTGTCACTGCAGGAGTGGGGAAGGCAAAGCTGGGTGTTCCCAGCTGTGCTCCTGCCAGCGTGGAAAAATCACCTCTTCTAATTCCTAGAGATTATTTGCCTTCATCCTTGGTCAAAGCTGCTCTTAGAAATTTTGTTTCACTGATCACCACTTGTATCACTTACACACTTAAAGAGATAGACAAGTGTTCACTGGGAGCTGCTTTTCTCCCCTTCTGCCTTATTTGTCCCCCTTTGTCCCCACTTCCCTCACACTGATGATAAAACCATTGGATTGGATCAATTTTACTGAAAAACATCTTTTTTTTTTTCCCCCAAGAGAATGTGATTTCTGTTGCCTTACATTTGGCATGGCCATGGAGTAGGACAGCCTGGGGGAGCTGCTCCAGCCTCACCAGCACAACTTGGCGTCCCAGGGATGGTTGCTCCCGTTTTCCAGGAGGGGGTGGCAGGGCTGGTTCTAAAACAGTCACTCTGTGGCTTTCTGGACAGTTATTTTTTTATTTAGGTAGTGCTGAGAAGGGGGAAAAGGCACCTGTATGTCCCAGCCTGGAGCTGGTGAAGATGCTCCAACCTCCTGCATAAGTTGGGAACACTCCCAGTGGCACTGGGTGTTGGAGCTGCCGTGGTGACTGGGTGAACTGGGAGAGCTGGGACCAGCCAGGCCAGGCTTAGTGATCAGGTGTGGATTTACTGGGGCGAGGGAAGAGCAATTGGTGTGACTGGGAGAGCTCCAGTGCCCCACTGCCCTGGGGAGAGTGGAGATCACAGGGAGCACTCCCTTGGCATTTGGGCATCGTGGGCAGCACTCCCTTGGCATTTGCACACTCAAGGCAGGTGCTTTAAAAATGTAAAAAACAGATTAAAAAATTAAAAGGAAAAAAAAAAAGAGACTATTTTACGTTATTAATACTTTTGAATAATTGAAATGACTCGCTGTGTGAGGCCCAGAGGCTTTCCAATAATGGCAATCTGCATACTATTAATTATTGATGATGTTCATTTGGTGGAGTAAGTAATTCCTAATGTTAATAGCTCTTGGAGGGCACCATGAATCATCATCACCATGGTGTGGTGCAGTGCCAGCAACGTGGTTTTGTCACAGAGCTGCCTTTCCTTAACTTCAGTTGGAATACAAAGCTCCGGTTTGCAAAAATATTGCCTTTTCCCTCCTCTGTTGCAGAGGAGATGGATTTTTTTTTTTTGAAAGCAGCCTTCAGGAGGAAAAATTAACTCTAGCAGGAGTATTTAAATAAGCATTTTTAATAGATCAAATACCCCCGTGCTCCTGACGCTGCTTAATGAGAAAACAAGTTATGTGGCAGCAGTAGATTTTCTTTTTTGAATTTTTATTTACAAATGGTTCCCTCACCTTCCCTTTTGCTTCCATCCCTGCAGTTGAGTGCGTGGATGAACCATGGCAGAGCTTTCTGCACACCAAAGGGCTTTTGGGCAGTGCCAGGTGCTGCCATGCCCGGGGGGGCACCTGCTGAGAAGCAGGAAGGATAATTCACCCTTAATTTGGTGACAGAAAAAACAGAACATCAGATCCAAAGAGTTGGGGTTGGTTTTTTCTTTTTTTTTCCTTTTTTCTTTTTTTTTAATTTTCTCCCTTCTTTCCTCCTTTTTTTTCCCCTGCCCTCTCTTTGCCTTCTCTTTCCCCTTCTTTTTTCCCCTATTCCCCCCTCTTTCCCCCCCTCCTTTTCTCCCTTCTTTTTTCCCCTTTTCTCGCCCTTTTTCCCCTTCTGTTTTTTTCTCCTCCTTTTTCCACCTTCCTCCTCCTTCTCGAGCCCTGGCCCAGGTTGCCCAGAGAGGCTCTAAAGCAGCTCCTGATGCTTTGATGAGGGCACTGACTCAGCTCCCAGTGATTCTCCTTAAAAACATCCTGGAGTCCCAGCATCTGGCCCGGCTGGGAATGTGTGGTAGGGAGGAGGAGAGGAGGTGTGATGTCAAATCTGGGATTCATTGGAATTCAGGCAGTTTGTGTGTGACTGGAGATTTTAAAATAATCCAGGACGCCCTGTGTCTCAGTGCAGTCCTGGTTTATCCATAGCCTCCCTCCTCCTGGGAATGTGGAGATGGAACACCCTTTCCCTTCCTTTTCCCAGTGTTCTCTCCAGCTTCGCACTGGAAAAAATTTCTCCTCGGCACACGAGGAATGCTCCACTCAGTGACTAATTAGTATTGCTATTAATACAAGATGTGATTCCATTAGATTAATCTATCTTATTGGTCAGGCTTTAATTAATTAGGTAATAAAGGCGACCCTAAAAAAAAACCCCTTGAATGCTGGTTAATGAAACCCATGGATCTACTTATTAAGAATTAAACCCTTTCTGCCTTTGATATTTTTCCACGTTATTAAACCCTGCTCTGTTTCTTTGTATGGTTTGTCCCATCAATAATGAATCTCTTTCTTTTGAATCGCTTTATGTGAGCCAAGAAATCTAATATTATCTAATTAGGGACAACTCTTCCTGCATAATAAATACAGGAGCAGCAAAATCAATTTGTTCCAGGCATTTTGTATTATTGTTGTTAAAAAAGTCCAGCCTGAGACACCGAATACCTGTTTTCACAGGAAAAAATTCTCTCTGGAGATGAAGAATTGGTTCCAGTCCTGGGGCTGAGAACCCTGGGAAGCCCAGCTTGGGGCAGCTGGAGGCTCCAGTGGGGGCAAGACCTGCCTCAATCCCAAAGGGGCTGGGGAAAACCCCACAATTTTGAAGAATTGTCACAGTCTGGATGCATCCAACCCTTCCCTGTGTCCATGTTTTGTGGTCCCTTTGGTCCCAGCAGGTTGGGAACAGGTTTGTGCTGGATGAAGTGAATCTGTCTCCTGTGTAATGGGAGGGATGGGATAAAACAAGGCTCTGCTTGGTTTTCCAGGATAAAACTTTGTTTTTGGAGTGTTTCCAGAGCCTTTCCTTCCTTCTGCCCAGGGCCAGGGGTTTCACTGGGATTCACTGTGATAAAAGTTCAGGGAATTGTTGCAGGAGCAGTTTGTAGGTTTTAATGCTGGAAAAATCCAGAGGTTCTCTTTTTATGTGTTTCACCCTCTCGTGTCAAAACATTTGTGGTTATAGCTTGGATGGAGCTGAAATTCCAGGATTTCTGGCTTTGTGGCACTGCTGTGAATCACTCCAGCTCCAACCTGGCTCTCCACTGCTTTCCCAGTGTATTCAGTCTGTAAATCCACACATGGTTTTGCTGGGCACAGTTAAACTCAGCCTTTGCCCATAAGGACAGATGGCAACAGGAGGGGCAGGAAAGCTTTTATAAGAAATAATAAATTTGGAGAAAGCCAAGGAGGTACAGAATTATTCTCGAGATCTAATTATTGCAGGGAATGAAAAAAACCAGCCTTCTTGAACTCTCCTTCTCAGGGTTAGACTAATACGAAGCATTTAATCATTAGGGAGATGAAATTAGTTCACCCAGATTGATCTCGAAGCTGAACTGGAAAGTTGGACAAAATAACAATTTCATAAACTTCCTTAGAATAACAATTTTCCTGGACAATTATGCTGAAGGACATCAGCTGGTAACCTTGTGGGGCTCCCATGCCCACGTGTGCTGCATCTGGGAAGAGAGATGGAAAATGAGCTGCTGTTTTTGAGAGACAGGAGCGGGAATGTTTTGTCTCAGGGTGGGTGCTGAGGCTCAGACCTTGTGGGAGGGTTCCCTGGAGCTTCAATTTTTCTGCTTTTTTTGGTTTTGCTTTGTTTTAATTGAAAGGATTGGTTGGTGAATATTTAAGGGAAGTGGGTTTCTCTTCTCAGTTTTTAATTTCCCGGAAGGAATTGTGATTTTAGCAGCTCCTCTCCAGTTTCTAGTCCCGAGTGTAGTCGGGGTCAACTGCCAGAATTTGTCTGAAGGATGGAAAAAACCAGCGGGAGAACTGAAGAAAATTGTTGCAAGTTGTTCCAACGACATAACGAGACTCAGGTGATGTGATTAATGACTAATTAGCAGGAGGTCTTTGCAGGTGGTCAGGACCTGCAGTTCCAGCTTCTCTTGTCTTCGAGGGACTTTGTTGTTACTGAAACAATGGGGAGATGTTCTGTTTGTCATTGAAGTTTAGTATAAGGGAAAAAAAGTTATTTATAACCTAAAAATGGCTCGAAGTTTTCAAAAAACGAGTGTAGGAGAATCCAAAGCAGTGCTGGAAAATAAGTGAGGCTGTTGCTACCTGGGCATCCCTTCAGGAGAGAAGAACAGCTGCGGGATCTGCAGCAGCAGCTTCAAAATGCACCCCGAGTGCTGCTCTGGAATAATTTCCTTGGCAGAATTAGTGAGTTCAGGGGAAAATGGGATGTTTAACTGCCTGGAGAAGGAGCCAGGCACCTGTGTCAGAGGAGGCAGCCCCAGTGAGTGTTTCAGGGGCTGTTCTTGTCGTGGAGCTTTCGGGAGGAAACAAAGACTGTCTGTAGCTGGCTGTTGCCAGATGACTCAAAATAATGACAGTGTGAGCAGTAAACAGTTTTAATTTATACAGGTGACATTTAAAATGCAAATCAGACCTTAAGATAATTGCTGGAAATAAGGGAGCCTCTGTTGGTTTAGGGAATATTTCCAGTTTCTATGGAAATTATTTATAATGCAGTGAGATCAATGAAGGAGTTGGTGTCTTGGGAGACTTGGCTGGAGTTGCTCCTCCATGGAGTCACAAGACTTGTTTTAAGGGAATGCCCAGGGACAGCAGCTGGTGGTGAAGGGAATATCTGAGGTAAAAAGTACTCAAATCTCTAGAAAAAAGATAATTTTTTCTCTTGACATTGCAAATACAGGTGGGCCAAAATTAGATGATGTTACAATAAATGTGGGTGCCTAAAGCTGCTCCCTGAGAGAACTTGGAGTCTCACATCTTTACAAGGGATGGGGTGACAGGACAAGGGGGAATGGCCTTGCACTGCCAGAGGGCAGGGTTAGGTGGGTTATTGGGAAGGAATCCTCCCTGTGAGGCTGGGGAGGCCCTGGCACAGGTTATTCAGAGAAGCTGTGGCTGCCCCTGGATCCCTGGAAGTGTCCAAGGCCAGGCTGGACAGGGCTTGGAGCAACCTGGGCTAGTGGAAGGTGTCCCTGTCCATTTTAATGTGGTTTATGTTGCTCATTGGGTTTTTAAGAGCTCCGCCCTGACCTCCTCCAAAGCAATTATTTCTTCTCTATGGTCAGTGAGGAAATAGTAATCTCCTGGGGACCTCAGCATCTTTATCTGATTTATAACAGATTTCTCCACTCTTTACAACACCAACCTTGTTTTCTGTTGTGATTTCCCTTCCTCTACTGAAGCTGAACTTCCAGGTCGAGGCTTTGAGGATGTTTTAATGGTAGTTATCCAAGTGCTTTTTTCCCTGATCAGCCTCCCACAAACCCTTTAATTTACTTGCTGTTAATCCTTCTTTGTAGCCAGCTTGCAGGTTTGTTATTCCATGTTTTGCACACCATTTACCCAGCTAGCTGTAAGATGTGATCTTGTTTCCATCTGGGTGGTTTCTCATCAGCTCCCGTGGGTGGGAGTGTGGAACACGCAGGTCTGTGGGTGCTCCCACCACTGTGTGTATAAAAATAAACCTTTTGCCTACAGAAGATGAACAAAAATGCAATTCTGAGTTGCAAAAGGGCGGTTCGGGTGATCCTTGGTTGTGTTTTGGTGTGTGCTCAATGGATCTGTGAAGTGTGAGGTGTGAGAGGGAGCTGTGGGTGCACACAGTGCCACAGGCACCTTCAGAGCCCTGGAAACCCAGGAGGTGACAGGGATTGGCCTGTAGGATCCCACAGAAAGGTGCTGAGTGATGCCAGCCTCGGGTCTCACTCCTCCTCCTCCAGCCCTGCTCCTGCTGGCTGCTCCTGTGCCACTGGATCCACCCCATTCCTGGTCACTGGGTGGCACTGCCAAGGAAACAGAGACCATGGGGGGCTGCAGCTGCCTCCCAAAGAGGAGCTGAGCTGGATGAGCCCAGCAGGGAGGGAGGGAACCCATTTGTGTCTGGTGTAGCCCAGGCTGGGGTGTCCCTGTGCCCCCTGGTGCCACAGCTGCCCAGGCTGTGCCCATGGAGGGGGGACACGGTGCTGCCTCCAGAGCAGCCTCCATGGCTGTATTTCCAGTGCTCTTTTCCTACCTATTCCTTTGCCCAGGTGCTGTTGCATAAGGAAAGATGAACTGGTCCTTTTACCTCATTACTGTCCTTGTCTTCCTCTCACAGCCACTTACACAGCCCTGGCTGTCACCCCATAACTGTCACCCCCCTGGAGCTCTTCCCACCTGGAAGTTGCATTTCAGCTCCCACCTGAGGCTCTGCCTGACCTTATCCTTCCCCCCAGCACTCCCACTGCCTCGGGAGCCCGGGTGTGAAGTTCTTTGCCTCTGTCTGGGGCCAACCCCCTCACAAAGGTGTAAATTGATGCAATTCCATGGATTTAATTTGGCTGTGAGCTTGGGACCTGGCATATGCAAGAGGTTGCTAATATATTATTCATTTTAACGTTATCTTCTCATTCTTTATTTCTTGAATCACCTACACTGGAGCTACGGCGACAGGCTGTTATGTCTTCTCTATCTTTAATTGGGTCTTCTTATAAGGTTTAAAGAGGTTTTCATATGGAGGTTAATAACTTGCAGTTGCACTTCAAATTAATGTTTTTATTCAATGATCAATTGTTTGTGCAGCTCTGAGGACTCAGCAAATCCGTAAGTTATTTATAATAAATTCTGTAACCACCTGATAGCTATTAGGGGCTATTTAAAATTAATGTCATCCACATTTGCTGATGTTTCTAACAGTCCCAATTCCTTAGCCACTGATAAATAATGTATAAAAAGCAGTGTAACAAGCAATATCAGTGTGTTTCCCACCTTTTCATGGCAACATGTGCTGGGGGCTGTGGGCAAAGGTGAAGCTCCTGCCTGTCAGGTCCCTTCCAACCCAAACCATTCTGGGATTCTCAGATCCAAAATGTTCTCGTCAGGTTTGAAGCTCAGTCCAGCTGTTCCTCTGCAGGCAAAGCAGAAACCAAAGGTCTCAGAGGTGGATGTTTGACCTTCAGGATGTTTGGTCAATGAAAGCCAAGTTTTTGGAAGAAGCCAAGTAATTCCTATCCCCAGGGATTTATGACAGATCTCTGGGGAACACGTGGTGTGATGGAAGTGCTGCCGGGGTGACTGTGGTCCTGGTGCCCCTGGTGAGGAGAGGATGTTCCTTCCAGGACAAACAGTTCCTTGTGCAAATGATCCATAGGAATAACAGGTTAAAAGTAATGACTTTGCAGGTCCTTCCCTCTCCCAGGACCGTGGCAGTGGGCTGATGTTAAAAGGTTATTCAACCTCTGTGACTGTAACACTGCTGTGAGGTGTCAGGTACAGGTCCATAATCCTCACCAGTTACTCTTGTGCTTATGAACTCATTAGGAATTGCATGAACTAAAGCGCATTGATTGGAGGTTGATTTCCACATGGAGCCAAATCCTCTCATTTTGACACTGCTGGCCCAACAAATATCAGCAAATCACCTGGTAGGGATGGGTTTAAAACACCACTTTGCTTGTACCTGCAAGTCTGTGTGATAATTCTGTTTTTTCACTACGGTTTGGAAAGAGGATCCCTGCAAAGATCAAGATCCAGCTTTCAAAGGATGAACTGAAAACCAGTGGCTGTGACCCCCGGAGTCCTGTTTTCCAGGAAGAAGTTTCAGCAGTGGGATCTGTCTGCTCTCCAGTGGTAAATTACTCCCTCCTTGTTTATTAAACTCTCCCTGGGTAAACAGGAGAGTTGCAAAACAGAAGTGCACGTGTTTAATAAACAGTCCATGGGTGCTATAAACACATCACCAAGTGCCCCACGTGCTGCAGAGGGTGGGGAGGGCCCCAGCAGGACCCTTGGCATCATTCATAAGCACCCAGCCAACCTGTTTCCTTGGATTTCCCACTCCTTGAAACCTCAGACAAGGATTTATCAAGACTTCACAAAGCAAACGTGGCTTCCACCAGGTGAGTGCCCATGGGTGCCAAATAATTTAGGGGTTTCTCTGGGAGATATTTGTGCTGCTGAAAAGAACTTGCCCCACAATCAATGGGGCTTGTTTTCCCTGATACAGAACAGTTGGCTGCTTTTAAGAAGTCTGTGTGTTTTTCAAGCAAAAATGAATGACTCCAGGTGTCACTCTCAAATTAAATTAAAATTTGTCTTTCCTAAGCAAGGGTGGGCGATGGGTGAAGCCTCTGGTCCTTCTCCCAACACCTCTCACTGTACCTGTGTGAGGTTTTTTTCCCTCACCTGAGCAAAGTCTGGATAAAATTTCATTCCTAGGAATGGAGTGTGGAATGCAGCTGCCCCGGGCTGGGGTTTGGTGGCCCTGGCACACGTGGCTGTGCCGTGAGCAGGCGATGGGAGCAGAAAGTGAAGCACAGACAGGGATGTGACCACCTGACCCACAGCCCCAGGGGAGCTCCCCTGCTCCTGCAGGAGCTGCCAGGGGAGTATTAATGACCACGGGCTCTGACACCCCATTTTACATCTCATCTGAGTACACAGAGTGCAAAAGTAATTTAATTCAGGCATCGCAATTAAGGAAACAATTATCTCCCGTGTCTTGGGCTGATCTCCAGGTCATCTCAGCATTATCCCTTCTGATCTCATTATAAATTTAAAATATGTAATAAATTGGCTCTTAATTCCATGGGAAAGGTCAAGCTTGCTTTCTACAAGAGACAGGGATGTATTTAACGGGAAGATCTCAAGGACAGGGGAAACATTTGTTCATGACTAAGGGAATGAGCACCAGCCACCTCCTGAGGAGTGCTGGGAAGGACTTCTGCACGTGCACCACCTTTCCAAGGGCAAATCCTGCCTGGAGACACTTTCCTAAGAGGAAAGATCTGACCCAGGGGCAACTAAATGTTGGTATTTCATCATTTACTCTTGGGGGATCCAGTACAGGGGGACTCTCATTGTGTACAGGGAGCAAAGGGGTGACTCGAGACTCAGGGAACTTCAGCACTTCATTCCCTGGGACATTTTTGACAACCTACTTGAGAAAGTGGGTTAGCAGGTCATGTTGTGGTCAACAGGCCATTTTAAAGTTAATAAAAGCCTTGACAGGTGCAGTAAGATCCATTGCACTAAGCTGAGCTTCGTTGACCTACCCCTGTTAAGTTCTGGCTTAGGTAGGTTTTGATTTAGTTTTTTTAGAGATTTATATCATTATACCAAAAAAAACCAAACCAAACCAAAACAAAAAGCTTAGTATAAATAATAAACAACTCTATGATTTTGGTTTACTCTCTCAGATATATAATTACAGCAAAACTGTCCAGTGCTGGCCATGGATGCTGGAGGCTGTGGCACCACCAGTGACATCTGCAACCCCAACCCCGCAGTGGGATTGCTGGGCATGAACCAGGTGAGCTGGACTTGCTTCCCTAAGCAGGGAATGTAGAGCACAAACTGTGGCTGCCCCATCCCTGGGAGTGTCCAAGGCCAGGCTGGACAGGGCTTGGAGCAACCTGGGCTGGTGGAAGGTGTCCCTGCCCATGGCAGGGGGTGGCACTGGATGGGCTTTAAGGTCCCTTCCAACCCAAACCATTCCACAATTGGTAGATTGATCAATAATTGTATCAATTACATTTCTCAGGGTAGGATGTTGACACTTGGTCAAAGCTCTGAGGTTGATAAAATGACCTATAGGGCTTGGTGGCTGATGGTTTCCCTCCCTCTGTTTCCAGACAAAGCATATTATGGAGAAAAACCCAGGCAATGGAGACTGCTGTCTCTCTGGTTCATTCCTGCAAATGGAATTAGTTACATAATAAATCCCACTGATCAAGGTTTTCATATAAGCATAGAAATCCTTTGAAGTGTAAAAGGTGCTGCTAAAATGCTGCATTTGTGTAACTTAAGTAAACCTCAATTTAAAAGAAAGAAGATGAGAATTTTTATCTTTTATTGGTTATTCTATTCACTTCTGGTTTATGTGCTTTCCAGGAGGTAAAAAATAATTCAAAACTGGACTTACAGCAGAATTCTCCATTCAGACTGTTTAATATACATTGCCTGGCAGTGCAGAGGACACATAATTATGTAGGTCTATCTTTTCTGCAGGAATGTATTATTTAGGTGCATGTTTTAAAAAGCTCTGAGCACACAAAGTCCTGGCTGGGGTGAGAGGAGCCTCCAGACCTTCCCAGAGCATCTCCTGGTGCAGCATCCAGCAGGTCTGGCTGGTCCTGGCTCTCCGTGGCTGAACTCCCTGCTGATGGTGCCAAACCATGCAAACCACCAAGCCTTTGGTAACACTGAAAATTCAGTAGAACTGGCCTGATCAGCCCCTGGTGAGTGGTTCCCAGAGATGTGGGGTGGGCATCCATGGGCAGGCCCATCACCCCCCTCCCACCCACAGCTGGGGACACTGGGGGGACAGGTGTCCCCTCTCACCTGAAGGGGAATCTGCCCCTCTCCACTGTACAGTTCTGCTGGAACATCTCAGTTAAACTGGGATCATTTGCACCCCCTGGTTCCTGAGTAACTTCAGGAACTTGGTTGGTTCGCTCACATTAATAACAGATGGTTTAACTTGCCCAAACAAATGCATTTCTGAGTGGTTTGAGTGTGTTTGTCATTGCAGGACCAGGCTCTTTTCTCTCACAGAGAATGAATTGAAGGTGGAAACAGATGTTCACCCTGCAAACCTTATCCTTTGAGCCCTGGGAAGTGTCCAAGGCCAGGTTGGATGGGGCTTGGAACAACGTGGGATAGTGGAAGGCAAGTACACTTAAAGGGGTGAGGAAACCTGTTTTCCCTCTGTTTTCTATCCCCAATCCAAGGCTAATGTCTTCAGGAGTCCTTTCCTGAAGACAAAATGGATATGAGTACAGTTACTTTTATGCCCTGTTTGTTTGGATAATTTTTGGGGGGACAAGCTGCTTTAAAGGAGTTAAAAATCAAACTTTAGCTTTTTTATAAAAGTTCTCTTTTTGCCACCTTTTACAATAAATACTTGATGCATTTCCCCAAAGATGGGGATGAGCCACCAGACCTTATCCTTCATTGAGAAGAAGCAGGTTGGGTCACCACCACAGGCAGAGAAATCTTGTCTGTACCACAGACCTGTTTTCCATAAATTATTACATCCACAATCCTCTTTCCATAAATTATTTTGAAACCTAATAATAATAATAATAATGAACAAACTCACTCAGGAGATGCTTCACAAAGTTGAAAGCAGGGGAAAGCAGAGGGCTGTGTGTGGATGTTCCTGCAGTGAGTGAGCCTTAGAACAAAACCCTGCAGAGACCCTGGGATTTTTATTTTTCAGTAGTTTTTCTTAAAAAAAAAAAATCTAGATTCTTAACAAGCTACAAAGATGAAAAGCTTTCAACTTCCTTATATTTATCTGGAGAAACACTCTGGGAGGGCAATGATACAGGACAGGCTCATAGACTCATTTCGCTTTTCTAAACAGATAAATATATTTATTAGCTGTGCCTGGTGGAGGGTGGAGCACCTATTCCTGCTGCAGGTGGCTCAGGGGGGTTCTTCCTGAGCATGTAACTCCACGGATGTCAGGCTGCTGATCCCAAACTGGTTGCTGTTCTCCGTCGCAGCCTGGTTCCGAAGCCAAGGTGGTTTGGGGGTCTGGGCTGTCCCTGGGAATTTACTGGGATGAAAGGCAGCAAAGGAGGAGTTTGCTGTGGCTTTAGTGGGGGATGTTCTGGTTATGGGCAGTGGTGCTGGATGTGGGGTCATCAAAGTCAGTGGATGCAATGGAGCATCTTCCTGGTGCAGATGCTGAGACCCCTTCCCGGGAACTCCCCGGGCTCTGGGGTGGGAAAAGCCTGCACAGAAAAGAGATATTTGAAAGAATAGAAATATTGAAAACAATATTTAGAATCTGTAAATGTTCTCCTGATTTTTTCCAGGGCAAAAAGCACATGGGTCCTTCCCTCCTGCTGGAGTACAGCCCAGGAATTGGGCATCCCAGCAGTGATGGAAAGAGGGTTGAGCCACCAGCCAAGGTCTGGTTTGCTTTTAAATTAGACAGGTGTGCCCTGCTGTGCAGCCCAGCCCTGTGGAGCAGGGATCTCCTTCTGGCTCGGCCCCAGGAGGCAGCTGGAGCTCCAGATGCTCCAGGGCTTCCAGGCAGCAGGGATTTCTTGGCCTTGGTCGTGTTTCTGCTGTGAAATCAGAGATCAGAGACTTGTTACCATTCTAAATAGAGGATAATAAAACTTGGCTTGTTTAGACCTCTGAGGGGCCCTCTAGGGTAAGGTATCCATTACATTAACACAGAAAAATATAATTATAATAATTTAAAATAATATTTTAGGTTTATACATCGTGTCACTCTTTTAAAGGTGGGGTTTGTTTTCCACCTCAGGCCATGAACCTATTTAATTTCCATAGAACTTCTTTCTTCTCATTCTGAACAAAATTAATTTCATTTTGTTTTTTTTAACAGACTTGTTGCCTCGTTCTTACTTTAAAGCCCTCGTTGACTCCAGCCTGGTGGTTCTCAGGTGAATTTAGTGCTGTGTTTGTGCTGGAAATGCCACCACCTCCAATTCCTTCCCCCTCCAGTGGATAAATAGAAACGTTGGCAGTAAAAAGGTGAGAGAGCTCTGACATTTGGCCATAAAGCCCCGTTATTGTTTATAACCATGGCCCTGCACTGAAATGCCACAGGAAAACGAGAGCAATGGTGAGTAACAAATATTAGATCACTCTGACAGGGGAGTGTCTGCTCTACCTCGGGTCTGCTCACCCAGCTAAAGTTTTGTGAGGAAATCAGGTTTTATGAACCCTCTGCACTCCTCCACAGCACAGTCCTGGTTTAAAGGGTTCCTTTTTTCTGTCTCACAACACAATCCTGCTTCCCTGGCATGATGTGCTGGCCAGGACCGGAATTCTGTGGCTCCTGGGCACAGAGAAGGGGTTTTTAATAACTTGGTAGTTCTCCTCAGTTACCCACCCGTGAAACACATTGAAGCCACTTCTTTGTCCCACAGAACTGAGCAATGGAGAGAGGATCCTGCCATCAATCAAAGCAGTCACGGTGTCTCTTGGTGGGCTCTGGATTTCTGCAATCCACGGTTTTTGGTTGGGTTCTGCAGGCAAATGGAAAGTTCGGTCTCGTGGTGCCAAACCATTGGGCACCAAACCCGAGGAACTGGGCAGTGAAACAGCACCTCAGAGAGGGCTTTTTTCACACCATCTGTTCTCCTTGCTCTGTTGACAAGCGTGTTCCAGGGCTTGCCCAGAGGAGGGCAGCAGGAGCCCTCGGACCCAGCCTGGTGATGGATGAAGTTCTGCTTTGCTGGCATCGTTTCAGAGCATGTTTGGGTGGTCTCCTGGCTCCCACAGGTATAATGTGTTGATGGTTGGTTGCCTGCTCCTCGTGGCTCTCACCCCCTGGTCGGAGTGAAGGGTCTCCACCAAAGCCAGGGCACCTTCCCCAGAGTGGCAAATGCAGGAGAAGTCCAGGTGATTTCTGTCCTCTTCCTAAAATGCTCTGTGACACATCTAAACAGAGTCCCATCTCTTTGGTTTTTTTCAAAGGCACCTGTAAAGAAGTCCTGGAAAGGCTTTTCCTGCAGGATCTGAGCAGCTGTTTGCCCAGGGTTGGAGTTGGCTGTGCTTGGTCACTGGATGGATGGTGCCACCTCTGTAAAACCTCGCCCTGCTCCCTCCCACAGTTAATTCCCATCCCTCTGAGCTGCAGTTTCCCCCTGGATTTGTTCTGAGGGTGTTTGTGGGGCGTTACCTCAGGCATTTCCATCTGGATTTGGGGGATAAACCGGATGGAAAACACTCTCATGTCATCTCTGATATCAATACAATTTTTAATGCCTAACCCCAAACTTTTCATCACTGTATATCCCACACGTAGCATGACCTGCCCTGCTAGACACTAATTAAGACTCCTTGTGTAGCAATTTGGCAGAGCAGCCTTGATGGACACCCATTTAGTGAAGAGCTCCACTGCTTTATTAACATTAATGAGTGATGGGAGACTCTTTGTGCCCTTTTACAAAGGTCGTGCTCAAATCATCACATTATCAGCCTTAATTACAGCAAGTTAATTTGTTGTTTGTCTGCCTCGCAGATGTTTGGGAAAACATTCCGTGCTCCACAGATCGTGGATTGGTGGTGATGCTCTTCCTGCTGCAGTGCTGGAGTCAGTGCAGCTGCCCGAGGGTGATGGGGAGAGGGGCTGGGGAGGAATTGCTTTGCCAGCCTTGCCAGCCCAATCCATTAGTGATTAGTGAATCCTTGTCCCCAGCTCCATGCTGTGTTTGTAATAATGATAATAATAATAACAATAATAATAATAATAATGGATTACACCACTGTACACTCTGTAGTTTTTTACTGGAAGGGTGTGGGGAGGAGGTGGAAGGGAGCCTTGTTTGTAGCCTCATAGGGAAAGCACAGAGGAGTCAGCAGGGTGATAACAAAAACAAAGGAACAGGGTTTGCATGCTGTGCAGGCTCTTATCTTCTCCCTTTCATGAAAAACAGAGAAAGAGCAGAGCAGAAAGGTTGCAGGCTTCACTAAGTCCTAATTATCCCTTGATTATGCCCACGGCAGGGATGAAGTTTTCAAAAGTACAGTTTCTGCAGCAGATCCAGAAATCTGGCTCTCTGGTTCCAGACCTGTTTCCATGCCCAGCCAAGCGGCCGTGGGGCCACACTCGAGACTCCAGGGATGTGTGGAACCTGAAAAAACAGATTGTACCTAAAAGCTGCTCGGATTTATGCCACTGCATGTGCTGCAGGAAGGTTTTTTCACCTTCCTTTCCTTCCCCGCCCCAGGCAGGAAACCTGTTCGGTTTAGGCAGTGTGCATAATCCTGCATAATCCTGCGTGGTTATTTAGTCTGGGGTAGAAAAGTCCTCATGATCTCTGTTTTTCTTTTTTCCTTCTCCTCCTTTCTTTAGCATTCAGGAATTGCAAGAGCTATTTAGAATGAAACCCAACGTGATTTAGAATAAACCCCAACATTTCTGCAAGAGAACTAAGTGCTGAATTCCTCTTCTTTTTCTCCAGGTACTTCAATTCTCTGGGAGTAAGAGCCCGAGGAAGGCAGAAGGAGGGAGATGTCCCATGTAAGCACATCCCCACAGTCTGTAAAAACTCGTGGGTTTGAGTGTCTTCAGTCTGCTCTGTGAGGTTCAGCTGCCCCAAACGCTCCGTGTTTGCAGTGATGTGGATTTGGGAAGGAAGGGGGGGGGTGAGCGATGGGCTGTGCTCGGGCAGCTGAGGGGGGATTGATTTCCCTGAGCTCTTCCCTGGAGCTGTTGGATTTCTTGCTTCATGGCCCTTATTTCCACTTCTCAGGCAAAACTCAGCTGAGACCGAGCCATCTTCTCCCACCCTTTTCAAAGATCAGCTGCTCAAGCAAGTGAAATATTCTTTCTTTGCATTAAAAAGAATATAAGAAGCAACTGGTCTATATGGATATGATTCCCCGGATTGCTCACAGAATGCAGCTCACTGAGGTGCATGTGCATCCTCCGTGCTCCCAGTGCCCACAGCCTGACACTGGTAAGACACATCTCATAAAAATAAGTGGCATATTGCATATTTCTTAGAGTAGGAATTGTATGGAATGGTGTGCTTGGTTCTGCACAGGTTGCACTGATAACTCCAGGACCGCTGGACATTATTTTCCTACTGCATTTATTTCTTGCTTTGTTAGGCAGCGTAATTTCATGTGATTCCTGTGGCAGGAATAAGACAATATCAATTTTGGCAGCATCAGTTTGAGTGCTAATGGGAGCAGTGCTCTGTGCAGGGTTCCTAACGAGACTGGGTTTATTTACAGTTGGTGAGGATGGAAACAAACCGAAAAATCTCCTGGCTTGTTTTTCATAGAGTTAAGTAAATACATTAAGTGCACACATAAACGCAATAAACATGTACAAATACAGTTAAGACACTGAATAAATACGTATTGTCTCTGTACATGAACTCCTTAGGATGTCCAGGGAGGGTAATGAGCTACTCAAGGAGCATCAGTGCAAATAATGCAAGTGTTATATTAGTGAAAATAATTACAAGGGCAGGCAGTGACAGGACAAGGGGGAATGGCTTCAAACTGAAGGAGAGTAGGTTTAGATAGGATATTAGGAAAAATTCTTCCCTGTGAGGGTGGGGAGGCCCTGGCACAGGTTGCCCAGAGAAGCTGTGGCTGCCCCTGGATCCCTGGAAGTGTCCAAGGCCAGGTTGGACGGGGTTGGAGCAACCTGGGATAATGGAAGGTGTCCCTGCCCATGGCAGGGGGTGGCACTGGATGGGCTTTAAGGTCCCTCCCAAACCAAACCATTCCATGGTTCTGTGACATCCCTGTCATGGAAAGGAATTCTTTGGGATGGTAAACTTGGAAAGAATCCTGATTCCTGGTGCAGAGGGGGGTGTGTTGGCAGGATTCATATCCCAGCCTCCCATGGGTGCTGTGCCTCTGCCCTGCACCCTCCGGAGAGCAGCACTGGGGAGGACACCGTGGGGACACAGTGACTGAGACATTGCCGGGTAACATCCCGGAGACTCGACAAAGGTCAGAACCAGCCGGTTCCGATGCCAGCGGTGGGGAGTGACCCCGTGCATCCCGCGGGCTGGCAGCTGGGCCGGCCCAGCACGGCACCGCTCCGGCAGCCCGGTCCATGGCAGCATCCCATGGCAGCCCGTCCGACCCGGCACAGCCAGCCGGTCCCTCCGAGCGCGGGCTGCGAAGGGCCGGGAGCGCTGCGGCTCCGGGGCTGCCTGGAGAGGGAGGCACAGCCCCAGGAACGGCACGGCCGGAGCGGCGGCAGAGCCTTCCCAGAGCACGGAATGTGCCGAGCTGGAAGGGTCGGACCCCCAAGGACCATCCAGTCCAACTCCTGGCCCTTCACGGGACCCTCCCCAGGAGTCCCACCCTGTGCCCCAGAGCATCACCCAGACCCTCCTGGAGCTCTGGCAGCCTTGGGGCTGTGCCCACTGCCCTGGGGAGCCTGGGCAGTGCCAACCACCTTCTGGGGGAAGAACCTTTCACTGAGATCCAACCTGAGCCTGCCCTGACACAGCTCCAGCCGTTCCCTGGGTGCTGTCCCTGGTCCCCCCAGAGCAGAGCTCAGTCCCTGCCCCTCCTCTGCTCCTGCCCAGGACGCTGGAATTGCAGTGAGGTCTCCCCTCACTCTTCTCCAGGCTGAACAGACCAAGACACCTCAAATCTCTGGAATGAGTTCTGTTTGGCAAAAAATGCCCATTCTGGGTACCCACCTAAGAGTGTGTTGCAGCATCTCCTCCCTCTGCCCCAGCCCTCTGTCCCTCTCAAGGATTCCACATTATTCGGGCTGATACCAGCAAGTTTCCCTCTATCCAGGTAGAACAGTTGCTGGAATTGTAGAGCTTGTCCCCTTTTCATAGCCCTCTTCTTCATGGTGACCAGTTACAACCAGTTCAACCATTTTTGGGTTGTTCAGAATTGTAACAGCAAGGCTGTTACTGAGGAATGTCCTTCCTCCAGCTTTGCCTCCAGTGTCACAGCTGCACCACAGCAAGAGGGAATTCCATGGGATTCATGGACAGCAAGATGAGGTTTGTGAGAGCACCTTGATGGAAAACTGTGCTCTCTATTTGGTTGTGTCTCGATGGTCCTTTAATAATGAGAGGACAATAAAGAGTTCTATGTGGAGAAGGAATAGAAATGGAACACAGTTTTGAGCAGTTAAGATGACTTGAAAATAAATAAATAAATTGTTGAGATAAAAACATTTTTGCTTAGTACTTAGGAATTTCATTTTTTTCTGTAGCTAATGGTGTCTGCAATGGAGTGCTTTGCTGGATAATTTTTAATTAGAAGCCAGGAAAGGGATTCAAGCTCCAAAACTATCATATGTTTATGCTCATCCATTTTCTCGAGTCTTTCTGGAGATAATGAGTCCTGCCTCCCTTCCTCACTGTCAAGTTTGAGTTCGACCTTTTTGCTTGTAAATAGATTAGAAAAAATTAATCCCAGGCTGTAACAAGGTCTTTCATTATGTCATGGGGAAGGTTATTTATGCTTTTAAAACTTGTTCCAACCTAATAGGTGTGAAAGAAAGAACACTTAAGCTCTCTACTGCTGACAGGAATATTATATTTGAGGAAGAAAAGTCATGGTGGATTCATCTTGCTGATGTTATTTGAGATGAATATCAGCACCACCAGAATAAACTGGAAGATATATCTTTAAAGATAAAGGAAGTGGGTTTTACACTGGCACAGGTCAAATGGAATTACAACTGCACACAATTGAGGATGAGGAAAAGTGGGGAATTGGGAGAGAAGTTTTCTTCCCAGCCCGTTTCTGCACCTGATGTAACCAGCTGGGAGATGTCTGTGTGCAGCAGTTTCTGTTTCTTGGGCTATTTGCCCCAAAATAGGTTAAAGAAGCTTTCTAGTCTCAGCTGATGGAAGGTGATTAAAGCTGAAGGTGGAAGATGTGCTGCTGGCCCGTCCCTCTGCAGGAAGCAGTGCTGTGATGGGCACAGGAGAGCAGGGACAGCCCCCACGGCCATGGAATATTGTGATGGGCACAGGAGAGCAGGGACAGCCCCCACGGCCACGGGATCGCTGCCAGCGCCACCCTGGTGAGTTCTCTGCTTCTCCAAGTCCTCAAGGGAAGCCCGAGGAGCTGATGGAGGGGCAGGCAACGTGAGGGGGGTAGGGGCTCCAGGGCTCTGCTGGACACTGAGGATGCTGTTTGAGCCCCCTGTGGAGGTCCTCTGCAGAGAGGTTTGTCCCTGCACGGCCACATCTCTGGCTGTCCCAGCTCTGCACAAACGCTAGGAGAGCACACAGTAAAAATTCCTTTATAAGGATCTCACAGACAGCTTTGCCTTTAATTGCTGTTAAAATGTAAAGATGCTGATGCTCGGGTGGAGAATACTGATTTTTTTCCTTGCATCATCGTGGGATTTGCTCTAATAATGTCAAAATCCGTGCAAGTGGAAGGAAAGATCTGCCTTCGTTTTCTTGGCTTTGTTCTTGTTCAGTTGCCCTGCAATCTGTGCTCAGCTCCTCAGCAAGGCTGTGGTCCCTGGGACCTGGGGAGGGTGAAGGGTTTGGAAACTTAGATAAAAGGCAAGAATGGCTCGACTAGAAGGATATAGAGTGGGGGAAAATGTTTTTGTGTGTTTGGGAAAAGGGAGTACAAACCTTTTTGAGAGGATACCGTGCCCCGAGTGTGGAGCACCAGCTGTTTGTCCCTGGATTCTGCAATTCAAATCTGGCTGCAGAGGCAAAATGAACTGCTGGTCTCACCTCTGCTAAAGCAGTTTAAAAAAGTCGATAAGCACAGTTGTTGCCCCAGGGCAGGGTGAAGAAGGGCTGAGAGGAGCTGAAGAATTAATGACATGTGAAAAACCCAAAGCCTGGGTAAGCCTGGCTTGGTTTGGTCATTGCAACTTCCACCAGCACTTCTTGTTTCCTTCATAATAGTTCTTTTAAAAAAATCGTCCTGAACTGTCCCCCAGAGAGAGAATAGAAAGGCTCCCTTAACATAAATGTGATCCATTTGGGGTAGCCCCCAAATTCTCAGTTAAAGCCACCAGTGGCCAAAGACCACCCAGATGGCCTATTTAACCCTCTTTGTTTTGATCTACCTGAGGGAGGCTGCAAAATGCCTTTGGAAAGGTGAAATCTCTGTTCACTCCAATTGCTTAGTGTGTTTTAAATTAGTGGAAAACTGTGCCTGTCACAACTCCTGCTTTGGTGATGAGCTTTGTGTGCTTTGCTGTGGCTTGGTAATCTGCCAAGGGAGAGACAAAATATTAGCCCAGCTTTAGCTGGGATAAGAAAGGCATTTTCCTCTTAACTGAGTTGTTTAGGCATTGCTTTAATTATAATGAGCAAACCGAGGGCGCTTCTATTAATATAATTGATGTTACCAAATGGAATTGATAGTTGCTGAGGCAGTAATAAAAAGTGGCTTATAATAACTAGATGACACTGTATGATCTTTAAGATGGTATTAGATGATCTTTAAGGTCCCTTCCAACCCAAACCATTCTATGATTCCACAGCCATTAAATGATTTGCTGACATTTTATAGGCATCCCACACTCTGAATAACTGAGATGTGCATGTGCAGGCCTCGGAAATGAATAAACCCAGTGGAAGCTGAGGCTCCCAGGACAGGCTGGCTGCTGGCATCGAGCTGTGTTTCTCACAACTCAGACAAACATTTTGGCTCATAACTCTGCTCAGGTGTCTTCACTACCCTGGCAGCCATGGAAAGTGAGGCAGAAGTAGAGTTCTAGCCCCAGGGAAAAGCCTGAGGGGGTGGCTGAGCCCAGACTTGAGCCCACCTGAGCTCTACCTGAAGTCCTGCCTGTCCTCTCCTCCTGTTCTCCTTGCTCCACAGTGCAGCTCGGCAGCTGGGTTATATTTGTACCCAGATAACTTGCTTCATTACAAAATTTCTTTCCTGGCAGGGGATGCAATCTATCATTAAATCAAAATCTGTCTGGAAACAGAACAGAGACTCGAACTTCAAAGCTTGCCACTGTTTTCCGTGGAGCTCTTCTTGCTGGTTGCCTGGGAGGCTTATTTGAAATTATGCATGGAGACGGGCAGGGAGGAATGAGCTCCAAAGCCGTCATAATGATGCCCTCGAGTGGGCGAGACTTGGAAATGGCTCGGGGGGGCAGGAGGCAGAGGCAGCTCCATCCCTGCACCTCCAGCACACCCAGCACCTCTAACCAGAGAGAACCAAACACCCCAGAGAGGCCAAATCCCCCAGGGATGGTCCAAATACTCTGTGGGCACTTCCCACCCCCTCTGCCTACAGACCAGCCAGCCCTTGTTTTAGATCTGCTTTCCATATCATCTCTCCTGCTCGTTGTAGAAGGCTGGTGGGTACAAAGATGACAAAATACTGTCTGACACAGTGCCCTTTACAGCCCTGTGCCAAAAAAAGATCCTTGCTTTATTACTACAACCTGGAATCTCAGCCACGCTGTGCTTAAAAAAAAATATTTTAAAAAGCCATTTTGCCTTAAAAACTTGTCAAGTTTTAAAGCTTTACAAAGCCAGGTCTGTGCGTTTTGGTTCATGTAGTTGTGGTGCATCCAAACGGAAGGTAATTCAATCTCAGACAGAGAGTTTTCCAGTCTGGGAGAATTCAGTGCTTTGGAATACACAGCTACAAACCCCATCAGGTGGGTCTCGGGCCAGGAGTGGTAATTTTGGGCAAGTTTTAAGTAGCGAGGAAGTATCTGCTGAGTGCTAGAAACAACAAAGACTTTTCTCTGGGCTGATAGGGCTCTGCTGCCAGGAGCTGGTCCTGATGTGCTCGTGGGTGTGTTTGTGATGAGATAATGCTCTGAACTGGTGGGATTTGTTGGTGGAGTGTGTTGGTTCACTGGATGTGAAGGAGAGACTTCACGTGGCTCGGTGGGAGCTCAGAGACAAGCAGTTGGTTAAAGGTACCCGTCGGTTCCTCTCCCTGTTGGGGAGCCTGGGAAGCTCTGCAGAAAAACAGCTCCAGGTTTTGTTGTTGGGGAATTTATCTCCAGCTCCCTCGCTCAGGGCCAGCGGTACCAGGGGACATTTGGCAGCTGAAGTGCTTTGGATGCTGCTTTTGTCCTTTTCAATTTGCTGTAATAGCAGCGACATGAGAGGAGATGTTCAGGACTGGATACTTTCAAGGTTGTCTCATTTTTTAAAAGAACATTATTACTGCACAGAACAGCCTGTGTTTGGGGACCAGGACTGGACTCAACTCTGAAAAACTGCCCAGTATCTCCCAGATATAAAAGCATCACAGGTCCTTGCCATGTTTTGGTCCAGCCCAGGCTGTGCAATCTCCCTGTGGAAGGGAAATACTGTGAAACATGGGCTTGCTAATGCAACACAAGCCTTCTCCATACCTGTGTTTTACAGTCCCAAATACAGCCTGTGCTGCTGGATCTTATGGATGATAGCACAGGGCACAGGTGGGTGCCTTTCCCTGGTGTTCTGCTCTCTCTCCTTGTGGGATTGGGGAACTGTTAACAGACACCGAGTGCCCATTAATTCAATGTGTGATTTAAAATGTACTTTTTCACGTGTACAAACCTTTCTGTGCAGTGCATTGTTAACTGCATTGTTAACTGTGTGGGTACATATTTAATTTGGTTTCTACAGAATCATGGAATACCCTGAGCTGGAAGGGACCCACAGGGTCCATGGAAGCAGTTCTGTGATTTCACTGGGAGTTTGTGTAGCTGATAAACATTGTGGAAAGAGGCTTCCTGGAGCACTGTGGGAAAAATGGAAGGTTGCTATCATATTTTCAGAGACTGATACACAGTCAGACACCACTGTGATCTAATTAATGTCTACTTAATTAGGCTCAAGTGAAGGCTTTCAGACCGTGAAGTCCAGTGGAGGTGGAGTTGATAACAGTGGTATTTAGAAAATCCAGAGTGAGTTTACCCAGAAGGTTTTGCATGGCAGCTGAACCATTGCCTGCACAGATGCCCATCCCGTCAGGCCCATCCAGCTCCCAGGGCTGCTTTTCCTGAGGGAGGGAGGGCAGAGATGCTGGAGAGGGCTGATGGCTCTGGTGGAGCAGCAGCTCCCTGTGCACCCTTCAGTCTGAGCTCCTCCCAAAACCTGACTCAGCTCGCTCCCAGCACTGCTCTGAGCCAGTCTCTGCTCTCCAGGGATAAGAAATGACTGGCCCCTGCAAACGATCCCAGCTGATCCATGAATCAATTCTCTGTTAACACTAAAGTTATAAGATATTTATTCACTCCTGGCTACTTGGGTTGTCCCCGAAGTTCACCTTGGGGGATTGTGCTCTCACTAAATTTTTGATAAAAAATTGAAATGCCCTTTTGTTGTCTTGCAAGTCATTAGGTTCACCTGATAAAAATGATTTTATACCTAACTCCATCTATTAATCAAAAAGGTCAGGACAATAAATAGGTTTTATCTTTTCTGCCAGAAACCTTTCTTCCCTGTGGTCTTTGGGGCTGAGTACAAGAGAAGGTGTAGACAAAAGAATAGGATCTCAAAGACTGGTTGATCAATGCCACAGAGACATGAATTATTGTTGAGAATTTAGGGAGGAGAAATAGAGTGCTCTGATGCCAGGGAGAGGGAATATTGCCTGAGTTTTCAACCTCCAGTCATTAGAGGGGAATGAAGTAGCTTCATTCATCTTAATAAATTTATGTCCAGCATCTGGTTCTGAATGAGATTGATTTTCCTTTTCTGGAGGTCTTTATATGTGAGAATATAGATATATAAAATATGTATATATATCCCCCATACCATTGCTTTAATAAACCTGACACTCCTGACTTTTTCCAGTGCATCTGGTTGCAAACTTGGGATCAAGATGGAGTGTTTGCTCCTGGGTTTTGGACGGATCATTCTGCTCACTGATGACTCCTGGAATCACGCCCTGCCTCAGAACTGGAGGGGCTGCTGGACTCACTGGTTTCCAGCAGGGTTTGGCAGTGATGTGTTGCTGGGACATCTCACACACGTGGTAACATGGAATTGGTTTCCCCTGGGAATCTGCAAGTCCTACTTGTCCCGTGGGCTTTCTCCTTTGCTTTGTTAATATTTTGCCCCTCTCCAGTGACCCCCCTCCCTCCATTACCCCCGAATTCCTGGGAGGCTTTAGCAGTTTGGATATGCAGAATATCCAGTCACTGCTCCTGCCCTGATGGGATGTGTGAGCTGGAGGGAGGACGAGCTACTGCAAATGTCATGAGAAGAAAAAAACCCACAAGTGGCATTTACCTTTCTGATTATTCCCTCTCGTCCCCGGCGCCGGGCGTATGTTTCCATTACAGGATTGTGTGTGACAAAGAGGAGTTAGATTTGCACTGCAAATGAATTTTTAAGTATCCTCCTGCCCCTGCAGCCTCTCCAGGAGTGATGATGCTCCCAGCTCTCTGTGTCTGCCATCCCTGCATGGCCTGGAAACACGGGCACCACCTGCAGCCTCTCTGCTCTTCTCAAATGCCTCCTTAAATGTCACCTCTCTGCACCCTAAATCTTGAGGAATATCAGCAGAATCGAGGCCGCCCACGTTCTCTGAGGCAGATCTCCACATCCATCCTCAGGTTGTGCTTCCCATCCTTCCTCTGCCAGGGTGACAAACCCAGTGCTGTGCACAGGGCTGGTCTCCAACCTGTAGTAACTTGCTCAGCCCATAAAAACGGGGATACACACAGGTGTCTGATGGACACAGCTCTGCTGTAGCTGTGCCCTGGTTGTCTGACAACAGCTTTTCTGCCATGAATGTTAAAACACCAGCTTGCAATGTGCTATTAAGGGAACAGATGGATATTTTGCCATGTGATGCAGCCTAGAAAACAGATTTGATTTAGTGCACCATGCCTGTCTGACTTTTAAACTTGTATTAAACAGGATTTCATAAAGGCAGACTCCACATCAAAATCTCGGCTAACGGGGCATGGGGATCCATTCTTTCGTTTCAAAGGGGCAGATGGGTATGAATATTTATTTACTTTGAGGGCTTTTGTTGGAGGGGGAAAAGGGCTTCGTTATGTGTTTTGATTTCACGGCACAATCAAGGAAATTAATACAATGTATAAAACAGTAATTAAAGCCATTAGATTTCTGAGCCCATACTGACACAGGAGATCTCCCCCACACAGAAAGCTGGTTCTTTTTCTTGCAGTGCTCCTGGCATTCAGCTGCTGAGATTATTACGTAATGTCAGTTCATGTCTCTTCAAAATGAATTTTGCAGATTTAACCACTCCTGCACTGTCTCGAGGCCCTCTGGCCTTACCAGCCTGGGGTAAAGCCTTCATGCTCTACAGTAATCACCTGCCTTGTAAGAGCTCTGTCTAGACATGCCCCAATAATGCCCCATTTACAGATGTTTGATGTGGGAAGGCCAGTGGGTTCTTGCATCAAGGCCTGATCCAGCTGGGTTGAGATAAACGGAGGGATTACTCCTGCCTTTGCCTGGAATGGCTCATTTAGGGGGTCTTTGGGAGGATCTTGTGGTTCCTGGGCTCATTTCAGACATGATGTGACAAATTCCTGTGTAGTTACACAGGCAGTGCTAAAAGGGATTCAGACCCTGCTGAATATATGGTAAATATATGAAGATACACCATATATATTTATTATCCAATGTATTTGATATATATATGCATGAATTAGATGGCTTCCTAACAGGAGAAATGGTGTTTTAACAGTAATGGTGGTATCTGGAATCAGGCAGAATAGGGAATTATCAGTGTAAGAAAGGAGAGAGAGTTAAGATGAGATCCTTTATTCTTTTGGACAATATCACTTTGGGAAATGCACCATATGTGCTTTTTAATGCTGGAATGAAGTAGGAGAGAAGAGGAAGAGGAGATTGCCCTCGATTTGGAAAATCAGAGTGCACCAGCATGACCTGTTTCCGTGGTTGAGAACCTTCAGCCTACAAAGTTCTTGTTTAAAGACTTTATCTCACTGACCAGATGGTGCAATTTGTCTGGCTCTGACATTTGGGAATATCTGCTGAATTTTGCATAAGGACAAGTGTTTTAATCATCCAGTGTCTTGCTGTGCTAATCTCATTTGTCTGCAGTGACCAACTCCTTTCTCATCCCTGGCAGTCGTGGAGCTGTGTTGTGTGGGCTTTTACACAACCACCTCCTCATCCCAGCTTTTTTATTGTCTGTCCCTTGGGAATTTCTTTGGCTTGAACTCCTCCTGTTGAGGTGGAGCGAAGTGCTATGGGAAATAAAGCAGATGTGTAGGAGCCTGGGATATTTAAAACCTCTCTTCCAGGTTAATCCTTTCATCAGAATAAATGAAGGATTGTCTTAGAGATGGAAGGAGTAGAGAGAATTAGAGTAAAGAAGGAGCTGGGAAGCTCATGGCTGAGGAGGAAATGGAAGCTGGAGCAGCAGCTGGGGCGTGACCAGGTCCCCCTCTTCTGGGAGGGAAAACAGAGAATTCAAATACAAAACAGGAATATAGAAAAGCAGCTTTGTGAGAGAGAAAAGTCATTGACCTTCCATCCGTTACCTGAAGGAAAAAACTTTAACTGAACTCTCTGGTGCTTTGCCAGGCTGTGGGATGCTGCAGCTGTGCAGGTGGGGATGCAGGAATGGAAAGGCTGGAGCTGTGAGCATCCCCAGCACTGTGTGCTCAGCCCTCCTCCTCCTCCTCACCTGCCCAAAGCCCCTCTCCCCACCCCTGTGTCCTCCACAAATAAAGGGAAAAACACAAGTGGATTTATGCCCCACAGACCCCTGTGCTGTCCCATGTTGACCCATCTCACTTTGGAATGTTTGTTGCAGTTTTATTTAGGAAATTTGGGATCAGGTTTGTGCATCATTAGAGTTTAATTGTTGGGATTGCCTGCAGCAATACATCTGTACTGATACAGCACAGGAATGTGCTGCCCCTTAGAGTAAACCTGTTAGTCCTTGACTGTAATGGGAAGGCGTATTATTTAATATTTTAAATATATTTGTGATCACACAAGGCAGGGAACTCTTCAGCTCCTGCTGCCACATCCTGAGGCAGCTCTGTATGTGCCACAGGCAGTGGGGATCATGTAGCATCTGTGAGGGACTAAACATGGGCTGGGAGGGATGCTGGGGTGTTAAAGAACTTCCTCTATGCTGAGGCTGTGGAATTTCATAGCTGAGGGTGTGTTTAATGTGCTGTTACCACTGGAAACTGTGATGGATTATGTGCAACACCACGGGGACACAAAGGAACAGCCAGGTAGTTAATTACTGCAATGATAACATGTTATGAAAAGGAATTGCATTCATGGTCATTCATTATGATGATGAATTTCCCACATTTTGTTACTGGTCATCTGCACCACTTGTGTGACAAATGGCCAGAGTCCCATCCAGGAGGAAATCCCTCCCCTTCCCTTCCCTTCCCTCCCCTCCACGGAGGGGGTGGTGTTGTTAATGTGACAGCGTCTAATTGCCCTGGTGTCTGAGTCCAATATCTATATCCATTTGTACATATTACTCCCATCTGAGTTTTCTGTGACACACTGCATAGCTGCCTTTGGGAGATAAATTTATCCTGGGCTTTCTGTGGCCAGTTGAACACGTATAAAAACACTGGTCCTAAATCTGCAGCGAGACGGGGGAGGGAGGTGTTTTGGCAAATCGTGTGGAGCAAGTGGAATGACAGGAACTGGGAAGTGGGAGTATTGCTTGGTACAAGATCCTTGACTCTTGTTGAGTGATAAATTTTCCAGTCCTAAATAGCTGGCACATTATGTTACAGGGGCTTGATGGGTGCAAATTATCGGCTTGGTTGTTTCTAGACAGAATGTTATTACTGGAGGGAAACGTGGCCCAGGGCCAGGAGCAGAGTGTGAACCTCTGTGTACGTTGTCTTGAATTGCAAAAGCAATTGTGTGTGTGCCTGTTGGCATCAACAAAGGGAAAGTCACCACCAGAGCCATATTTAAAGTGAAGGAACGGAGCCTTTTCCGATACGGAGCCCGATCACACGGAGAGGATCAGAGTGCCACGGTAATTAGAAACAGCCTGTAATCAATAGCTGAGTTTCCCACTGTGCTGAGCTCCTCAAAAGCAGGATTGCAAATGATGTGGTACGAAAACCTCGAGTGATAAATATTTCAGAGAGGATATCGAGCTCTGCAGTTCAACCGGCCTGCCAAAAATCAAGGTGAGACCTCTTAAAATGCTTGGCTGACCCTCTGCCCTCCTCATTCCTGCCCCTCCTCTCCACGTGCTGGAGCCTCCCGTGAGCAGAGGTTGATGTGGGGCCAGTGCCTCATCTGGGCTGGCTGCTGGTGTTTTCCTTTTCTTGCAGTGACCTCCAAAATGTGCAGCGTTTCCCCAGCTCATCCACACACAGCATCCCATTTTCATAGTAATTTATTTTTGGCAGTCAGCGTGCAAAAATTCTGAACCCAAATGATTAGCTCAAAAACGCCTGAAATGTGAATATTCAGCAATGGAAAATTTTCCCTGGTCTCCTCCAAACTGAAGAACATTGGAAGTCACTGGATTTTTTCACTCCTGAATACAAGTCAAGATCTGTCCTCATTTCTGAAGGTCGGCACCTCTTGCCCCAAGCAGGTTATTATCCCAGGGATGTTTTATTCATGGGAATGCTGCCAAATGGAAATTATTTTTTCGTGTTAATGAGGAGTAATTTGAGAATTCAGAAAAATCCTGACCTATGAAGATGGGAAAAAGTATTAAGAAAGAAAAAAATGTGTGTCCCAAATGGGGGATTCGCTGTGCTGTGGATGACAGGTTATCCAGGGATGGGGGTCCCATCTCCAGGGATACAGGAGGAGTCTCCAGCCTCCCAGCACATGAGGATGCTCAGCTCTGTGCCTCAGTGCCCAGGGACAAATGGCTCCCAGGCACTGGCTGGGTTGGAAAAGTGGCTGAGCCCCCTTTTGCTGATTCTCCTGGATGTGTTGTGCCAAAGGCACTGGAAATGCACTCTAGGTTTGATGTCAGTGGTGTCTCCTCAATGTAAGAAGTTCATAATTTGTTGGTCTGCAGTCGGTCCCTACTGGGGAAGCAGCTCTGGAGGGTGGAATGTGCCTCAGCCTCACACAAGGATGTGAGCCCAGCTCTCCCTCCTGACCTCAGGGGCTCTTCCCTGGCTCCAGCCCCCTTCCCAAGGCCAGCTCTGATGCTGCTTTGTGCAGGTTTTCTCCTTCCCAAATAATTCTGGCTGAGCCACAGATGGATCATTAACTACAGAAAACAGTGGGCACTGTTAAATTGGGTAGCTCTCTTCCCAGGAGGGATCAGAGCTGCTGCATCCTTAGTCTTCCCTGCAGAGGCCCCTCAGACCAGGAATGCTGCTGGGACTGGTGTCTCAGCTGCTGGACCTGCTCTCTGCTGAGCCATACCTGCTGCAGCCATTAATTTGAAATAAAAGCTTGAAATGTATCACATGATTCATGACTAAAGCCACAGTTTGCCAGAGTGCTTGTGGGAACCGTGACATTCCATCAGTTAGGGAGCTGTGGAAGGGTGTTTGCTGCTGGATGGAGCCAGCGGGTCTCTGCTCAGAGAGGTCACTGATGAGCAGAGAAGCCCAGGGAGCACAGGAGGGGGTTTGTGCCTCCCTCAGACCTGACATGGAACAGGGAAACACAGAAATCCTGTGGAGATGGAAATGGTGCCTGGAGGGGGCAGCAGAAGGTGCAGACGGAACAGGGCAGGCGCTCACAGTGGAGGTACCTGGTGGTGTGGGGTTCTCCATGGGGTGGGTACAGGGTGGGTGTTCACTGAAAAGCAACATGAGGGAAACCTCCTGTGTGTGCTTTCTGTCAGAATATAAAAATATATTTATATCTATAAATACAGGGGAGTGATCCTTCGCAAAGCCAGAAGGGTGAAGGCTGTGTCGAAGAGAGGAGCCAAATCCAAGGATTTTGGCTCTACAAGTGCTTCACTTCCCATCCCCAACAACCCAACTGCAGAAGCTTCCCTGAAATCTCTGAGAAACATTGGTGTCTGTCTTGTTTGGATAAAATGAGGAAAATGCCCTCACTGAAGCATTTTCTGTCATTCATGGAAATGTGCTGAAATGAGGGCTGAGAGATGTCAGGTGAGAGGAGAGCTGCTGGAGCAAGGATGAAGTGCCAGGTTGGTCCAGTTGTTTCTTGAGGACTGGGAAACAGGTTTTTGAACTTAATTTGTGTTCCTGATGGCCAGTGTCTGTTTATAAACACTGAGCTTCGGAATAGCAAGAGTGTGTGGAAACAGTCCATAAATAGAGTGTCAGATATTGAATATCGAATATACAACAAACCCAAGAAAGTGATGGTGTGAGGTTTGGAGCAGAGCACATGTGACATGCTCAGTGCAGCTGCTCTGCTCCCTTAGGAATCAGAAACACTTCATCCATATGTTATTACAGAAAAGTGGGTCTGTACCACCTGCCTGGGTTGCAAGGAGTGGTTAAAGAACTTTTCCTGATGGAGGAACAGCCATCGCTCACCTCTGCTTGCAACTAAGATTGGAAAAGACCCCAAAGACAGACTGAATGTCCCCTAGGCCACTAAACCATCTCCTGGAGTGCCACATGTGTTCCTCAGGGGGAATGTTTGCTCAGGGAATACCCTCCCTCAGAGGCTGGTGTGCTCCTGCCAGCCAGGCTGGGCTGTGCCATCAGACACATCCTCTGAGCAAACCCCTCCTGAGAGAGCAGAGAAACTTCTCTGCACGGTCCTGCCAGCCTTGTTTTCAGGACGTGCCAAATATTTGTTTGCAGTCGAGGCAAACACGCTGATCTGGTGTCAATAAAGGTCTCGATTCAGCTCCGTGTTTGGAAACAGCGTGTTGGCCGCAGCCCCTCCGTGGTGTCATCAGTGCTGCTCGTTACACAAACTGCTCAAACTGTGCCTTTGTTTTGACACAACTTACAGATCGTTTTTCATCACCACCAGTCACTGCACGGAGAAATCTCTGGAGCTGATAGTCACTGCATCAACACTGCTGTAGGAAATCGAGCTGCGTTTTGTTTTCCTACGAAGATATCCGGTAATGGCCCTGTGTAAAACATGTCTGGGGCTTGAGGAAAACTGGCTATAAAATCCTTTTTCACTGCTGCAGAAATTCGTAGCCTTGTTTCTCACTTTCTGCTGGGTTTTACCATTTTTTTTTTTGTGGTAATAACGCTGTTTAATTTTTTATTTTAGGTTTCCTCTGTCTGCTGCCCTTTGTGAACGTGTGTTGCTGTGTGCAGTGAAATGCAGGGTAAATTCCTGTGCCAGCACAGCCACCTCATAACCCAGCTGTGCCAGAGCATCACCGCTGCTCCTGCCTCTGCTCCAACAACCCTGCCATGGCATGAAGGCACTCAAACAGCATTTTGCCTGCCCCAGGTGGGTAAAATCCAGCAGTGTTATTCCAGCTCTCCTGTGGGTGGGGAAGGCTGGTCCTTCCCAAGGGTGTGTCACACCCCTGGCTGCTCCATCAGGTCACTCTACTCCAGGGCAGCTCCCCTTGGGTGGTGTTTTCCCTACACATCCCACTAATGGTAATGAAATGATTTCTCCATTTTCTGCATTTACTCCCATGTTTGGAAGCAGCCCTGGAGCCTCCTGGAGCAGAGGAGGACCCGGGCTCTGCCCTCAGGCCTCCTCCCTCCCCTGGTGCTGGGCTCAAGGCCACCAGCAAAGGGTTAATTCCTGCTCAGAGTAACTACTGGAGGACAACATGCATTCTGTTAATATCAAATATAGCTCCAGGCCTTGATCCAGGAACTTTGCTTGGAGCTCTTGTAAAAGAAAGTCTGTCCGCTGCATTAATTCCCCGGTGACAGATTAATTCTCTTCCTTTATCATAATTACAGCCCTGTGCTCTGCAATGGTACGACTCATTTGGTCTCTCACACACCACACCATGGCAAAAATGCTGAGTGACCTGCAGGCTCCACTGATTCCAAGAATCTCACAAGTATTTTAGAGTTGTAAACACAGAACTGAATTTATTATTCCATCTTCCTCCCCCCCCCAGCTGAAATAGGAAAGGTAAATGGCAAATTAGGAGCTTCTTTTTGTCCAGCACCTTGTTTTGGTACCTGTACAGAAATTTAAGATTAGTATGTTCCTTGTCCAGAAAAATAACTGTAGCTGCCCAGCCATCATATTGAAAAAATATATATATATATGTATGTACAGGTGTCAAGCTGAGGTTTTGAAAATCCCCAGACTGTATGACAGAGTGCTGATTTGTCCATCCATGTGATCAGATACCTGTTGTGGATTTGTATAAAAACTGTATCAAATACTTATGCAGAATCTGTTAGAGAAGTCTGTGTCCTGGGGCACTGCAGGTTGTACAGCCCTCCAGCTTTATCAGGGAAGGGTAAACCTTTAATTTAATAAGTCACATAGTGAGATGACCTCCCACACTGGTATGGTTTGAATCCAGCCCTTACTCAGGCAAGAGAACTGACACCTCCTGGTAGAACTGTGCTCCTTTTCCCAGCCTGAAAAATGGGCTGGGTCAGGTCTTGTCCTGCAGATTGTCAGAATGTGAAAGTTATGCATAGAAATGACTGTGTTGGCGTGAGTGAGTTATTATGGACCGTGTCCATGTCATTATCAACTCCTCAGAAGGACAGGAGCCGGCAGGTTCCGCCGGAATATCAGAGCTGATATTCTGTTTTAGGGAAAGCCAGTGGTTGGGATAAAGAATGGCTGTGCTTCCTGGAGTGGGCAAAGGGCCAAAGGCAGGATCTGCTCATCACCACAAATCTCTGCACACTGTGCATGTGGAGAAGTGAGTTTTCCTCTCAGGGATGTGACACAGAACGTGGACCAGGATGCAAACGGGAGCACACAGGGCAGAACTCCTGTAGGATTTTCTACTAATCACAGAGTCCTTCTCCTGCTCTCCACAGAATCACAGAATCAATAAGGTTGGATGATTTCCATGTGAGAAATCAACTTGGATGGTTGTTGAGCTGGTTTTCTAAATTCTGACTTTTTTTTCCATCAGTTTGCCACTCCTCTGCTCTTATTTCTTCCATTTTCTTTGTAGGTACAGATTGATGTCTGTAAACTTTCTGCCTATTAAAATTGTGCCTCCATCAGCATCTCCTTCTGTAGGAACTTTGTGTGGTAATTTCTAGAAGCTTTTTGTCTTCCAGAAGTCTAAACTTAGACAATAAACAAACCCAGACAACCTCTTTTTCAGTCTGGAAAGGCATAAATAAGCAACCTGTACTTGTTAAATTAGGTACTATAAAAATGCTGAGCTTTAAATCATTGTCCCGGTAATTATTGTCATCATTGTCGTTATTAGATGACATAAGATTTTATTGCTGATAATTTGGAGGCTTTGATACATTTATTTGAACTGACTGCTCCTTTGGCTAAGAATAATTGCTTAAACTTCTCTCATGGGTTTTTGCTTCTATAAAAAGATTGTTGACCTTGAAGCTTTTGCTTGATTTTGAATTCTTATTCAAATGCAAGTGCCAATAACCCAGACAAAAAATGTAACCCACTAAGCAGATGTTGCATTTGGGGACCTCGTGCAGAGAAGTCAGGTTTTGTGTTGTCAGGGACCCCCAGCCTCTCTCTTAATCCCTTTCTTCTTATTATTTTAAGAGTGGGAGGGTAAGTTTTGCTTTTCCCTAAGCAGATGTTGGTGGTGTTTAAGTGCTTTGACTGCTGGAGGTCTACACTGTGGTTTGATGGACCTTGTGTCTCTTGTGTAGCTGCTGGCCAGGACCCTGTGACAACCCAGCTGTTTGTTGCATGACAGGGTGTGTGTTTGGGTGATGGACCCATTCAGCCGTGGTGACAACAAAGAATGATTTAGGAAATAAATTAAGGAGAAAAAAAGAGTTGGATAACAGCATCTAATAGTGCCAGGCAGTGTAAAAGACTCTGGAGAGCTCGGAAATGTCATGGTTTCCTGCAGTGTGCAAATAGGGATGAAATTGAAAATCAGCTCTTTTAGGAGAGGTAACTCTTAATTTGCATGAAATAATAATCAAATCATTATCAGGCCACCTTAAACAGCAACACTGAAGGTCACTTAAACCGCCTGGAATGGCACAACACAATGAGGTTTGTCTGGCATCAATTTTGAAGGATAATTACCCATGGGGTTTGTTAATTTTTATTTTGATTTACTGATTGTGTGTTTCTCGATAATAACTAACTTCAGCCTGCAAACATCTAAAATTGTTGTTTCTGTATGTTCTGAACTCCCTGTCTGAGCTGAAACTTCTGGAAACTGAGCTAATGTGTAAATAAGACACAAAGGTTTTAATTTACCCATTTTTTAATCAAGAAAGTGAAGATTAGTGAGTCCAATGACAAAAAGACTCTCCTTGTGAGGGCTTGTAGGCTCTGCTGAATAAAAGGCCAAATCAGTCAAAGGCCTTTCATCCATAATTTTAAAATGCTTCTTTGCTTATGGAAAAGGGAAGATGACACCTTTTCTCCAGCAAGGGTTGTTTGAGAGTTGCAGGAGATGCCTCCAGAGGGCCCTTCTCACAGAGTGTCAGGGATCATCACTGCCTGTGCTGACATTCTCCACCAAGCTCTTGCCTCCCTTCCCATGAAAAGGTTGCAATTTTGGCAGCATGCAAAAAAAAAAAAAAATCATGTCTGGTCAAGTGTAGCACAAATGAGTTGACCTTCCTGGTCACAGAGTGGAAGGCCACCTGCTTTGGATGATTGATAATGGCAGCACGAGTGGGTCAGACTTCTCAGCTCTGGAAACAAAGCTGGAATAAGCAGCAAACCAGTTTTGTCTGTTTATGTTCACTGACTTATACCACCTATCCCATATTAGACTCAGACAGAAATTTGAGCATTATATCAGTTATACAAGCTCTAAGCAGTACATTTTCATTGTTATTCTTCACATTCACGCCTCATATGATCTTTTTATTGGGTTAATGGCAAATACTCTTAGGTAATAACAGGGGTGCAGGTTAATTATTCAGTAACTGCTGCTACAGAACGCAGTGTTTCCTTTCCTGCTACAAAAAGGCTTCATTTCCCACCATGTCATTAAACATCCTCACTTAAGAGGCCTGAGAATGAATCATTGCCTCTGATTTAGGATCATCAAAAAGCACATAGTTTCTGCCTTTATTTAATTGTCTTGTGATTTAATGTTAGTGAAATCCATGTGCCTCTGCTCTTAGATCTTAAAATGGAGCTTGTCTGGGTGACGCCTGGGCCAGTGGAACCTGTTTGTGGTGCTCAGTGGTTGTGCATCTCTGATAATAGTGATGCCCCCCACAAATCCTGGGGGGCTGAACCCCACCAAGACTGGGAGTTGTGCTCTGGACACCACGGACTGTGACGAGCCCATCCCTGGGCAGATGTTAATCTGAAAACCCTGCATCCCTTCAGCTCTTCGTGCTCAAATTCTGTGTTGGGTTTAGTCACCCAAAGGAAGAGTCACTGTGTTAAGCTGCTGGAAGGTTGGACTTGGTGATCAAAGTCAGGACTGAGTTGAAGGTTGGACTTAATGATCTTGGAGGTGTTTTCTGACCTTAATGACTCTATGATTCTATGAAATGTGTTTTTCTTGAACAACTCTCCATTGCCCACGTGTGCCTGGGTCTGTGTCTGCTGGTGGAGAAGTGTTCTCCAGTGGGTTGGGGCCGTGGGGATCCTGCACCTTTGGCACCACAAAAGCAGCTCAGCCACAGCTCTGTGGTGAGATTCCCCATGGCCACGTGAGGCCCCTGTGATGGTGGGACAGCTGAATGGTGAGCCATGAGCAGTCCCACATGGCAGAGGGACAACCGAGAGCTTGGCCAGGACCTTTGGACCAAAGAAGTTGGAGATCTGTAAGAGAAAGAGCTATTTACAGCTCAGAAAAAAAATGAATTAATAAAAAACGTAATATAAGTGAATAGCAAGGTGTTTATTTGCCCCACCTCCCATGGGGGAGTCACCTCCCTCAGCCCCACTGCAGGGCTTGTCCTGCTGAACACACCACTCACTTGGGGGGCAGGAGGGGTTTTCCTCTGCCTTTCTTTCCCTTTCCTTCCCCTTGGATCTGCACAGGATTCAGGGTGACTGCAGGCTACAGGAATGCAGTGACTCTTTTTCTCGAGGACGAGGCATTTGTAGCACTATTTAATTAATAATAATAATAATAATAATAATAAAGCCTCTCAACCCTCCTGTCTCCCACAGCTTAGGTGAGCATTATCCCTGGGGGGCACCAGGGTTAATTAACTTGCTCTGGGTTGGTGCTTGAGCCAGAGGGGATCTTCAGTCAAGAGATCAGGAGAGTCCCCAGTCAGGAGATGCGAGGTGGTGCAGCCTCGGTGGGGGCTGGATGGGCAGCCATGGCAAGGGCAGGGAGGGCACAGGGACAGCAAAATGAGAAAAGCACGTGCAAAGCACAGAAAATGAGAGGAAAAGAGGAAGAAAAGGTCTAAGGAAGAAGATGGGGTGTTTTGTGGGTTTTAGCTCAAAACTAATGGTTTTTAGCTGCTTGTTCCCCTCCCCTCCACAGGTGAGGCCAGAGGATGGAGCTGCTGTGCTCACATCACCTCCTCTCACCTCCGGCCTGACTCCAGATAAGCAGCTTGTTGTATGATCTGTCTCCTCATCCCCAAATCCGTGCAACAGAGTGCATCATTAATGGAACCAGCCCGTGGGCTACAGACCAACAGCGGCTTCTGCTGCGTGCGGCTCCTCCAGCGAGTCACGCTCCCTCCTCACCGGGGGTGAGTGTCCTCTGAGCCTGCTGAGAAATTGCTCTCCCCCAGCTCAATCAGACGTGGTTGTGTTTTCCTGCCACGCTACAGTTGATTCCCAGTACCGCAGGGAAGGGGCCGGAACGACCGTCAGTGATTTGCGCCCGGCGCGCTTTGCACGAGGCTGAGCCGCCAAATGTCAGCTCCTGCAGAGGAGCAGAGGCTTCTGGAGCTGCACCTTTAATGAACCTCAGAAACCAGGGCCTGGAGGAGGCTGAATGTCAGCAGAACAGCCCGAGCTGTGCCCGCTCTCCCAGTGCTTTGGAGGTGAAGCAACAAGTTGCTCGTGATTTGGGTGGAACTTTGCTGACGCAAATTGTCACGATTCATTCCGGTCATGGAGAACGGGGACAACTGGCACCTACAGCTCAGCCCTGTTCAATGCACAAACCTCCCATCACTGTATCTCAAGTGGATGACACTCCATCAGCTGATGATCTCCTTTATCTCATCTGATATCGCAGCCTCTTCTCTGCAGTGAGTTATTATCAAAGTGTAAAATTTGTTCACATTAACATCTGAAGCCCTCTTCTATTTTTGGGGGGGCTTTGATAGCTTGGGTGATATATCAATGACCAAATGTAATTGCTTTCTCTGAAACATGGTTTTCTAAAAGGAAATCTGACTTGGGTGTATGTAGTGAATGATTTAATTTATGTAGAAGCAATGGGTCTGAAAAAGGAGGAGGAGGAAAAGTTGTGATACGGAGGCTGAATTCATCTCAAGTTATGAATAATAGATGACTCACTTGGGGATATTTTTTGCTAGATTTAAATTAAATCTCATCAAAAACATAATAATTGGATATATTTATAAACCTGCAAAGCCCACTCAAGGGGGTTTTAGTAATACTGTCAATACTACAGGTTAACCATAAAACTAGTCCGAATTTACTAGGGCAGGGAGTTGTACCTGGCTGTGATGGTAATTCATTATAGTCATCTCTGGAAACTGAGATTAACAGACTTTCTCATTCTGTATTTGGCTTCTAAATTGTCTCCCAGAAATTAGGAAGCCTTTGTTGGTTCAGTAAAGTTAGAGAAACTTACTGGATTTGGCCAACAAATTCAAATCTTGGTCATATTTGCTCTCCCGGTCAGAGAAAACCACTGATCTGAAAACATCTCCTCCCTGGGAGGGTGGGGAGGCCCTGGCACAGGTTGCCCAGAGAAGCTGTGGCTGCCCCATCCCTGGGAGTGTCCAAGGCCAGGTTGGACAGGGCTTGGAGCAACCTGGGATAGTGGAAGGTGTCCCTGCCCACGGCAGGGGGTGGCACTGGATGGTCTTTAAGGCCCTTCCAACCCAAACCATTCCAGGATTCCATGATTTCAGCTTCTGCTCGTGCCAGGCACGGTGGCTGTGGTGTGTGCAAGGTTCTTGCCAGATGAGAGAGAACAAAAGACTGATCTCAGCTTGGCACCTCAAGTATTTACCCTTTTCTCATAACATTTTGCTCAGGTTGTCCATAGAATTTCTCCCTGAAGTGGTACAAGATGTCTCACCATCTGCCCCTCTGTTGTTTTTTCCAGGAGAAGAGATTTATGGTTATTTCAATGTAGTCTCCAAGCCTCCAGTTCTGATGAGTTAATTTGGCCTCCCTAGGTTGTGGTTGCCTCATCTGCATGCAGCAGGCACCCCTCCATGGCTGTAACATTCTCTGCTGATGAAAATAGTTAGATAGTTATTTTTTTCTCCCCTACAAATTATCAGGTCATTTAAAAAAATGAGCTCATTTTAATCTAATTCTGCATGTGCAACTGTCTGGAGAGTTATTTTCAGCTCCAGTAGTTGCAGTTTGCAATTATTATGCTTCTTTTAAGAAAAGAAAAGTAACAGCTCTATATTTTATGCAAATCACTGGTGATCTTTCAGAACAACTTGTGTTTAGGATAAGTAACAGGAAAAATAGGAGGCCAAATGGATAGTAATGTGGACTTGAAAAAGCACAGAGGACGTAGGAAAATATGTAAAGATTACTAAAATATTACCATTTGACCACTTGGCCGTGAATATTTCAATTAAAAAACATGTAATTCTTATTGAAGTGAAATCACCAGTTCCTAACTAACCGTGGCTTCGGATCATAGAAAAGAACATTTTTATTTCATTTACTTAATTGCTGTGATTCTTGTGTGCAGTCAGACGTGTCTGCAACCCTTCTCCTGCATCTCCACAGAGGTCACAGTTTCAAAGTGGGATGTCAAGAAGTGCCTCAAGTACCTCAGTCCATTCCCAGCAGGAGCCTGGAGACAGGGGTGTGCTATTATTTTCCTGTATTTCCACCCAGGTTTTGAGCACTTTTTGAGTACAAGATGTCAGTCTGTGTGTCTTGTCCAAGTGCTGCCAGCACAGGCACAGCTGAAGGTCGTGTCCAGTTTCAATATGCTTTTAAATTTGATGCTTATTTGGTGCATTTCCACGGAACTTGCACCGATTTGAACCAGTGCAGCAGCATTTTGTCAGTTTATTTACTGGAAAAAAGCTGGTGACTGGAACATGTCCTCAAGGCTGCCTTAGATTTCATGATTATTAGTATTTAAAGGCATGAATAATTTTTCTGTCCCTTGTAGGCGAAGGTTCCTGGGATAACTGTTTCCATCCAAATTTTGATCGGATCCATTGTTGACCTCGGGAGCGTTGCTGGCCGTGGGTCCAGGTGTGCCAGGGCAGCTGGGTGAGTGTGTAGAGGTTTTCATGTGAGGAGGGATGGATTTCACACTGGTTGCTCAAAACCAAAGTTTATCCATTAATCTGATTCTCTTACCATGCTGGCATGAAACCTTCTCTAATTCTAGTTGTCCTCTGCTACCCTGTCCTGGGGGCTGCTGGCACCCAAACGAGGACGTTTATGTGCTTCTCAACCACTCTTAGTTATCCAAAAAAGAAGCAAGAGTCAGCTTCTGCTAATCCTTCCATCTGCAGCCACTTCCACTCACACATTTGTTGTGCAAGGACCTCAGACCCGAATTTTGCAGGTGTTTCTCCTGGAAGCTGCACGATAAAAGTTCCCTGTCCACACCAAGGGGATTGGAATAAGATCATCTTTAAGGTCCCTCCCAACCCAAACTGTTCTGTGATTCCATAGTCAGGAAGGAATCCTTCCCTATGAGGGTGGGGAGGCCCTGGCACAGGTTGCCCAGAGGAGCTGGGGCTGCCCCATCCCTGGGAGTGTCCAAGGCCAGGTTGGACAGGGCTTGGAGCAACCTGGGCTGGTGAAAGGTGTCCCTGTCTATGGCAGGGGGGTTGGAACTTTTTGGTTGGTTCCTTTTCAACCCAAACCATTTTTTAGCTCCATAATTCCACAGTAGAAGCTTCATCCATCTCCTGCCAGTGAAACTCCAACCAGGGTGAGTTGTCACCTCCCAACACTGAGTAATTCTCCTCCAAACAAGCCCCATGGCATTAATATTCCAGAGAAACCTCTGGAGCATCTGGCCTCAGCTGTTGTAAGATTTTCTTGCAAAACCAGCTGCTGCATTGCCCGGTTTTCCTCCCCTGGCTTTGGGAACAGGGAGAGAGAGGATGCGAATACAAGGAATTAGGATGCTTGGAAAGAAGGAGAACGAGACTGAAAAGACTTGGGAGGTTTGAAACTGCCACTGGAGGAACTGATCGCTGAGACTGGAGGTAGTAAATACTTCTGGTTGCTTTGATGAGATTTAAGATTTACTGAGGAGGATTTTTTAAAATGTTTTCAGTGGTAGTAAGCCAGAGATTTTTGATACCGAAGAGGTGCTTTCAAAAATTTAATACCAATTGTCAACAATCTGTCTGGTGTTTAACAAAGGGAGTGGGTTAATCCAGCCAGTGCGAGACAGGAATGCGAGATGGGAAGCACCAGCACCTGAGGGAGAGATGCAGTGCAGGGCTGGGGAGCAGAGGAGGCAGGGAGAGGCTTTCCTATAGCTTTGCATGGGGATTTCTGGATTGGCTGAGCCTGGTGTAAAGCATGTGCCTGTTACCTGTGTGTCCTTCCGCTGCCTGGTGTGAATGTGTGTCACTGAACCTAATTCTTGTTCATGTATTCTGGGGTAAATCGGGAATTCTGGTCTAAAACCCTCCCTCTGAAAACTGCCTTACTCTCACTTCAGCACCCACAGCCTGAAAATTCAATATCTGCCCAGCTCAGCAAGAATTAAGTTTATTTTTCCCAATGCCTGTTGTGAGAAATGAGCCTTGTCAGGGGCAGGTCAGAGCTGGGAGTGACAGGACCTGGCAGGAGGCTGGAGCAGCGTCCTAAAAACGTGTCACCACATGAGAGGGGACACCAGGGGTGTGATCCTGCATGGCCCCACTCACTGGAGATCTCCTAATGCACTGCATGGAAGTATCAGCACAAATGAGATTCAGAGCTGATGGTTTCTTAATTAGATTTTCGCATTCCATTGTTAATTAATTTACTGGAATGTTTCAGGATGTTTTCCCCCCCCACATCCCTCTCCCCTCCCTGCCCTCCCCGAGGAGCAGCCGGCAGCAGCGCTGAGATGTAGCACAAATTAATCTTTACAACTGCCACATGTCGTTTCTCCATCTGAGGAGCAGAAACAATGATGGAATGTTTGTTCCCTACAAAGAACAGAGCGACTGAACATCTTCCTTAACAAATGAATAATAAGGTTTAAATAACAATGTCAAACACCCTTTCAAAAAGTTTCTGGTTTGCTTGCCTAAAGTTTGTAATTTAGCATTATTAGTGTTTAGTTTTCCTTCCGAGGAACAGGATTATTTGGGAGGCCATACAAGATCCCAAAGGTATGATTTGATTTCTGCAGATGTGGAAGTTTTCTCTTATGGCAGGGGGTTGCAATGAGATGGTCTTTAAGGTCTCTTCCAGCCCAAACCATTCTGTAATTCTGTGATCTAGGAGGGTTTTGTCACCAGCCTGAAACCTCTCACCTCCAAAAAATCCACTCCCCACTGGTGGTGCTGCTGGTTAGTGTGTGTTACAGGGAACTCAGTTCTATATTGATCATAAATACATCACTTGATTATAAATACATGGTCTCTGGGGTGGGAGGACTCTCTTTCAGGTGCTGCTGTCCAGGTTGGTGGTTGGTGTGTACCTTGCCTGCCCTGCTCTGTGGGAGCGTGGCATGGGCAAACCTGGTGTTTTAACCACATCAAGGCAGAGTTTTGGTTTTGCCTCGTGGTTGCCAAATGCCAAAGTGCCTCTGTGACTGAAGCAGTCCCTGGTTGTGTGCAGGGAGGTGACAGAGCATCACCCCTGGGTTTCACTGCTCCTCCCCAGCGGGCAGTGAGGGCTCAGGGCACCTCTCAGAGGTGACTGGTTAAATGAAATGGAATTTAAAAATTGCATGAACAGCTCTTTATATGATAAAGTACAATGGCTGAAGTGTTTCCAGTAAGTAATTTCCCGGAGTTTCTGAGGTGATTTCTGAAAAGCCACCATTCATTGCCCTCATTACATCAATTCCAGCTGAAAATCAAGGCCATGCATTTCACTGTGAAGCGAAAAATTTAAAGGCCCTTTCTCCTAAATAAGTTCCTGCTAAATCACCTGCTTGAAATTAGAAGACATTAAAAACATGTTCATTGAAACTGATGTCCTGCTTGTTTGATTTTTGTTTGCTCTTTTAGGTATGTGACAACACAACAGAGTTTTCAGGAAAACAGCTCATACACCCCTAAAACAGGTAGTTTGTCCTCCTGAGCTCTCCTTCCTTTCCAGAAATTCTTGTGATGAGGAGAATCCACCACCTTTATCTTTTGGGGACCTGAAGGACACTACTTGTATTGGAGGGGGATGATAAGGATGAGGAGGTGCATGGAGAGGAGGAGCCTTGAAGGTATCCAGTAAGTTATGGCTGATTTGGAGCTGGTCTGTGGCACAGATCTTTTTTGAGGCTGAAAAGGCAGAAGTTGAAGACATTAAAACTTCAGGATTCTTGGAGACTTCAGTGGTGAGGATTTAGGAGCCTTTGTGTGTAAGGATTGGTCTGGAATCCCAAATGCAGAGGATGGAGAAATCTTCAGGGAGTCCAGTACTGTGACAGGTAAAAGGTTTTAGATCTGAATTTCTGAGTTCTGGTGACCTGCAATTTATTATAAACTTTTGTTTCAATTAAAAAAACCAAACAAACAACCAAAGCAACATTTTTCAGCAGCAGGAACAATAAGAAAAAGGAAAACCTCAGGTTTGGTTCACTATGACAATGTACAAGTAATAAGCAACTTGTGGAATTCTACATGCAGGACTCTTGAGGAGGGGGACAAGAAAAATGCCAGAAAGGCAGAGTGCTTTAGGCACAGTGGATAATTGAGCTGCGATGGATATGGGATTTTTTCCGTATGTATCCAGGCAACTATTTGCTTTGGCTGTAATGACTGTTATAAATCACAGGGTGAAGTCTCTCACCCCAGAACGAGTCTGGAGCAGAGCTGCTGGTGTTACCCAGCTGATGGAGCAGATCCCTGGCAGGAACAAGAGTCACCTGTCCTGGTGTCACTCCCCTTGGTGACACCAGCACAGCCGAGGCTGGGCTGTGTTTGGGGCACCTTCCTGGGGCAGCTGTGCCTGTGAACAGCCAGGAGCTGAAGGAACCAGGTGACACTGCACAGAGAAATTCTATCCTTAACCTGTGACTGCCTGAATGACCCCCAGGAGCTGCAGTGGGAGGATTTGAGCTGGTTCCTCTCTCCCACTCCTATGGTTTGGGCTCCCATTCCTCCCGAGCGGGCAAGAGACCCGGTGCCCGGTGCAGAGGGACTGGGCAGGACACAGGTGGGTGAGATTTAAAGGTGAAGGTTCTGGGAGAAAAAGGCCTACTTCTTAAGTTGTGTGTTTTTTATTAGTATTTGGCCCTAACTTTTAGATTTGCAATTACTCTTTGGTTTCCTGGATTGCTGTTTGGCTTTGTGGGAACCACAAAATAAGACGAGGCAATGGAGGCACATGAAATTCCACCTGAATATGAGGAAAACCTTCTTTCCTGTGCCGGTGACCAGGCACTGGAATGGATTGCCCAGAGAGGGTGTGTGTGGAGTCTCCCTCACTTGGGATATTTAAGAACCCTCTGGACACAGTTCTGTCCAGTGTGCTCTGGGATGACCCTTCCAGAGCAGGGAGGTTGCACAAGATCCCCACTGTGATCCCTTCCAACTTGACCCATTCTGTGAACTATGACCTTTGATAGGGTTAACTGAATTTAAGGATTTTAAAGTTAACTGCTTGGCAATATCCTCTGCCTGAATTTAAAAGACAACAACACGTGCTGTGTCTACTCAAAGAAATAAATAACACTGGTTTTTTTCCCTTTTGTGTGTGAAAAATGAGTTTCCCGTTGAAAGAAGAGCCTGTTCCACACAGCTACACGTGTTTCATGCATATTCACAAAGAAGCAGTTTTGAAAAATATATTGCTGTGCTCTTGCTGCTGGAGGTAGAGGAGAATATTAAAAATTCCATTTTTTTCCTACTGCTTCACTTCTGCCGGTGCGTAAACACCGAGTGTTTGCTGTCCTGTCGGGATTAACTGCTGTTTGTTTAAGGTGGGAGAGGTGTTTTTAGAAAACAGATGGGTTTGGACTGTTTGTTTCCCCCAGGAACTGGTGGAATGGAAGCTCATTTAGAACTGTTCTCTGTAATTTTTGCTGTTGGCTCTAAGGAAAAATATCCTGATGCCGAGAGTCTGCGTTTACCTCGGTCCTCTCCACCACACCAGGGCCAGTTACAGCACTCTGTGCTGTGCCAGGAAATTATAAATACCCTGAAAATGTGCTCAGAGCTTGGACATATCAGCCAGCTTTGGGGGTGGGGGGGTTGATCTTTATTCTGGGCTTTGATAGTGATAATAATATTACCTTACCACACAGAGTTCTTGTGCAGATAAATGTAATAAAGGCACATGAAACACCCAGATAATGCCAGGATTGATGCCATAGAAAAAGGTCCGTGGGGAAATTCCTAATTCAGAGCATGGCTGGAACAACAGGGACCATCAGGAAAGCTCTGGAACAGGTGCCGAGCCGTGGGGGTGCAGCAGGACCTGCCACATCTGCACTCGACTGTCTTTGATTTTCAGTGTCCAAGTGAGCTGATCATCACAGATGTAAATGGGAACAGGGTTTTCCGGACTCTGTTGAAGAGTAAAGAGCACATTTTGACTTTTAGTGCCCAAAAGCTCAGTGTTTGACTGACCACAGCTCAGAGGAAAAGCTTTGGAGGCTCCAGTGCTGACGTGCACCCACTGCACACTGGAGTCTTTAGGTGCTTCTTGGAGTTTTCCAGAGGGAAGTTAACATGTGAGATTAGGAACAAAAGGGTCCTTGGTTAACTCATTTATAGCAAAGTATTGAAAATATCCAGGAGAAAAACTCCTATGTACCAAACTCCCAATTGCCTAGGAGGGAGAAAGCCCCTGATTGCTGCTTATTTTAGTTCTCAAGGCACATGGATGGTGATGTCTGGGTTACCAGTGATGTGAAGAGCCCACAGATCTTAGTCAACCCTTTTCATTTCCTGTACAAATAATGAAGAAAGCAAAGAAATGAATTTTCAGGCTTCAGAAGGGACCACACCAAGTGTCTCCTCTGTTGTACATCAGTTCTGCTCCACCACCTGGAACAGCTCCTCCTCCCACAGAGAGGATCTGAGGGATGAAAACATCAGTACTGGGAGAAAAAGAGAAAGAAATCCTTAGCAGCAGAGCAGGAAAAGTGCTGAGAACTGCTTAACTTTTTCCAACTTTCAGAGATGTCTGGCTGTTATAGATGAAAAAAACCCCCAGAGTTTCTTGGAGGCTGATGGGGTTTGAATTGTCCCTGGGCATTTATTTGATGTATGATCTGACTGGGAGTAGTCAGGTAGAGAGAAACACTGCAGATTTTGAGTGCAGTGGACCATAGACAATAATTCATGAGAAGTTTAACCATAATGGGAGTTGGGAAGCTGCAGGAGCGGGATGTGATGGGATCTCTGTGGGTGCTGAGTGTTTTGTTTTCAAAGCATGGAGCAAACCTGTGCTGCCCACCCTGCCACCCCTCCCTCCCTCTGCTGCTGGGAGAGCCCGTGCTTTGTAGAACACTCTACTCACCTTCCCCCTGTGACTTGGCTTGGTGACACACAGACCTTCTGCTCAGGTGGGTCACCATCCCTGGCCAGCATTCCATGCCAATGGCTGTGCCCGGGATGCCAGGGGTTGGTGAGCTCCTGCTGATGGCAAGAGGAGGCAGGAACATTGTGTTCATTCATATGTTGTAGGTTGGCAGCTCCAGTCTAAATTATCAGCACTGTCATTCCATTGCCCTTCTATTCTCCCCCCTTTCCTGAAAGGCCTCGTGCACGGGCCATGGAGATCTGCTGCCAAATTATTGGTTGAAAAATTGATTATCCAAATAAACCAAGCTGGACAGGTGGAGTTTATCACCTGGTCTGGTTTAACCATGGCCACAAAGACTTGAGGGCTGTTTGCTGGTACACAAAGGTGACACCCAGCTGGGGAGAAGGTCCCCATTCCCACCAGGACAGGTGGGAGGGGATGCAAATTCCAGAGTACCCGTGGCTCTCTCCCTTTCCACAGGGTAAGGACATCACCCACCTCCACCACTCTCTGGGCTATGGTGACAAGCGAATTTAGCTCAGCATTGCCCTTAAACTCGTTCCTAGACTTTGTAAGGAAGGTGCTAATTTGTCAGTGTTTGCAGAGGTGTTACCGCCCGTGACTGAGAGGAGCGAAGTGTTTCCGTGCTGAGCTGATCTGGGGGTGCTGCCTGGCAGCAAAGTGCTGTTATTTGCTCCAGCACAGTTCAACAGCTCAGATTTCAATTGCAGGGAAGTTAATAATAGAGTGTCACATCTGCTTAAACTACGAGGTCTTCCAGGCATGGATACATTTCTGCTCCATATATATCCCAGTAGCACAGGGAACAAGTCTGGACTGAGATTTCAGGGACTGTCTAAGGGATATGATTGAAAACCAGATTTAAGGAAAAATATTTTCACAGGATTATAGACCAAGAAATTAAAGGTTTGGATGTTTGTTTTTTAAGCGAGCTTGCTGAGAAAAAGGCACAAAAGAGTGCAAAATCCTCCCTTCACTGTAAAGAAAAGGATAATGTATTTTAAAGTACAGTCAATAGAGTGTACTGAGATAATTCTGATTTTCTCATACAATCATGTTACACCGGAGTGCCAGTCACCTGCATTTTGGTGTTGTACATGAGCATATTAAAGCTAGTGAGAAGTTCAGAGCATTTATATTCCTGTGATCAAATGAAGATATATTTTAGAAGCTCTCTCCTTGCAGTACACTGTTAAGGCAGTAAATACTTCATTTCTGGTTTAGTCTCTTTAATTGCATTACCGTGGCAGTGGGTGGGATGAACTCCACAGGGGCAGCACCCAAAGCAGCTGATGTTGTTCTGCAAGTGGGGATTGTGCGTCCTGGGGAAGCCAAACTCTTCAATCACTGGCCCTTCTCACCAAGATGAGGCCCTGGCACAGGTTGCCCAGAGGAGCTGTGGCTGCCCCTGGATCCCTGGGAGTGTCCAAGGCCAGGTTGGACAGGGCTTGGAGCAACCTGGGCTGGTGGAAGGTGTCCCTGCCCATGGCAGGGGGACTTGGCTCAAGGACAGTGTATTGGAAGATATATTTGTGTTCCTCTGATTCGGACATGACATGGCAATGCTGCCATCACACTGCTAAAAATATATCTTTTATCTAAATGAAAGAAATAAAACTTTTTCCCCAATATTTTTTTTTCTTGGAGAAAAAAATAATTATGAATCTCTCCTTGTATTCAGCCAGGTTTATCTTTCTTCTCTCTCATTTCAGTAGAGCACGGGACTACAGACCTCACAGACACACTTATTTGATCACAGATACGAAGATGGTGCGTGACAGTAATTAAATTTTTCCTCTCAACTAATTTAATTTGTTAGCCAAATAGGGATAAAGGCTTTATTGGAAATGGGAAGAGGCAGCTTCTTCCACCTGACTTTACTGGTTCTTGACTAACTGCTTCATTAGAACACAGGCAGGGCTGGTGGCAGATCATTAATTCCCACGGGTGTAATCTGGGAAGCCAAGTGTTAGGAGAAGGCTGGTCTGCCAAACCCAGCATAACTGTATTAGTGCTTATTAAAGCTAAGCTCTAAGTCTGTTTTCATGCTGCCTCTGTCATGTTAGAGATTAATTGCTTAAATGTCTTAAGACAGCAAATACAAAGAGAGGAGATTGCTTTGTGTTACATCAAAGAGCAGAAAAGGATGTGGTTTTCTTCTTGGACACCAGTCCCTCTGGAAGAGGGGATGCCTCCAAAAATGTGGGACCGCTGCTGACGGTGGTCTGGGCAAGGCAATTCTGTTCTGCATTATTTGGCCTCCGTTGCCAAGGTGTGTTTGAGCCCTTCCACTGGAGTTCACCCTCCCAGGAGGGGTTTAACAGCCCTGTGGATGTGGCACTGGGGGCAGGGGTCAGTGGTGGCCTTGGCAGTGCTGGGGAACAGTTGGACTCAATCTTGGAGATGTATGGAACCACCAATCTCTGGGTTGGCATCACTGATGCCAACTTAAACTCCTGCTGGGCATGTGATTGCTCATTGATGTAGCAGATGCAGAAACCAATTTAAGAATGTACAAATTTATTTCTGAATGTACATGACATTTATTTTCCTCAGCCATCAGATCATTAGAGCCTCTGCTTGTTTGTTTTATTGCAGATCAATTATTGCAAGCTGGGAAATTGGTGCTGGCAGAGTTGCTCAGCACAACTGTTCTCTGCAGATACCTGTTGCTAAACCCCTTTTTATTTCAGCCTGGAACTGTTTTTTTCATTGCCTTTATTGCATCTACAAGAACCCACTTCAATTGCCAATAAACCCCAGCGCTGGAAAGGTTATTTTCACAGAAGAAAACACTCTGCCCAAACATGCTGTAAAATTAGGACAGATGCATTGTTTTCTGAAATACACAGACATGAAATTTGATGGGAGCACTTCCAGCTTCATTCATTTCTTTCCAGGGTCTGATAAAAGTGGAAAACATTTTCAGAGGAGAGGTTGTGTTGCTTGTTTCAGTGGGAGCAGTGTTAGAGCGTGGTAACAGCAAGCAGAAAATAACATTATTTCATGCTCTGTACATGCCAAAGAATGAGGCTGGTTAATGTGAGGCTCGAGGAATATGGAGTATTTCACAGTATTTTTTATGTTTCACACACCTTGCCACATACTCACAGTACAAAGCCTAAAAAGCCTCACAGTTTTTTATGTTCATTGATTTAGATGAAGATGCAAAGGCCAGGAGAGGAAAATGGGAGTCACTGGGGGTTCTGAGAGGTTCCACAGTTTCCAAAGTCATGCAAAGCATAAACTCATGGAGAAGCCAACGGGTTTCCAGGGCTCTCCCCAATCTTTACAAGATTGGTCTCAAAATTGTTATAAGATTATATACGATATAAGAAATCTGCTTCCCCCAAAGACTGAAAATGAAGACTGGTGGAAGTAAACATAATTATGTTTTCTGTGCTGCAGCTTCACAAAAGAATGTGTTGATTTCTGTGGTGGTTAAATTGATTTTATACCTTTCTGAGCACACCAAATAGCAATTAGTCAATGCTGGATATTGCATTTTTGACAGGTATAAAATTATGGTGCCAATTATTTTATACAAGTCAATGAACAGCCACCATTTCAAGCAGCAGAGGATTCTCAGCAGTCTCTAGGACAGTGCTGGCAGAGAAATACTCACTCAGTGTTTTAAGGGTGTGACTATAATGTCCAAGAAAATGGAATAAAAATATTTGCTCCATGAGTAAGCCACGTGCCTGGTACAATTTTTATTATAATGGTGCCCACTTCGTCACTGACTCATGCTAAATGGGATTTCTAACCACAACGCTCAGTCTTTATAAACCATAGTTTAGAATCAATGCATGTGTGAGGCTGAGGGAGAAGAGATGTATGATTTCTCATTCTTAACTGTCATGGGAAGTGTTTATTAAGGCAAACTTTTCCTGAGGAGCAGCAGGAATCCCGCAGGGCAGGGCTGGCTAATCAAGGCATCATTAATGCTGGCAGTGACTGCTCAGCTGCCTTCCTGGGAGGCAGAGTGGGTTCAGTGAGTTCAGCCAACAGCTTTGGGGATGGAGGGGGACAGGAGGAAAATTTTGGTTGTTTCAGGCTCCTGCATGACCTCAGATATGTCACATGGGAACCAGCCCGTGTGGGAAGGAGTGCTGCTGGTGACAGTCTCAGGGCTGTCCAGACCAGCAGGTGTGTGATCAGCGTTAGCAGAAGGCTGGTCTGCCAAAGCCAGCACTAAGGCTTATTAAAACTAAGCTCTAAGTCTCTTTTCCTGCTCCCTCTGTCATGTTATGCCTCTGTCATGCCCAGGAATACTGTCCTAAATGAGCCCCAGATTTTGCAGTCCTGTAGGTGTTTTGCTTGAATCCCATCCTTTTGGGTGCTGGTTTTTTCTGCCCCTCCAGGCTGGTTTTGGGGTTTGTCAGGGTCACTTGGAATCCCGCAGTCTCCATGTGTTTGTTGGCACTCTGAGCTCGCTGACAGAGAGCTCAGCACACTGTGGTCCCTCCCCCAGCTCACCAGTGGGGAGGTTGGGTGGCACTGGGTGCTGGGCAGACCCTCCTTGCTGGGTGTGTGTGATGGACAGCCCTGGCTGGCACTGCTGCTGGTTCCTGTCTCCCTGCACCACCAGCTCGGTGTCCTGGGATGGGGGATCCAGGTGGGACAGGGGCAAGATCCTTCCCACACCTGAGGCTGCTCTGCACTGACCCTGGTGCCCTCCTGCAGAGGGTTTGGGTGGGTTTGCTCTTGCCCAAACAATGCCAGCTGTCCCACATTACCCTGATTGTCCCCAGGGATTGCTCCCAGCCCTTCCAGCTGTGGGGGCAGACCTATATAAGCCTTCCTGCCTCCTGCTGCTGCTTTCCTGCCTGGATGGGACCTGCTTTGCTCTTCTCCTGCAGCCAAGGACCTTGTCCAGTCTTCAGGAGCTCCCAAAGGTAATTTCTCAGGGCTTGGGTTGTGTCTGCCTGTTACCAAATGCCAGAGGTGAATTTTATCCAACCTGAACTGAACAACATTTAACTTCTATGCACTTTAAGTCTTCTTCTATCACAGCCTGAGGTTTAACAACTACTTTGTCACCCTGCTAAGAGGTGTGTGCTTGTGGTTCACTCTTCAGGGAAGAGAAGGCAAAGACATCCTAAAACTTTTTTCTTTACTAATATTATCTATTATATAGGGTTTTAATAATTTGGTAAAAATATGTAGGAATTTGGGCTAATAAAAAATACAGATGTCCCCCAAATTAAAGCTTCTTACAGATATATATATATATATATTTGTATAAAACTAAGCTATGCCCAGCTATGCCTTTTTGGTTAAGGGGAATGTTTTCCTTGTGCCAATAAAAGTAAATTATTTTTATTCCTTTCAGCTTTATATTCTTAATTTATAAACTGTATTTAGTAGCTTGCTGAGTCTGTTATGTTTTCTTGGAATCTGTCATCATTATTTTACTGCTCCTTTTGCTTTCTGAGAGTTGGAATTTTTGGGAAGATAACTTTGTGTTTTTGGACTAGAACAGCTGAATCAGGTTCAGTGGCTGATTGAGGTTGTGCAATATCTGGTGGCTTTTAGGGTGGGTTAAATTTGGACTGTGTTGTACCTTCACAGCTGATGACCCTGGAGATGGGAGATGATAATTTAGTGATAAACAACATTTTGACTTCTGCTGTTTTTTGAGGAGGCAATGCTTGATCCAATGTAAACCCCACCAACTATTGTTTTCCAGATTAACCTTTGGTTTTAATGAAGTGGAATAAATGATTTTGAACTAGTTATCATGCTAAGAAGAAGAAAGGTCATGGAACTATTCAGCTGACTTGACAGGTCAGGCAGAATATTTCACAAATTAGCAGCACATTTAACTCCAAGGAGATGTGATGAGTGAAATTTCCCTGTGCAATGTTATCAGCTGGAAGGGACTTACAGCAGCATGCACTTGGCAGAGTAAGTTGGCAGAAACTATGCAGCCTTAAGTTCTTTTAGAAGCATAATAGGAGAGAAAACCCAGGTGCAGAAGTAGATTTTTCTGAATTAAAAATGAACCTGATCAGTCTGGGAGATCTTAACACATCTGGCTTTGAAATAGCCTGGAGCTGCAGCTGAGCTTGGTGAGGGCGAACTGTCTGATTCCTGCTCATTTGTGGTACTTGGGACAGAAATGAAGGAATTTGGGCTGTGGTATAAAGTGCTTTGTTAGCTGGAGCAATTTTCAAGTGCAGCCATCAGGGACTGTGTGCAGCCTCTGTGTGAAATCTTAATTGTTTCTCTACATTAACTGCAAAAAAGTTACTCACTTAACTTTGTTCTGACAATGTTTTTTTGTCAGAGCAAACAAAAATGCTGGTAGGAAACCACTAAACAGTTTTCTCTGCCATTTGAGATATTGATTTGTTCAGTGTGTATCTATAACAACCCATGGCAACAAATTCTTTGAGCTATCAAAGGACAGAATTAAGTAGATACTTGTTCCCTACCAACCCTGCCAAAAATGCCTTGAAACCAAAGTGTGATGGGCACTTTGCTGCTCTTCCCAAGCACCAGATTTATCCAGGTTATTGATGTTCTTCAGCCTCATTAGTTGTATAATTTATTTAGAAGGTTCTCCTTTAGGGAACTGTTACTTTATTGCTGTATAAGCTTTTTTTTTTTGTTTAGATGGTCAGAAATTCCTTAAATGTTGTAGTTGTTGTCCTTATCCTCTGCTGGGAGTCCAGAGTGTCTCATTATGGAATTCAAAGAAATTATTAGGGTTGGTGTTAAGGGAACATAACCAGGCAAAGGCAGGTGGGTCACTGACTCCAGCACCACATTCCCAGGGAACAGGGTCCTGAGTGCTCTGTTCCCTCTGGACCGAGAAGTCCAGGAGAGGGATAAATGATGTGGGATCCGTGTGTTTGTGCTGGGTTTTATCAGAACTGTTCCATCAGTTGAGTTTTTTATGCTTCGTTTTCTATTAAATGTAAACAGCCTGTTCTTATTTTCTTAACAAAAGCAATTTGAGGCACTTCCCAGAAGTTAGAGATCATGAATAATTAAAGGATATTTTTTTGTAGTTTTCAGAACAAAATAAGAGTATGAAATGGTTAGACAAAACATTGGAATCTAATTAGGAAACAACTCAGTGAAGAAGAAAACCTTGACACTTACTTTTGGTATTTGATTCCCTACAATATCAATTTAAATGTAAATTGTGCTTTGGAGAAGAATGCTTCCATCAAAACCTAAAAGCATGTGGTTTATGCTCAGTGTTTTACAAAGGGATTATCTCAGACCCGGGTTTACAGTTATTGCCTGTGGGCAAAATTCCACCTTAGCACTTACAGGCAGTAATACAGTTGTACATCTATTTTCTGCTCTACATGTTGGTGATAGAATTGTGTGATTAAATAAGGAATTTTTATTAGTCATTTTCCTGTGGTAGATTGCAATCAGTATATTGAGGTTTGATTCTGGCCATGGAATGTGTAGTCTGAGAATAAGTAGGCAAAGAAATAAGCTACAGGTTGAATTGTTACTGATGGAATTTAAGTGCTGAGATCTCAAAGATGTAGAAGATTAAAGCTCTCAGTGGGAGCCTCAAAACTGTGTGTAGTGTCAGGTGATTTTTATCTCAGCTGGGCTGAGCTTGGCTTGACCCTGGTAAAAAATTCCCAAGTGTCTGAGTTTTCTCCCCTGCCAGGGCAGTTTTCTCCCTCTCAGGTGCTTTAGATCCCAGCAACAGCCTTAAAAGTGGTCCAGCTCCTACCTGTGGGTCAGGATAATACCCAAATAATTTGTGTTGTGCTGAATGTCAGTATTTGTGATAGGAGGTGCTTTCAATAATCCCAGAAGCGTGTGGTGTAGCTGGAGGTGGAAGAACTGTCAAATAGAATGGAACTGACTGCTATTTCCAGAACCTAATGTGAATTTTTTTTTTTAAGTATTTCAAGCTTTTGAATGAGTTTGAGATTAGCTGTTAGTGCAGGACTTGTATCTCTCCAAATGAGATTTTTCCCAAGCCTGGCTCTACCTGGAAGTTTCGGGTTTCTCTTCTAGTGTGTTTGTGGCAGCTCCATGCAAATATTATAGATAATAAATCCTCCTGTATATCTACACTTCAACGTAGTCTTTTAAAAGAGGGAAGATTCGAAGCTTTAATAGTTCATATTTCATGTTCCTCATGTGAAAAGCACATATGAAGTCTAAGAGTGGGAACAGGCAGTGTCACAGCAGGGGAATGATGTGAGCTCTGCCAGGAACTGGGGAGCACCTGAGAATATCCTGACCATGGACATATTCTGTGGACTCATGGAAGATTTTTTTGGAAAGGAGATTTAGTTCTTCATATTTTTTAGCACTGCTTTGAGCCTAGTTTGTCCCTGCATGTTTTTCTCAATGACCCATGATTACTTAACATAGGCACACATGGAGTTAAACCAGGGGCTGGTTTCCAACTGTGTGACAATTTAGGAATTGCCTCACACTGTCCTGCAAACAGTGATTTGTCCCAACTTATTTTTAACAGGGTTTTTTTTTTTGCCTTTTATTGATGTGTAAGATTTTTCTCTTTCATTTCAGAAACTTTTTATCTTGGCATTTGGCAACTTGTTGCCTCAGCCTTGTTGTTATCCCCTGTTCATATTTTTAAAGTATGTGCTCTACATCCAGAAAATAAATTCCGAGGTGGAGGGCACTCGTGTGAAACAGCCCTGTGTCAAAGGTAGATAAAATATCTCTCAGTTCCTGACAGCATTAGATTTTTGTCACTCTGTTAATGCTGGTTACATATCACTCGAGTGGGAGAAACACTTGCTTCTTGATTTATGGGCCCTGACAATGAAGTGTCCAGGATGATTAATTACAGCCCTAAATGACAGTGCCCTTCTCATACCTCCCTGGCCTGGGTGATTGAAATTAATAAATAGACATGTGTGGCTGTGGAATTTGCCACTAGCTGTTAAAATATTTATACACTTGACACGCTGTTAAGGGGTTTAGTTGAGGCACATCCCTGTAATCAGGAACTTACTACTTTTTAAAGCAGCTGTAGAGAGGGAAAGAAGCAGAGGATTCTGGAGCTGATTAGAAGGTTTTGGATAATAAGGTGATAATATTTTCTGAGAAATTGTTATGACATTTCTTTGGCAGATTGAGTCCTTAAACCATCGCTTTCTGCAAATATTCTAAGGATTTTGTCTTCATGTTTGTCATTTATTTTTGGAGATGTTGGCTTTTAAAAGTCTACAAATTACGTGGAGAAAGTGTATTTTCTGGGACCGTGTCCCAGGCACGTTCCAGGACAGACTCATGTAGCTCTGTCCTGTCAAGTGAAAATCACAGTTATTGCAGCATCCAGAAATATCTGTTACTTGCATAACACAACCACACACCTACACTTACCCCTCATTTGGGTTACTTTGATTAGATTCTCTTGTTTCAATGAATTTTTATGTGAGGAGACTCTCATTGTATCCAGAAGGAGCAGAATCATGTTTGATAACAGACCTGAATAATTTGTGATAATACTCAGGGGCTGTTTGTACCTGGAAAGAAATGCAACCCCACCTCAGGAGTCACGTTTGGCTTTATTTTTGTAGGTCCTACAGGTTATTCTCTGCGTGGTTCTTGCCCACTCAGGGTGAAGATTCAGACTTCTGAAAATTTGCAATTTGCACATAAATTTGCTTTTCCTTTGCTCTGATATTGGGGTCTGTCACAGACCTGTCAGGTGATACATCTGCCAATCCCTCCATTGCTGCAGGGCTGGGAAGGTTAAATCAGACTCTTCATTCTGGTGATGAAAAGCACTGAAGAGCTGGAGAATGTTGGTCCTGTGGAGGCATCAGAGCTCTGGAGTGGAGCCTCCTCAGGGCCTGAGGGATCCCTGAATGACCTGAGCTTACAGAGAGTGAAGTTTGCTTCTTTACCAACACTGGGGTTTAGAAACCTTTAGTTTAGATCCCTTAATGTTGCTTTTTTTGAGCTGGTTCTCTTCAAATCCCTTTCATGTGTTTGTGTAGCAAAGCCCTGCACGAACATCCAGCAGGAGAGGTTAATTTTTATTGCAAATGAGCCAAACTCCAAGTTTTGAGGCTGGAACTGTAAATCCAAAGATGTTTACTAAACAGAATTTCTCTTTTCTGTGTTCAGGCTGGGCTGACTGGCTTTTACTGCCTTCCCCCTGCTTGCCCAGGTCCTTGTTGCACACTTCCATGTAAAGGCAACACTCCCTTTTGTAGCTTGTATTTCAACCACAATATTTTTGTGGAGTTTATGGCCAGCTTTACTTTTGACTTGAACTCCTCTCTGCCTCAGCACCCCGTGTGTGGAGTGGAGATAATTCTGCTGCCTTACCTTGTCAGTTTAATTAATGTTGTGGAGCGTTCAGATAGCGCCAAACAGCCGAGAAAAGCCCAAAGGAAATGAAAAATTCTTTCTCTGGAGCAGTGTTTGGACAGAGGCAGGAGATAAGGCTCAGACACACACTGCAGAACGAGGCAAACCCGAAATATTAAATACATGCTCATTTAGAAGAAAGGATTCAACCCATGTGCTCAGGGAGGCAGAAACACGTGGGGAAAGGCAGATGATGCAATTAAAGACATGGAAATGAGATGCACAAGTGGGTGGGGCTGAGAGTGCAAAGGCAATGCTATGCCATGGCATTAATTTCTGCAATCACTGAGTGCCTTAAACTAGATGGTCTGTCTGTTTTATTCCTGAACACGTATGAAAATCACTTTAAAATATAAACACTTTCACTAAAAAAATTGACCACTTCAATTACAAAAATATTTCCCTCTGAAACCCAATATATTAATATTTCAGGAAAATATTTTATGGATTACAGGGCCAGATGTTCTATGAGAAAAAAAAAGAGTGGTTTCTTCTGGATTTAACCTTTTAAAGAAAAAAAAAAAGAAAGGTAGACAGGCATTAAAGCTGGGGGTTTTCACTGGGTTTTGCTTTTATTAGTACAAGAAGGCTCCCCTGACATGCCTGAAAAGCCACATCCTTTAGGATGAATTAGTTTTGCTGTGATTTTGTGCCAGTGACATCAGGGAAATGATATTCAGTGCTCTGTGGCTTCCAGGAGGATTTCAGCAGCTGGGAAGGGATGGGATGAGTGGCTACCACATGTATTAATTCATTACTTGTATTGGCTGCTGGAGCTTCTACAAGCAGAGAACAGCTTCATTGAGATGAAACTGGGGGGAATTGCAGCATGGTTAGGTACAGGTCATATGGGGGCCATATGAGGGCAAAATTTAACATCTAAATTCATGTAACTAATTCATGACATAAGATTCATACACAGAACAGCTCTTGTCCTTCTCTCTGCTGAAGGCCCCTCAAACACACAGGGCTCCTCCTTGAATGTAAAAAAAAATATTAATTGCAATTCAATTCGTATCCTTTCCAAAATGATTTTTAATTTTCTTTGAGTGACAAGCAATTATGGACTTTTTTCGGGGGCTGCACCAGGAGATAAAATGTCTCTAAAATTCTTTCAGGTATGATGTTAAACTGTGTTGGTAATTGAGGGCCACAGTAATAAGTGTAAAGTCTAATTGTGAGTAAAGAATGAAATGGAAGATTCTGTTAAGCATCAGCTATTGCTGAATTATGCATGTCTGAATAGTGTGTGATGCTTTCTCTCAAGAACTTTGAAAAATAATATGGGATAACCTGTGAACTGCAGAGGAATGGAATTAATTTTTGTGGAGTGATTTACATTTGTCTTTTAAGTCTTGGGAAAGGCAAAATTTGAACAGAGTCTCTCACTGAATCTTCTCCTATTTCTTCTGAGCTGCTCTTTCTGGGGGCCTTCCTGCTGCTCCTGCCTGGAATCATCTGTTATTCCAAGTGCAGCTGGTTCAGCATTGTATGTGGTACAACATAAAGCAATTTGACACTCCCAGGATCTTTAGGATTTGGGGGTGGAGGATCCTGTGGCAATAAAATCAGCCTTTTCTGGCAGCAGAGAAGCTTCTGAACCCTCTGTTGTTCTTGCCACTTCTTCCTCCTTTGCATCAAGGGACAGGAAAGGTGATAAATGCCAAGAGCAAAATGTGGGATTGCTGTCACAGGAGAAGAACTGTTCAGAAAATGGATCTGAAGCATTGAGCAGCAAGTCCATATAAATCTAAACCTGTTCCAAAGGCACTGTTGTAAAGTTGTTGCCACAGACAGGAGGGGGATAATTTAAATACTGTAGATGTGCATCTGAATCTGCTCATTTACATAGTGTTCCAAAGGGATAAATTCTTACAGCACTTCCAGTGCCACTGACTTGTATATTTGCAAGCAGATCTAACTAAACTAACACACTTCCCTCTGGAGTGACTTAGGGAACCAGGGCTCTTGGTGGAATGATGAGTCATTTAGGAGGGACTGATGGAGTGAGTTGTTTCCATCCTGTGTGCTGTGAATGGCTTTGGTGAATGTTTCTGATGTTTATTGAGTGAATTTTCTTCCCATCTTTTGATGCTGTGATCAGTGAGATCTGCTCAAATGTGATCTGTGAACAGTCTAAATCAGTGGAGATGTTCTCCTTTGGTGGAAGTACAACCCCAAGAAACTCTGAGTGTGCAGTTACTCAGCCTCCTGCAGATGAGGAGGGAGCTGGTTGCCTGGATTTCCCACAGCCTATCTGATGTTCCCACTGATCATGAGCCAAGAGAGGAGCCTGACAAGCTGAACACAAAGCCCTCGAGGCCCAGAGGGACCTGCACACACCCAAATGCTCTGACACTCGTGACAATGTGCCCTGTCACCAAAATGTGTCCTTTTCCAGAGTTTCTCATCTGTGACCAAACCCTGTGGGCAGCTGGAACTTGGGCACAGCTGATCTGCTGCAACACTCACTATATTTGGCCTTGCTGCCTGATTTTACCCCGCTCAGGTGGGGCTGAGGGGTCTTCCAGCATCCTCTGCCTGATGCTGAGACCTGGAGGCTGCATGAGGATGTGGTGAAGACCTGTGAGGTGAAGCCATGTGAGGCAAAGTCCTGGCTGGAGACCTGAGCACACCCCTGCCCTGGGAAGCACACGGGAAATCACTTCACTGGCTCTCAGTGAATTCATCTGTGAGAAGAGCAGCAGTAGAGTGGTCCTTGGGGGGACTGGGAGCTGTGGGTGGGGTGGGAGCGTGCAGAGACTCAGCTGAGTAACTCTGAAATACAGCCCATTGTTAAGCCAGACCTTGCACTGAGTCTGAAAGCAGCAGATTTATTAAATGTATTACTCACAGCTGTGTGGTTCTGAAAGCCTCAACCCTGCCCTGCACAGCCTGGCACAAGTAGGTGTCCTGTTTTGGGGGCCCTTTTGTGTGGCCCTCAGGGGGAATTGTCCTGGAACAATGTTATATGTCAGGACTGGAAAAGTCCAGCCCTGCTTCTTAGAACTACCTGCCTTTATTTATAGGCTTGCTGAAGATTCCCTCCCAAAAATAGAAGTTGAAGAAAATAAGGTGGTTGTGTGCTATGGAGAAGGTGCAGTTTGAATAAATTGCTTTTCGTGGCTGTAGCGGAAAATATGGGAAAGAAGGATGGGAGGAGGTTTTTTGCTTAATTATCATTCAGTGGAATATTGCAGATTGGGAAAGGAATTTCAGTTTTGCTTGTTCACAATTCCTTTGGGCTTTCCAAGTCCTCTGGTAAAGTCTCATCTGCTGCTCAGCATCTGCAGTCTGGGACTGGGAGGGGGTTTAGTTCCCAGCTGTGTGTCAGTGTCCTCAGGAAGTGGTCAGAGCACTCCAGGTGAAATCCAGTGAACTGCACACTTAGATTTCAAATTTCTGGACTTTCTTTTCCAACTCTCTGTGAAATGGTTGCTGCTATTTCCTTTATTTGCACATTTAGGTTGTAAACTCTTTGAAACAGGGTTGTTTGTTTGTTTGTTTTTTTTCTTGTAGTATGGATACAGAAATACCTATTAAGTCTCCAGCAATGGAGCTTTGGTTTCAATTGTGGTCTCTTGGTGCCCCTGCAATGCAGGTGACAATAATGATACAGAGGATTTACCCCCTGTCACTTGTTGGGAGTTGACTGGGGAGGTCACACAGCCCCATGTGCTGCCAGGCTCTGACCTGTGCAGGGACTGTCCCCCTGTAATTCCTGTGGTACTGGGAAAACTGAGGAGAAGTGGATTCCTGCACAGGCTGTGGGGAAAGCAATGGATCCATTTTCCCATACCAGGTGTGTTTTCAGCAATCCTACTGTGCTGTTTGTAGCACACAGTAGTGGTTCTTTCCTGGCTTGGGAACTCCTTGTAGGTTTGAACTGAGCTGGAGGAAAACCGGGATGTCAGCTCTGCCCTTATCCCATGCTTGGGAACTACTGCTGGGATATTTTACTGCAGGGAATTCTGGCTTCTGTCTGGTACAAGGGTGTCTTGAGTATCACTGGAAGGGGGAAATTTAGGTTAGAGATACAAAAGAAATTGTTCCCTGTGAGGGTGGTGAGGCACTGGAACAAGTTGTCCAGAGAAGTTGTGGATTCCCATCCCTGGAAGTGTCCAAGGCCAGGCTGGATGGGGCTTGGAGCACCCTGGGCTAGTGGAAGGTGTCCCTGCCCATGGCAGGAATAAATAAACTTTAAAGTCCCTCCCAACTCAAACCAGTCTGTGATTCTATATAAATTTCTTGCTTGCTGTGCCATCTCTCACATGCCTGACAAACAGCTCAGCACCCTAATTCTCATTTTTACAGTTCACTGCTGTTTCATATTGACAGCACTCTTGTCTCTCCCTGCTTTTATACTGACCCTTGTATTGATTTATTGTGATAGTTCTTTAAATCCCTTGTGAAAGAACAAATAATCTCCTGGCACTTTGCACACCTTTTAATTATAAACAAGTTAAAGAAGGGAAAATCCTTCAAAAGTAAAAAACAAGCAAAAAACCTGGTTATATCTTTTAGAAGAGAAAAAGTAATTGAAAAGAAAGGGAAGATTCTGCAGGTATCATAAAGGAGCTTACTCTGACTTGTTTATTCTCTTCTGTATCTGATGTGATGTGTCAGTGGAGCTGAACTCGGCATCTTTATGGATCTCCTACATTAGATTGTTTGAGACACATGTCTATAAAATTCCTGGTGTGTTGTGTGAGTCTAAAGAACATAACTCCTCTTGTTCTGGAACTTTTTTATTCTCTAGTTCCTTTGCTATAAACCCAAGTCCCCTGAGGTTTGTGTGCATGCACGTGCCTTTTGATGGAGATGGGAATCTGGAGTCGAGCTCTTCCAGGGATGGAATTAAGCCAAAAATTATAGAACATACTGAGTTGGAAGGGACCCAAAAGATTCCCAGATGATGTAGCTGAAAGGGGTAAATCCTTGCTGTCTAGAAGAATGAACAGCTCCATTGCCTAAAAGTAATATCAAGGATAATTCCCCATTTTTTAGTCCTGGATATGCAGGGAGATGGGCAAACTGCTGGCAACTAAATGCAATTAAGAATTCCGGTTGTCCCTAATTAGAAAATGTGGTTCAATGCTACTCATGTTGCCTCAAATGAGAGATGAGGCTCTGGCCTACTGAGACAGCACTGGAGCCCTTTTAACTGTGCTTCTTAGAAAGAAATTTTCCTCATTGTTACTCACCAGTACTCCCAGTTATCCTATGCAAATTCATGGCTGGATAGGAATTCTCCTGGCTCAGTGGGATACCCATTGTTGGTTTAGCACCTGCTCTTCCTTCAGGGAAATCACAGGGATTGCATCTCTCGAGATTTGATATGAAAGATATTTTCCCCCAAAATCTGCACATTGGGAGAAAAATAATCCTGCTGTAACTGGTTAACAGTTGCCTCACAAAATAATTTCTGGAGCCTCCTTTTGTCATGAGGAAATTATTCTCAAGGAAGTTATCAGTGAGGGAAATCCCTCAAACTGTTTCCATGGCAAAAGGGGCCTGGACGTCTCTCAGGAAGTTTGCGTGGAGGGGACGTGCTGGGTGCATTTCTGGAGAACCTGTGGCAGTGCCAGAATGAACCAGCTGGAGGTGGTTGCCACCCTTGGGCAGGGGTGGCACAGAGTGGGATGGATGTGGAGAACCCCTGTGCAGGAGTGGCCCCAGCAGGAATTTCAGATGTGTCCCTTCACCAGACCCTTCGTGCTGGATTAAATCCTGCCCTGGTTGAGTGCTGGGAGCACTCTGATGATAAATGTGCCACAGGACACTGCTGAGATGCTGAATTTCTTAGCCTGGACCAAGCTGACATTTAGAAAACCAATTAAAAATGATGTGAGTCAGAATGACCCGTCCCCTGGAGCTGTGGGATGAGATCAGAAAACAACCAGCCAGAATCTCCACCAACTGTGCTTTTTACCTTTCTGGCAAAGAGATATTATCCCCATGAACAGCCCCACTGAAATCTGTTGAGTACCCCGAGGTGTTTGTGGTACTTTTATCAGGATTTTTGGCTGATTTTCAGGCTTTGTTACATCCCTGCCAGGGAACAGAGCTCTTTCTGAGACATTTAATTCATACAAAATCTTGCTTAGATATTTCATCTCTCTGACTTCACATGGTCCCTCTGTCAGACATGAGATCATCCAACAGTTCCCAACCTGTAAGTTGGAGTCAAATTGAGCTGTAGAAACTTGTGGTGTTTTGTTGCCTTCTCTGAGTTTCTCTGACACAAACAGCAGGTTTTAATCCCAGCTCTGCAGAGACAGGCACTGCTCTGCTGTGTAAATAAGTTAGTAGGAAATCTCAAAAGTCCACAAACCACTGTATGGAAAACTCAAATCCTGGCTCATAAAACCCTTGGCTCCCTCCTGTGCCTCAGTTTGCACTAACACACACTTGGCTACACGTGTGGTTGAGAGGTGAAGGTCAGCACTGCTTCCTAATGGTTTAATTTACTGAGATAAATGAGTTACTACAAAAATAACACCAGTAAAATGAACAATACCTGGGAGGTTCAAAAAAATCTTTATAGGATGCAAGGTAATTAATTAGAAATAGTCCATTACTAGGGAATTGTTTTCGGATTTAATTTTTAAATTAGTGCTAAATTAATTAGAGACTTTTTTTTTTCAGTTGCCCAAATATTACAGCTTACACTGTAATATTTGATCCTTTATCATCATGTCATTTATTCCTCTGTTCCTCCATTCTCTTTGTGTGTAGAAGTAGGGATAGTAATAGATAATGAACATAAAAATATCCATGTTTCTGAAATGGTCAGGGGTTAACGTGTTGTGGACAAAAATCTGATAAATAGAAAAGTACTGAAGTTTGGTCCAGGCTTAAAGGTTCTCCCAGTGTGGGAGAACTCTTAACTGGAATTTGTGTATTTATTGCAGCGTGGGGACAGCAACGCTGTACCTTGCATTTCAATGAATGCAATTTATGGCAGCAAAATAATTCTGTATGGAACTAAAGGGGATTTAACAGAGTGCCCAAAAATACACCTTTTAAGTGTAGACAAACCATCCCACTGGGAAGCTCGTGTCACTTTAGGTTTGTGTTCTCTGGGCATGTGGCTTGGTGTGGTCCTGCTCTGACCAATTCCCTCTCCTGAAGTAAAGAACAAACCCAACCCCGAGATGCTTTTCGGGCTGAATAATCCACGTATTTATGGGCACAAAATCAGGTGATTATGTGTGAGCTGGAAACTGTACTCTGCTAATTTATTTCTGGAAGATATTTTAGTTCCAGAGATGCAGCCCCATTAAACTTTGCTGCATATCCCCTTTGTAATCTCAAGTAGCAATAAGTATGGTAATTAACTTCCACAAAAATTAGGTATTCAAAGGGAGCTTAATTGCATAAAGTCAAGTGTATATATAAGCTGATAATGTGCTTACCCAGGGCCTGAGGCAGGGCAAATATTTGGGTAATTGCACTTGGCCAGCAGCCTGAGGGAGGCTCAGGTGGGGGCTCCTGCCCTGGGCACAGGTGAGTGTGTGGAGCCTGGGCAGAGGCTCAGCCAGTGCTGGGATAAACAACAAACCAGATCCTGTCGGGGTTTGGAGGCACAGCCCATTAAACTCTGGCCTAGTACAGGTTATTCTTTTATTGTAGTGCTTTGTTTGGGCTGATTCATGTGGTGCATGCGGCTTATCCAGAGATTTCCCTTTGGAAATCCACGTCCAAACTGCCAGGTGTGCTGAGGGGCTTTGGAAGTTGTTATGCAACACCAGAGCTTGGGAAATGATTCACCTTTATTATTTTTTTTCTCCATATTGTGAATTATTGTCATTAAATGGATTGATGTTGTCCTGGTAAGGTTGATGAATATGGTTGGCTGGGATTTAACTTTAGGTTTTAAATGCAGTTATAGAATCACAGAATTGGGTTGGAAGGGACCTTAAAGATGATGTAGTTCCAACCCCCAATAAACAGTTATTGTGTTCTGGCTTTTACTACAAACCTCCCCATACCTGACTCCCTCCCAAACTCTGCTTTCCCTGGAGGGATCTGATGTGATGATTTCTGTATTTTTACTGTGTGTATTGTATTTCCTGATATAAAACTTCAGAAAACACCAGAGAACTCCTATACAGTTGGCACAACGAGTGCACAGGATGTGATTTCCATGGTCCTGGAGGTCTTTTCCAACCTCAGTGATTCTGTGATATCTGTTATTGCTACACTCACCAAAGGGATGTTTCAGATAAACACTCTGTGGTGATTCCAACTCTGAAATCTGCCCCTGTGGCCTGTTTCAGGTTAAATCTAAAGTCCTTTTTTTGTGAATCTTTATTAGCAGGTTAATGTGATGCTCCCTGATTCCCAAATGCCAAAAAACCCCAAACCTTTCTGGCAGAGTTTACAGAGAGAACAGTTCGTACATAACTGCTATTGGCAGGTCTAGAGTTGACAGATAAGTTTTTTAATTCAGATGTCTTATTTAATATATATTAAAAAATATAAAACAATAGAAAACAGCAGTAAAGCCACAAGGAGAATAATCCAGCTTTTCTAAGGAATGCTATCCCTAACAAAAGATTTAAATGTTGGGAGGGAGGCAGACACAGCTCTGTGGATATCAAGGCAAATGCTTTTGTTCTGACATTGGGAGCCAGTTTCTGATTATTTCAGGGAGTTACTATTTCTGTCACATTGTTAAGTGATTAGTTAACTGACAGGAAATTGTCTGCCCCGTCTTCATCTTTTCATAATTTTAAATGCTTGGATGAAGCTGATTCCAACCCTTTTTATCAAGGCTTTTTCTTCAGAGTTATTGAGAAAGGCTAAACCCCAGACATCGTATTGAACCAGCAGCTTTATTCTAAATTGCAGTTCTAGATGCAGATGGCAACAACAGTAACAGTCTGCCAAAGAAGCAAACACAAAATTCAGCATTATTTTTGTACCCTGGATCCATAATTTGTACGTTATATAATTTGGAGCGTAGATCGTTCACGGTGCAGGACACACGTGTGAGCCACTTAACACTTGATTGGGTTTGAGATCAACTGGAGGAGTAAAATGGAACAAAAAAATTGCATTTTGGGTCAAGAGAGCAGCGGGATGACGTTGAGTGCACTGCTCAAGGATACAGCAAGCCCAGTATTAATAATACATAACATGCAGCTATATGAATAAATCTCTTTTTGGTATTCAATGCAGGGGCTCCTCAGCCTTAGAAGATTAGTTTTGTAAACGTGTTCTGCAGTGGTGTGGAAATGATTACCTTTGCAGGAGTGGAGTCCATTTACTGGAGAGCTCCTGGGAAGGTTCAACTCTCTGGGCTCCAGTAATAGAGGAGAAGCTCTGATCTGGGATAAATGCAGCAGGACAAGTTATCCTGCCTGCCATACAGCAGGAGAAAATGAATACAAATTGCAAAGCAGCCCATTACTGTAATAGAGCCAGTCCATGGATCCTGTCGAATTGTGCAATAACAGGACAAAGTACCTTATTTCTTGTTCTGCTTCATGCTCATCTGAACAATGAGGACAGAGGTGAATTTACACTTATTGCTGTAATATTGATATAAGCCGCGAAAACATTTTCTTTGTATTTTATTAAAGGAGTCACAGCACATCTTTGGAGGTTTTGTGTGAAAGGATTTCTTAATGAATCACTTCTGAAGTTATAATCAATCATTTCTGAAAAATCAGTATATAGAGTGGTCATGTAATACTGTGTGGGGATGGAACTGTAATCTCTCCCAGGCACAAATAAATCACGATCAGTGCTCTTAATAAAACTGGATTGTACTTGGCAATGTCCCCTCGGATTGGGGCCTCAATTACTCTTGCTGCTGAATGCTGGTGTGCTGTGGGAACCAAAAGGTCTGACAGCAAACGAGGCTCCAGGGAGAGCTAATAAATGGGAGAATGAATGATGTTCCTGGTGGAAATCGTGAGGTGCCCACAGGGGTCAGATCAAGGGTTGTCCTGCCCCGTGGCTTGGCTGTGGTAGCAGCACTGAAAGCTCAGAGAGCAGGGGAAGAAGAAGAAATGTCCTCCTCCAGTGCTCTCTGCCTCCAACCATTTCCAACTCAATGGCTTCCAAAGCTGGATCCATGTGGATTCACCAGTTCAGTGGTGCTTTAGGCAGCAAAGAAATCTCCTCCCACAAACTTGCCTGTGCCCTGCGTGGCTCAGCAGGTGGGTGACTTCAGTCACCCACTGAAATCCAAGTCACTTCAAACAGGGTGACTGGAAACATTTGGCAAACCCTTGTTCTGGCAGGATTTGTGATCCCCAAAGTGTATCTTGGCCTTGAATAAATTCTCCTCTGGGTGTCTGGCAGCTCCTGGGGGAGGCTGGTGTTGAACCTGATCAGTCCTTTGGAGTCCCAGCGTTTGGGGCCTCCAGAGCTGCCTTGATCTGATGCTTAGAAACCTTCCTGTTGCTTCTTGTCTCCCTGTCCTGGGACAGTTAAGACTCCAGCTCAGGCCTGTTAAGTGATTTGGAAACACAGAAATGTGTTTACTGTTTTCTAGACTGGTTTAGAAACTGAGACTTTTTTCTTCTTTTGAAATGCTGTAGTTCTCTCCTTGTCTCAGTTCTCGCTTGTAAGCTCCAGCAATTCCAGGTGAGGAGTGTTTTATTGTGATGCTGCAGTGACCAACAGATTTTCATGGGGGTATAAAAGTAGTCACCAGGACTTGGGCTCCAAGGGGACAATTATGTACCAAGAATGGAGCTTTGCAGTGGAGTGGCTGCTGCTTTACTCTTCTCCTTAGACCTTTGGACACTTGGTCTCTGTTGTGTCCCCAGTGCTTTCTCTCCTCTTACTCTGGCTACCTCATGCTGAAAGCCCCAGCCCTGCTCTTCTCCCAAAATCCAGGACACATTTTCATGCTGCTGATCTCAGGGATTGAAATTTGTTTGTTATTAAATGACCTTTCTACTAACCAGACACATTTTTTGGAAGATCAGAGTGTTCATACTACACCAGTGCAATGGGTGGGTGTGATATGCTGGTGGAAAATATGGGCTGCAATGCCAAACATCCTAAAAATATCCACCTTTGAACTCAATGTGATAACGAACTCCTGCCCCACTGTTCTGTACAACCTGACGGTGGCAGGAGCAGTGAGAGACCCTTCTGGAAGGGTTAGTCAGGGTAAATCCAAAGTGCATGAAAACACTTTGTCAGTACTGTTGCAAAACACAACAATCTGATTTCTGAATAAGAGGAAATTAAAGCAATAGGCCATATTTTCACTTAGAAATATCACAACTGTCATAGAACAAAATTGGCTTTTGATTGGAGCAATATGCATTGGAAGAACTGGTAGGGAAGTTAATCTTCTGAAGGGTATGAAATATTTTTGGGGGAGCTGAGGATACACTTCTAAAGGTTGTATTTTGGTATGTAAGTTATTTAAGAGTGGAATGAAAAACTGAAAAAGTGACCTCTCTTTAGGAAACTAAACGATTCTCTGTGTCTCTTCACTCTGTAGCTTCTTCCATCTCCCACACTCAGGTAATTGAAGTTTTAATGTGTTACCATGTATCTGCTTTATGAAAGCTGTAAGTGGACCTGGTTCCCCTGCACCAACCACAGTGAGGGTGAGCACAAATGGGGAGCTCCAGATGCTCTGAGTCAAGTTGTTCTTGCACAATCACCTCCTTTTGTGTCTGAATTCCTGAAAAATTTAGCCTCGAGGGCTGACTTTTTAAATGAACTCGGGGAAAAAAAGCTCATTATCAGGGAGGGAAACTGGGCATCCACGTTCTGTTCATGGCTCAGTCAGTCTGGAGGACAATTTGGGATTAAAAAAGGAATTTTCTATTTCTACTGAGTTAAAATAAGAATGAATGTACCCAGTAATTATAATAATTGGCTGTAAGTAGGCAATGTTTGCTTTATTAGCTGTCTGGTTGGGGTGGAGGGAACACATGGAGCCCAGGCTGGGTTTAATCCAATGTACAGCTCCTGCTCCATGGCTGGGGAGATGCTGCTGCCCTGGGATGCAGCTCTCCAGCTCCAAGATCTGCTTAGTATTCCATCCCCCTCTCCTGTTCCCTTTGGTGTTTGCTCTGTCTCTGGGCTCACACTGCTCAGACCTGGAGAAAGGGAATCTGGAGCAGCAGCTTCAGGCTCTAAAGCATCTGGTTATTCTCTTTCAGGTGGATTAATAAACCCACTGGCATCTATTTCTAGATCAAAGACCAATTTTAGATTAATGCAGCAACTGGAATGTTTGAAAGTTTCTGAAGGTACCAAAGGGCATATCCAGGTGTAATTCAGTGGCAATCAAATCTCAGCCAAAACTGCACCTTTTTGGCTTCTTTGACATTTGGAAGGGGATTTTCAGCTGCCCAGGGAGATAAAGTTCCACTGAAAATCAATGAGGCTTTTACACTTCTAATGACTGAAATACCTTCAGAAATCTCATCTTCAGGGCTCTAAATTATTCTCATTTTCAGAAATACTCAGCAGCTTTGGTTGGGTTTTACTGCTCCTAACCTGGGCCTTCCTAAATCTCCTCCCTTAACGATGCTCAGAGTGCTGTGAGCTGTGCTGGGGACTCCTGGAACTGGGGCACCCATTTTGGGGGTTTTAAATCAAATTTTTAAAACACTTGCTGAAAAAATATAGCATAGAGATGAAGTTTTGTATTATTCTCCCACCCCTCTTTGTCAAGTTTCAAATGCTCTATTTGAACTGCAGGATCCAAATAAATCAGAATATTTGCCTGCCTTACAAAATGTCTAACTAAATATGGAGATTACATATGCTTGAACTGAACAAAGGATATTTGATATATTTTCATTGAGATCTGGGTTAATAATGAAATTATTTACTAGGTCCAAATTAGAAGCACTAGAAAAAGATAGTGTTTGTTCTTGTGATTGCTACAAACTGCTTATATTTGCACCGCATTGTTTTCATGCAAACACCTTCCATTTTTGACAGAAAACTGCCCTAAGACCAGGATGTTGCCCCCCTGAGATTCTCTTTCTCTGACTGTACCTTTTTAAGAGAGAGCAATGCCTGAGGGAGAGGCTGAGCTTTAATCCAGCACATCTCTGGTTCCAGTAGCTGAACTCAGTCCCAGGCTTGAAATGCCACACTAAAAATAATATTGGAGGTTGCTACAGATCTTTTCTTGCCTGTAGTTTTAATATTGGATGACTTCCATAAGCTTAATTTAACATTAATATCCAGTTTGATATTTTTTCAGGAATATTTTTCAGTTGCTCTGTAGACTGAGAAGGTGTGTGGAAGCCATGCATGAGCTTCTTTCCTGGGATGATAATGGGGAAATTACAAACTTGGCCATAAACCATCTGCATGGCAATGAGATCACCAGGGCAGAGGGTGGGAATGAGGTGTCTTTAAGGTCCCTTTGGACCCAAACCATTCTGTGGTTCTAAGAAGAAAAAATACTTATAAATAGTAAGGGAAAAAAGCCTCTTTTGCTTCTCAGGTGGAATGGAGACCCCAGAACAGGTGAGTGAAGTGTGTGGCTGGGATGTGGAGCTTTATTTCTTGGAGAGGAATCAGAACTGCAGAAGAGGAAGACAAAGCTGTGCTGTGTTAACAGGCACAGTCTCCACCTTATAATTCTCATTAATCTGAGGCCTCTTTTTTCCTCAGAATGAGACCTTGTGTGAACCACATATTACAACTGCTATCATTAGGAAAGGCTTTGCAGTCAGTTCTGTCTTGACTTCCATGTGTAATTTGCAATATTGACTGGATATCCGACAAATGAAATTAAGGAAAAAAACCTTTCTCATCTAATTAAAACCCATGCAAATATTGGCATATATTAGAGAAAACAACCCCTGTCATCTTTCCTTGGGGTGTCCCATAATATGGCATAAAAGTAATGTGTAATATAAATGCATTTATACCTTGGTGTATCTTGTTAAACCATTTAAAGTTAACTAATGTTTGGCTGTTTCAAAACTTTAATTAGCATTTAACAAGAAAGCCCCAGTCTAGGCAATTAGAGATCTAAGCAATAACACAGACTCTCTTCCATTTTCTAGCAATTAATTGATAACTAGTTTACTGTGGGCTAATAATTAAATGAGAAAACATTCTGAGCAAATTGAAAGCACTGATGCAAATGAGTTCTGCATTTATTCTTTTCAAATTCACTGACCACGTTATCTAATCTGTCTGGAACAGAGAAAGCTGAATTATACTAAATATACACTGGGCTGACTAACCACCCCTTAAAGCAACATCAGTCACCTGCTGGAAGCTTTAATTGCTTTGCTGAAGGAAAAGTCTGGGAGTGGGATGTAGGGGTGGGGTGGCTGATCTTTGGCTCTCTGGTAAATCATGGAATGATGGGAGGATCCTACGGGACCCACAAGGACGGAGTCCAACCCACAGGACCATCCCCAAGAGTCACACCGTGGGTCTCTCTCCTTCCTGTGCATGAGCTCCCAGCACTGGGCAAACCCCGTGGGGATGGATGGCAAGGCTCTGCTCTCAGCTGTCACATCCATGTCTTTTCCAAGGAGAAAATTCTCCCCCGTGTCTGCAAACAGAGGGGTCACCGTTCCGGCTCCGCCGGCGCTGGCAGCAGAGCTGCTCCTGCACCTCCTGCCAACAGCAAGATAAATGGAATGTTTAACAGGGAAGAATATGAGTTGGCAAAATCACTGGGTACATTCTGTACGTGGAAATTGAAGCTATTTTTCTCCTGAATGTAGTGGTGATTGTTGGGAATAGTTCCTCACAAACAGGAAATATCCCTGTCTCCCGCTCTGGAGGCAGAGCAATCTCCCCTGGATGGAGGGGAAAGTCTCATTTCGTCTCCAAGTCCATCCTTTTATGATCTCTTCCTCCTCTGGATGGGCAGGGAGACGAGATTGCCTGAGCTCTATTAAGCTTTAAACACAAGTCATCCATTCCAAGAAAACACTCCTCAGAAGATTGTGTGTCTCAGTTCCACTCTCCCTCCTGACTCTTGCACGACTGTCAGTGCAGGGAAGGAGCCCTGACCATTTCAATTACTTCTCCAACATAATGGAACTGTAAAACTCTGAGATGATACCAGCAGTTTGATAAGACTTTTCCCCCTGCAAGATTCCCATTTGTTTATCTTATTTAAACTAAGAGCTGCTGTTTTACCAGGGGGAAATCAATGCATGGGACCTGCTGGCAGTACTTGGAATCCTGGTAATTTACATCAGAAAAGACCTTTAAGATGAAAAAGTATTGCCTAAAATAATAATGTGTGTTCAAATGTTAATGTGCTCTGTTTTGATATGCTGTGTTTTCACCAGTGCAGGTTGGACATGGTGGAGAATTAAGAATGTAAACTATGTCTGGTTCCATTTTTAAGACCTGTATCCTTCTGCTTTCCCTGTAAACAGAGCCTTGGGAGAGGAGCAGGTTGGAGATGCCAAGGACAAGCCCTGGAAGTGCCCATCAGAGGGATGCTGGCCTGCACCACCCCCTGTGAGGGACTGTCACCTGCTTTCCCCCACCAGGCACCTTCACTCGGTGAGCTCCCCCTCCCTCGGCTGTTTCTCGTGGGCTCTCTTGATTACTATAAACAATAATTTCTCTAAAGGTTGTGGTGGTCATTTCTTGACAAGATGAGGGATGACATTTCACTTCCCTGTTATTTAATAACCAACATTTACTGGTACCCCCAGTAAGAGTCTGTGACTCGAAGCAGCCTCTGAAATGCTTCCTGAGCTGAAAAACAGATAATACTGGAAATAACTTGGACACTTTGGGATATTTCATGTCAAAGACATATGGTAGAATTACACAATAAGTATTGATTCCCATTTATCACTGCTTCATAATCCTTTTTTATTAAACTTTATTTAATCCTTGCTTTCCAACTCATTCTGTTGTCTCCAGCTGTGACAGATTTTCATGATTTATTGTGTCCTCTTAATAGATCTACATTTGGAGTTATGGAGGGGAGAGCCATATTAGTTCCTTCAATCTTCTCTAGTGCCAATACAGGATTACTTTGGGAAACACTTGCTTAAAAAGGCTTCCTAAAGCTTAGTTCTAGTTTGAAATTACTCCAGTGATGGGTTTTAAAGCAGCTTTTGACCCGTGGTTTGAAGAAAAATTCCTGTCTGGGATTCTGGACAAGGGGAGATTTTATAATATTTTGTTTTCTCTTCCTCCAGAGTGTCATATCCCTTAGTCTTGGGGGTTATGGAATTGTTTTACTTGGAAAAAAGGGCAAAGCAAACCTTATCCTTACCATTTTCCCCTCATACCCACCAGCTCTTGCAAACACAAATGTTATGTTATATATGCACAGCTATAATTTGAAATTATAAATAGTGCCTAATTTTACAGGTATTTACTACACAGTCGTAAATAGAGCTAAAACTAACTGGAAAATAAAAATAACACTTATATCTCATGTAGGTGTCAGTGCTAGCTTGAATTTAGTTTGATTTGATTAAGCATTGCAAATAATTTTTCATCAAACTATATATTTAACAAAGACAGTCCGTGAGACAGTGTTTAGAAGAAAAATAGTGACAAGTATAAATGCTATTTATTAAACTGCAAATAAGCATGTCCAGTCACCAAAAGAGCTACTGTTTATAGTGAGGGAGTGCCAAGGTATGTAAGTACAAAACTAATACAACGATTATGGGTAGTTTGGGTAAAAATGTATTTTTATGGGAAAACTGGAAGATCTGAAATTTGGCAAAATTATTATTGGGCCATAATGATCACTAAGCAACTTATTAAGGAAATACAGCTTTTTTTTTTTTTTTTTGTGGAGTTTTTAGGCATTGTTTGCATTTATTCATTTGTTACAACTTATTAATGATTTATTCAGATGCTCCTTCAAAACTGTTCACTCTGTGGAATGAAAGGGTGTTACAACCTTGTGATGTGCAGTGGTGAATCCTTCAAAAAATTACCTGTAAGCTGCTAAATTTATCGATGTGATAGCACTTGGATGGTTTTTTTTTCTCTTTTATTTTAAGCCTGCTAATTTCTCCTGGAAATATAACTAAGATTTGTGATAGTCAGAATACACAGGCCAGAGTTTTCAAAATCAAAACATGTCCTCCAAAGTGCTTTAGGGAGCAACTGGGACAACTTGTGATGAAATGATGTCTGGAGTGGCTTCTAACATTGAGCAGCATCACAGACCATGGAAATTCTCTTTATTCTTGCTGTTAATAACTTATTATTCCCCTATTATCATGACTATTATTTATTAATGGCTGTTCCACTGCTTTGGTCATGCTCATCATCCCCTTTTCCATCAGCAGGATGGGTTTGTTCACCGTGTCCCACTTTATCTCCCTGCCAGAGCCTGGCAGGGCAAAGACATCTGGAGGTGACTCTGTGAGTCTGGATAAAACACTCCCTCTGCCACTGACAACTCCTGGGCACTGCTGTTTCCTGGGAGCCATGAGCAGAGCCACGGCTGGGAAGCTGAAATTGCTCCTAAAAATCCAGAGAGCTGTTGAAAGCTGGGAATGCCACAGAACACTTCCCTCCCGGAGCTGTCCCTGGTCCTGTTGGACACCGGTGACACGAGGCCTTTTGGAGGCTCCTGGAGAGAAGATGCTGCAACATCGTGGGGATGGAGCTTCTTTGCATCTGTTTGCTGGTTTCCATCAGCAATGAAATGTTTGATTGGATCCTGCAGGTCACTGTGTGTCACCCAAGGTGTGTGTGTGCTTCCAGGAGGTTTTATAGGAAGGTGTCACTCGGAGTTGAAGGGATGGCACAGCTTTGCTCCAGCCCCAGGAGGGTCCCAGGGCTGTCAGGTGTGGCTCCAGCATTTCTCACCACTTCCAGGATTGCTTCTCCTCTCCTCCCAGCAGGGTGCATCACAGCAGTGCTGCTCAGCTTCTCTAACCCTGCCCTCCTGCTTTCGTTCAGTGCAGAGCTGTTGATTTTATTTTCGTGGTGGATTGCTTTCAGGGAAATGTTCCCAGAACATATAAAGAACAGGGGGACTGTCCTTTCCATAACATATGCAAAGCACCAGCTCCAGCTGAGATGGGATTAGCAAAAGCTGCTGGTGCCTCAGACAAAAAGAGCCTCCTTCATTTCACCTGTGGGGATCTTTCCTTGGGTGCATTCCAGGGCTGTGCCGAGCTGGGATGGGGAGATGGGGGAGTGAAGGGAGGAGGGTCCCTGTGCTGCTGCTGGGGGGAGATGGAGGCTGATGGGAAGTGTGGGGGCTGCTCCTGGGCCCTCTCTGCTCCCCCCAGCAGCAGTGTTGAGGGACAGTTTACAAATCAAATGGTTATAGTTTCTATTTCAATTTATAAAATTTTCCTGCTATTCTGGCTTCCACAAGCAATTTGCTGGGTAGCAAAAAGCATTGGATGCAACTTTGTAGTTTCCATATAAACAGACCTCCAGGGGTGGGTATCCCTCTCCTCCCCAGCCTCAGAGGCCATCACTCTGCCTGTCCAACCGGAAATATTTGTTTAAATAGTTTGATTTTTTCTGTGCTGACTCACAGCTTAATGGGATTTTAAATCTGTTTGTCTCAGTGTCTCATCCCGCTCTGTTCCTTTTTCCTGGGACAAAATGTGCCTCCTGTGGCATCCAACCCCAAGGGCAGGTCAAGGTCCACCAGCATGGCAAGAACCCAGTCTCCAGAGGGGAACAGGAGCATGGGTGGTTCATACTCTGCAGGAAACTCCTGCAAGGCAACACATCTTCTCCCAGGTTTGTTCATTTGACTGTGCTAGTTCTTTATGGAGGGGGAAAAAAACACCAAATACTTTTTTGAGAGTTCTATGTAATTGTTTTATAATAACTCATTTTTTAATAACTCATAACACTCTCTGTATCTTCGTAGTGCTCAAGACCCTCATGAGTTTTCTAAAAAAGCACTCCCAAACCACAAACAGAACGTGTTTGTACCCAGGAGGATCTTTTGTGCCTTTAATGACTGTGAGATGGTCGTGGTCACGTCTCCTCTGCAGGGCTGGACGCTCACCTTGGGCACAGTTATAAATCCTCTGGACTTGCCCTTGGGTTGGTGCTTTGCAGCTGTCCCAGCCTTGGCTTTGACCCTGACGTGAAGATTTGATGAGAAGCACTCAGTACTTGCCAGCAGAACTGGGATTTGTTGGGAGGTACTGAGGGGTCCCTCTGAGAGAGACCCCAGGCTGTCACCCCCAGACATCCAGCTGAGCCCTCCTACCAGCAGTGCCATGAACACAGGGGCAGGAAAACTTCCTTCCCATTAGCAAACAGTTGTTCCAGTGCCTGTTTTGGTGGTTTCCCACAAGGAACCATGAATTTAAAGGAGTTAGGTGTCAGTTCAAAAGGTCTCAGGTTATGGGAGGCCCTGGTACAGGTTGCCCAGAGAAGCTGTGGCTGCTCCTGGATCCCTGGAAGTGTCCAAGGCCAGGTTGGACAGGGCTTGGAGCAACCTGGGCTGGTGGGATGTGTCCCTACCCATAGCAGGGGTTGGCACTGGATGATCTCAGAGGTTCCTTCCCATGATTTCATGTTAAAAACCCCATGAACCCCCTGTCTGTGGCATCTGGAGGTTCTCACCAGGCTCCTGGTAAATCCAAGGCTTTTTTTCCTGCCTGTGCTGCTGAGTGTGTCCAGGCAGAGGGAACAATCTCTGCCACTGGATGCACCTTCCTGGGGTCTCCTTGTCTCTGCAAGCTCTGATCCAACCAAAGAGGTTCTGCAAGGCTGTCCATGTCCCAGGCAGCTCCAAGGCACCTTCTTTCCCAACCTCCATTTCCTGGACCAGTTCCCAATATCTCTGCCTTAGACTATAGAATCCTTCTGTGGAGAACATTTTCCCTTTTCAGCAGTCTTTCTGATATGGTTTTTTCATTCCCTTCTGGTCCATTTTGTGGGAAAATAGAAGCACGTTCCAGGACTTATTGTTTTGACAGAAGGGAAATAACTCTCTTTTAATTTCCTGGTGGAAGCAGAGCTACCCAAATCGGTGGGATTCCTTCCCTCCCAGACATTTCTGCCCTCCTGGAAGAGAAGCTGGGCAGTCATTCTCTTGCCACATGGAAAATGATAGTCCTGCTATTGGATTTTAAAATGATTACAGGATGTATTTGCCTCCATGCCACGAGAAAACAGTATTGCAAAATCTGCTACAAAAGGCACAACTGAAAAAATTGCCCATGAAAATGGACAGGCACTTTTAATCTCATTTTCCCAATTTATAGGAAACCTGTTGTCTGCCTTAATTGGCTTCTTGAAATACATTGTCTTCTGCCAGAGTCATGGGGAGTGAGGGAAGGAGGAGGGGACTGAGTGAGAGGGATTTGGAAATGAAGCAGCTTCTGTTTGGGTCTCTGTCACTGGGGTGTGTGAACACCTTGTAGCTGTGCTTTGTCAATGAATCCCAGGGGTGAAACAGAGCTTGTTCTCAGTTGTTTCATTACATTAGCACTGTACACCTTGTTTCTCTCATCCTGTGCCTGTGCACAGAACCTGGAACCAAATACCAACAGCACAAACAAGGAAAAAATACAATTAGGATCAGAGAGTTCTCAGTTCTTAAGCAGTTTAATCGTCCAGGCTCGAAAATCCTTGATATAGCAAAATCCAGGATAAAATATGACTCTTATGGCCTTTAAATCAGAGATTCCTGACAAGCTAATAATGGGCTACTGTGCTCTTGGTGACAATGATTTTGGCACCATCAGGTATTGCCTTTGTTGCTCTTGCCTGGACATGGACTGGCCATATATACGGCTCCTTGGTGGTGTTGCAGAGCAGGAGGAGCAGGAAGGCTGGTTAAATAAATTTAACTTCCATACTTGGAGTGAAGTTTGAAGCTGTAGAGCCTTGAACAGGGTAATTACAAGCAATAACACTGCAAAGGTGTTGAGTTACAGCTCATTACCACAGGGACTTTTCATTTATAATATGATGTGACTTAAGTTTTCCTTCCTCCTGTGACTAATTGTTGAATATTTCTATAAACATATTTACTCTTCAGAATGAAAAGGGTCAAGATCAGCTCTTCAGGGAGATGTTATATTGGCAAACAGCTTTAATAGACTGTCTTGTACTTTTAAGGCCTCATAAGGAAAGGTTGTGGGTATTTTAGCCTTGATCTTTTAAGCTACTTTAATGTTGTTTACAGTGAAATTATTTGTGTGCTGGAAATTATATGTGTGTTTAAGTGCTCTACCAGACTGAGACCAACGTGACCTTGACAGGGAGAAGTCTCCATTTTTCCAGCACCTTTGACATGGTTTTTATCAGCTTCCAAAATGCATCTTGGTGAAAATCTCTTGAATCTTCCCTGGCTGCCACAAATGTGTATTTAGAATGTATGATACTGCTGAAGAGGGTGAGAGAGGGTAGGCTTAGATGAGATATTGGGAAGGAATATGTGAGGGTGGTGAATCCCTGGCACAGGGTGCCCAGAGAAGCTGTGGCTGCCCCATCCCTGGAAGTGCCCAAGGCCAGGTTGGAGCAACCTGGGCTAGTGGGAGGTGTCCCTGCCCATGGCAGGGGTGGCACTGGATGGGCTTTAAGGTCCCTTCCAACCCAAACCAGTTTGTGATTCTGTGATTCCAGAGCTGGCTGCTGAATTCCCTACAGTCTTTGAAATGTAACCCATTCTTATACCCCATTTTTCCCCAGCCCATGTCCCACGTGGTCCCGCACTGTCAGTGCTGGGTAGTTCCCATGTGCACCCACCAGTGCTGGGCACCAGCTGAGCAGTGGCAGGAGGTGCAGAGCAGCTCCTGAGCTGTGCTCCTGTGGGGGTTTGGTTTGTTGGGGCAGCTCAGGGGCCCCCACACCAGGTGAAGGTGTCAGATCTCACCCCAAGGGGTGACTGTGCCTTTTGGCAAAGCCCCTCTCTGCAGGAGAGGTCACGTGTGTGGGGGGGATGTGGGCAGGGACAGGGATGTGGGCGCTGATGGGGATGGCACCGTGAGCAGATGAGGGCTAAGAAAGCCTTGCACATGGTGTGTTTCCCAGGCCAACTTTGGGAAGCCTCCTGAATGGAGTGGTTCATCCCATCTCCATTGTGATTCATCCCATCTCCATCGTGTTTTTATCCCTCAGGGAGCAGCAGAGGTGACGTCAGGAACACACCAGGGAATGGCTCAGCAGGATGGGACTGTCAGGCAGCTGTAAATTAGAGAGACTTATGGGTGAGTTTATGGTTTCTTCAACTCCTAATACACCTTGCAGCTTTAGCAGAGAGCTCACAGGAAGACAACAGTTGACAGGATTATATTTTATTTGGAGAAGTTTATATTTTAAGAAGCCCATTTGCTACTTTCTTCCTCTCCTACTTCAGTTTTTGTCTTGGAAACAAATGATTATAGAACTTGGGCTTCCTTGTAGCTGTCTGAACTGCCCCTGCAGCTGACTTTCTTTTTTCTTCCCTCTTTTCCCACCCATTTAGGATTGTCTAGTGCAGAAGATTAGGTGTAGGGTTTTGTGGGTCTCGGGATGGAGCTGCCATCCCCCAGGTACCTGCAGCAGTCACAGGGTTGGGGTGTGGAAGGAAGGCTTGGAACAACTCAGCCAAGAGGATGAATGTGTCCCATGGTGTCTTCATGACTATAAATACCTAAATGTCTTCATGATACATATAAAAATGTGTCTATAAAGGCTTTCATGGTGTATATAGGTTGAGGGAGGTGATTCTACCCCTCTGCTCCCCTCCAAAGACTGATTTATCTTTCCATCCTTCCTGGGGAAGAGGTAAGAGCAGGACAGAGCTTTCTCCCAGGTGATCCCTTCTCTGCTGGTACCCCCAGGTTTGCTGGGGGTGCTGAATCTTGGAGCAGGGATGGCTCCCAGCCCACCTCTGCCTCCCAACAGGGAGAGATTTGGCGCTCTGGGCTCCATACCAGGCTCCAGCTTCACTTTCCTATGCTCTCAGCCAGTTCTGAGTCACTGGAACATCCTGAACAGCAGCAAACCTGATTAAAAAAAGGGAAGGACTGTGTGTTATTTTCCCCTCATTTGTGTCTGGGGCCTTGAAGAACTTCAGCTTTCCTTCAGCCCGGGCCAGCTCCTTTCCCTGGCACGTGTGCTGGGCTGGGCAAATGTGGAATGAAAGCTGTGCCATGGGATGTGCTGGCCCTGAGCTCTGTGTGGACCCCTCGGGGACACAGTTTAGCAGCTGGGGTGAGCAGGTCTGTGAATGGTTCCTGGTAGATCTGCCAGAACAAGGCAAATCCTCTTTGCCACTGCCTTTCTGTTCTGTGTGTAACTCTGCTCCTTCCTGCCAAGAAAAGCAGACCATTTTTAGAGAAATAGTATTCAGCCATAACAATATCCTGTATGCAGAACAGCAGGCTCTTGGGGGTAGAGAGAAAACAGCATTTAAAATGAAAAAAAAATTGTATTCAAATAGAACAGTTTATAATTTTTACACTCAGTTTTAACAGACAAAAAAACCCCCATGAATTCACATTTCTGGGTATTTCAGCAAATCAGAATGCCTTGTGCCTTGTTTAATTGCAATTCTCCCCACAGTTTTGTGTGGTAAATCAGCCTGGATGAAACAAGAAGTAGCCTCATTCCTGCCAAAACCTCAGGGACACGATGGCAATTAAGCCCAGTTAAGAGATCCTGCAGGATGGGAAGAACTGAGAGGCAGAACTTTCCTTGTCTGCTCCTGCTGTACAGCCCAGACTGAGGTCAGTGCAATGTTCATGTGATTCAGGTCTGGTTTTGCACAGACCCTCCTGTCCTCACACACACAGTGCTGGTCCCTTCCCTGCTGTGGACACTTCTGGGAGCTGCTGGGAATGCGTTGCTGCAGGAGTTTGGGAGTGGAGGAGCTGCTGGGGCAGGGGAAGGTGNTGCTGCAGGAGTTTGGGAGTGGAGGAGCTGCTGGGGCAGGGGAAGGTGCTGCTGCAGGGCTGGAGGTGGCTCATTCCTCACCAAGAGACCTCCAGGGTTGTGCAAACTCCGGTGCAGTCTGTGGGGCTGCTGAAGTGAAGACACCCCATCCTGCACTAGATAAAAACTTGGAGTAATTGTGCCTTCAAGCCCATCCCTTTCCACAGCTCCTGGTCCCTTCCAGCCCTGGGTTCTGCTGGGGAGGGGGTGGGTCTGGCCCTTGAAGGCCAACCTCAGCCCTGCCATCAGTCCCCTTACTCTTGTACCCTGTGCTGTAAATCATATTAACCAATTACCCAGAAATGCAGCTGCTTTCAGTTCCAAATGGGAAGTGTTAGCAGGTCCCTGATCTCAGTTCAAGTTTCTAAGCACAGCTTTAGTAAAAACAAGCAGTGCAGGAGCAGATGGCTCATCTCCATCTTTAGTTTGGCTGGTAACCTTTGTCTGTCAAAACAGTGAGTGAGGAATGTTACCAGTTCCCAAATTTGATGGTCCACAAGTGAATTTGTAATGACTAAATCAGGAATTAACAGGGAACATGTTTGAGGTGTGTCAGTGTTGCTGAATGGCTTCAGCAGTCAACACATCCACTATGTGTTAAAGAAGGTCCTGGGTAATGCGTTAATTATCCCATTTTTATCTTGTGTAGTTGATGTCATTCAGAAAACTAAAATCCTGTAAGGGGGGAAAGAAGCCCAAATGTTAAACGTGCAAATTTTGTATGTGACACAGCAGATCAGAGGAGCATGTCCTTATTGGTAGCTTGGCATAGTCATGATTATTTCATGGGTGAAAGAAGCAGAAGCTGCCCTTTACCCTGTTTGCTGTGTGTGAACCAGCTCTGGTGTCTGAGGGAGCAGCTGAGCTCTTTGAAGCATTACCACTAAAAATGCTCCTGAATTCACAGCAGAACCTTCCCCAGCAGTTTGTGTTTGTGAGGATATGTCTTTTGGAAACTCAATGGTAAATCAGTAATTGTGTGTCAGGGAATGGGAGAGACAATTCCCACACATTTGTTACCCACCCCGGTGCTGCTCTGCTCTCCTATTACTGTAATACAGGGTTTCCTTCACCACCTTGTGTATCTCACCCAGAAATGGATCTATCAATTTATGTAGGCATTGGAGCCTCTTTCCATTCCTGTAATAGCTGCTGTATTTCAGCCATTTATGCACTGCACTAACCCCCTTTTTTGTTCAGAAAATATTTTTTGCTATAGCCTTAAAATGTAAGTTGCAGCTGATATAGCTATAGAAACATCACCTTCCCTGGAAGCTTTCTCAGCCTGGAGTAAAAAGGTCTTTTCATTTTAGCTTAGTTTTTTTTTTTTGAAAAGTGTCTAAAAACAATTAAAAATCTCTGTAGGTATATCAAGTTCTGAATGCACACTGTGAGGGTTTTACAGTGTTTTTAGCTGCACCTGGTGCACTTCTGAGCTACAGGGAGAACTGGCTGTTTTTCCTGTCTGGTCAGGGTCTGATAATGATATCTCCGTGGCAGAAGGAAGTACCCAAGGCCCTCAGGGAGGTCCAGCTCTGCTGCCCATTAGATTTACCACATTCCTTTCCTTGAAGTTTTGCATTTTGAATTTTTCCAGTGTAACTCTGAGAATTGTCTCATTCCTGAGACAGGAACTGTTGTGGAAAACCCTTGAGAAATTGAGCTAAAGGTGTACAAAACTAAGGTCAAGGGGATTTTGGTGAAGAAGTAGGACGTTTAAATCCTTAACCACAGCCATGAGAGAAGAATGCTCTGCCCAAACTTTGTTTGTTATCTGTCTAGACTTTGCAGCCCTCGGGGTGTTGTCGTTTCTGCAGCTCTGAATTATGAATGGCCTTCTCTTTTTCTGCCTTACAATTCAGTAAAAGAACAAGAATAAAGCAGAAGGAAGAGTAATCCCAAGGGAAAGGGGTACAAGTGTGGCATGTCAAGCGGTGTGACAACACAGGAGGGACGTTTCCATTGTCTCCACTGAGCTGTTTCTAACAAGACAAACCCCTGGTGCTGTCGAGGTCCCTCTGGATGCATCCCATCCCTCCAGCCCCTGACTGCACCACACACCTTGGAGCCAGCAGCCAAGGGGCTGAAGGTGCCCTGGGCCCCACCCTGCCTGTTGCCCATGAGGATGTTGAGCAGTGTGGGCATCAAGAGTTGACACTTGTCGCTGGTCCCTACTTGGACACTGAGCGTCGACTGCAACTCTTGGACTGCAAACACGCAGACAATTCCTTGTCCATGGAGTTATCCATCTGTCAGATCCATGTCTCTGCAGTTTAGGGCCGAGGATGCCACGTGGGACAGCATCCAACGCTTTGCACAAGTCCAGGCAGATGACATCAGTCGCTCTTCCCTTCTCCCCCAGCGCTGTAACCCTGTCCTGGAAGGCCACCAAATTTTTCAGGTATGATCAGCTTTGTCTTTTTCTTTAATCTCTCCTGCTTAGTGCTGAGGATAAAAAGATGTGCTTAAGATGAAACCAGAAGCAGCAACACACGAAAGCATTAGAGCTCCCAAAGCTCAGCAAGGCATGTGGCAGATTTTACCCCAGCTGGAGCACTTCAGTGAGTGACAGAGTGACAAACTCCTACTTCATTCCAGCATGTCCCTCCTGAGCTGGCCAAGCAGGCTGGAGCCATCCTGAGCCAATCACTTGGATCAGTTTGGGTTTGGCTGCTTCATAAAATGCAGCCACAATAAAGTGGCTGTTCCAGAAACTCGACACAATTCCCAGGGAAGCTCTTTAAAGTTGCCACTCGATTCCAAGTGTGGAGTGTTGTGCTAAGAGAGCCCTTCCACTCCCATGGAGCACCTGGGCCTCACCTGCTGCACACCTGGAAGGCCATGGAATTCTCTGGCTGTGGAATTGTTGCTGCTTCTTCGCTTTGAGCCAAACCCAGAGTTTCTTACATGCTCCACTAACCACAGTGGAGGGGTTTGGTTGGTTTGGTGTTTTCCTCTTTCCCTGGCACAGTAATTCACAGCAGCACCAGTAATTATCTTTGCTTCATTAGCTGTTCAAAAAGGAAGTGTGTTACAGGTGTAAAACTAGGAGCTACTTCATTTACAGTTACACCTCTCCCATTGTTTGTTGAGTTCTGGGATTGCTTTCCCAGAGTTTGTTATTCAGAACTGTTTCAATCTGTTCCTGATTTTACTGTCAGTCTTTGAAAGGAGTATATTTGAACTTTAAAAAATACAAAAAAAAGGGAAGGGGAGACAGAAGAAAATCTCTTAAAAAATATATTCCTCCAGAGAGTATAATCAGGAGTAATTCTCTTTTTGCAGAAATGCAGCGAAACCAAGTCTGAATGTTCTAAGGTAAGGGAAGTATTGGAAGATCACTCTCCAGTGGTAGTAGTCAAATAGATTTTAAAAAGTATGAATCCACAGCAATTTTACATCTAATTTTGTGTTTTCTTCATAACAATTTACTGTTTGCTTCCCCCCATGTTTTTCCTTTTGCTTGCAAGGCTTGGTGGAGCAATTTTCCCTCAAACAGTGGTGGGATTGACCCTGATGGGGTGTGTGGCAAAGGGAAATGAAAGCTCCAGGGGAAGTTTTGATCTCTGCTCCCTGGGATTACCTCCTGGCAGGTCTCTCTTGTGCAGAGATGTGGATCTAAAACACCCTGAGAGCCTTTCAGGCAGGGAGTTGTTGGAGGATGAGCAGACTCGGAGAGCACCAAGAGATGCTCTGAGCCTTTGCTTTGAAGCCATTGCCGTCAGATTTCATTTTATTAATTCATTATATTGCTTACTAATACTGTGATCTACCTCTGGAAGATGGATGGAAGATGCTTGTTATGAGGTTGTGGATGATGAGCCTTCTTGCAGAACTGGCTCTTGTGGTAACGTTGTGTTTGGTGCAAAATCCGGGGAGTCAGAACTTCATCCTGCCTGAAGTAATGCTGATCCAAAAGTAAGATTCATCAGGTTACTGCCTTAAAACCAGCCAAAGCTGCAATCATCCTCAGCCATATGTAAGCAAGAGAAAGTCAATGTGATTATTAAACGTATCTGCTCTGCCAGGCTGCCCCTTCTGAGGTTCTAATCAGGGCTCTTGACCTGTGAATTCTGCCTGGGTGGGTGATGGAAACCAGGACTGGTTGACAAGAGTGAAACTGAGAAAAGATCTTTTCTGCTGTGACTCAAAGTCATATCCATACCATTGCTAACTGAAAGGTAAAAGAAATCTTCAAGAATTCCCAGAGCAATGAGGGCCCCGGACAAAAGTGACCACAATCAACTGGGATGCCAAAAGAGTTTTGGAGCTAGAAGAGAAAAAGAGTTTCCTAAGAACAGAATTTGTGGGCTGAATTTCAACTGTGATATTTAAACCAGGATAGTTCTGATGAGGAGTAATTTAGACTGGGAGGAAGTTTAGGTTGAACTAAAAGTTGTTGAATTCACCAAACCAGCTCCAGAAAACTTACTTTTAAAGGCATGTAGGCACCCAGTATAATTTCCAGAAGAGTTTATTTAACCATAATAGGAGACAACTGCCTGGGCACTTCTCAAAGTACCCCTGGGAACTTCATGAGAGGTTTCAAGCGACTGGAGCATAAACAGCTGTGTTTTTATGACTGTTAATATTGGATCCTCAGATTACAGGAGCTGTTGGCTCTGCTAATTTGACTGTAGCCATCTCATATTCTTGTTGTACCAGGAATATTTAAGATTTATGCCACTGTCACTATGGGCACTTCAGCTTGCAACCTCATTTAACATTCCCTTTGTCCACTGCTAGGCAGTGAAACATATGCTGCTCATATTAAATGATTTAGTCACTTAATCACCCTTGAGCATTGATCTGTCTATAACCTTTTTTTAGAATAAAGATTTAATGTCATTCCTGGAGCTTGTAACAGATACCTCCAGTTTGGTCTTGCTTCAGTTTAGTAAAGTAGTTAACACATTTTTATCTTTTCATAGTACTTTTGGAAAAAGAAAGGCAAGCAAAAGATCTCTTATCTGAGTTGTCTTAACAAGTGTTTTACTTGCTGTTGAATATATCAATGAAGAGAGTTTTTGTACTGTCAAAAAGGCTATTTTGAAGACACTGGCCTTATTTTAAGACATAAAACTAAGTAAAGCAAGATAATCAAACCGAGCAGGTTCTGACCCCTTCTAACCAGTGTGAAGGTGGAGTAACAGCATTCCCACTCCTCCAGGTTTGCCCTGGTGTCACTGCAGATTTTACAGGTCTGCTCCTGGGATCAGAATTTTGCCCAGCACTGGAATAAAAGGGTATTGTGGGAGTGAAAGGCTCCAGTTAATCACTCAGATCCAGGGCACACTTTTTGTGGCTCTGCAGCCTGTGAGAATCACCTTCATCCATCTCTGTCTCTGCCTGAGGTTTGATGGCAGAATTGCTCTGCTCCCCCGAAATTGAGTTAACTTGACAGCCAGAGTCGCATTGTTATTGGCTGAATACCATTAATTCTGATGTGACATATTTCTTCTTAATGGGAGCATTTATATTATCTGTATTTTCAAAAAGCAGGAGGAAGGAAAAAAGCTCTCCCACAACAGTATCAATATTTCAAGGGCAGGCAGTGCAGGGGGGAGCGCTCTGCTTCTGGAGTGTTGCTTTTATTGATTGCTGGAGGTCTAAAAAAACATTTCCACCTTTCTTCTGCACTCCTTCTCCATTCAGAGGCTGCAAATGCATGTGAAGAGGAAGATTAACATAAACAGGGTAAAAAAAAAATATGGAAGAGCTGACTTATTTCCATGAGCAGTCCTGAACTACCAAATGTCTTTGGTCACAGTGAGCACGGTGTGACAGAAACACCTCAGCAGGAAAGCAGAGCTTAAAGCAGACTGAGGGACAGGAACAACTGAGGGACAGTCACCCAAGGACTGGCTGCAGAAGGTCAGAGTGGAGGTCCTGTTCTCCCTGATTCTTGTGCTGAGCAAAGCTGGCCTGGTTTCTGTGGGATGGGAATGGGATGCTGTAAGGATGAATCCAACCAGGGATTTCAGCCCCACAGCTGCAGAGGAAATGTGGTTCCACTGAAGAGCAAAGCAAGGTCTCTCCCGGGGGTGCCCATGCAGGGGCTGGAGCAGGGCTGATGTACAAACAGCTCCAGTGCACCCTCAGAGCAAGGATTCTCCTTCCTGTGCCCCAGCAGGTTTGTCATCCTCTCATCTGTGTCCTCCCCCAGAAACCCTGAGGGCACTCTGCCCTGAAAGGACTCCTCTGCTAACCTGGGCAATAGATTTGTTCTCTTTTCTTGTAAATAAGAGGGGGAGGTGACCTGTGAAGCACTGCAGAGGCTGGTGAGTCACAGCAGGGCAAACGAGAACACAATCAGTGTTTTGGGCTGGAAAGTTAAAAGGAGCAGCTGAGGGAGCTCAGAAGTTGTGCTCTCCATCCTGTGACACTGTCCTTAAGTAGGAGGGAAACTTTAATACTGAAAGAAAGCAGATCGACTGAAAAAGAAAAAAGCAAAGATTGTGCTAGGAAATGTTCCAACAGGTGACATGTCTGGGGTGTTCACTGCTGGTGGCAGTGAGTCAGTTCTGCAGGACAGGTTTCCTCTGGATACGGGTTTGCTATGGGACCAGATAATGTATTTATTGTGCTGTTTGATTCTCAAAGAATTGGTGCAGCAGCCCCCAGATCGACTGGATCTGATTTCCCAGCTCTGGAAACTGAGAATCTTCTTTAAATCAGGCAATAATAAAGTAGGAAATTTTGAGTAAGAAGAGTAATAAAGTAGCAAAGAGGCAAAATGAAGGAGCAAGGTCCAGGCTTTGTAGAGGTGTGAGAAGCCACAACAGCTTTTTTCTCTACCTCTTTCAAAGGAGAGATGCTGTGTTTTGTTAAACGAAGGTTATGACAAGAAGAGAGGTTTAAAAGACACCTATAAATCTTAAAAGGTAAGGAGGCTGATTTTTTTAAATTACTTTTGTTATTTTCTCTATTTATAAAATTCCTGGTCACTGCTTTCTGGATTGCTAACAGATTTCACAATGGCATTAGAACATAGAGAAACAAACTTTTTCTACCCAGTGCATTTTAATTTTGTAAGTACTGCTTAACTTCCAAGTTTAGGTTGACTTTAGAGACTCAACTTCCTTGAAATAAGCCAGGGCAGAAAGTTCACATGATGCAGCCACTCACATGAAATACGTGGTTCTGGTCTGATTTTATAAAACTGAAGAAGGGAATAATTCAGTCCCGCAGGTGAGTTGGGGCAGAGATTTCAGTGTTATTCCAGCATGTTATTTCCACCTGAGGTTTTCAGATTTGCAATTACTTTACGACAGTGTGAGGGAGACAAAGATATTGCAACTTAACAGACCCTCAGCCTTTTGTGTCACTTTGGCACAACAAGGGATGCTGAGCTTTGCCTCCCAATCTCCCAGGAACAGCATGGAAGCTGTGCCTGTGCTGGGAAGGGAAGGCATTTCCAGGGCTATGTGAAATCAAAACACTTCATGTCGTGCTGGTGGAGAGGATTGCTGTTTTATGAAGGGAAAACCCATTTCTCAGCCGAATTAAAATTAATCAATGACACCAGAAAAGGCACAGTGAAGTTCTTGGTTGTAGTTTGCTTCCAGAATGTGCTTTTCTGGTAAACAGCAGTAGAACAAAAGCCCTTCAGATGGGTTTCTCCACAGAAAAACCAACATCAGGCAGGTCTAGGAAATCTCAGAGAAGCCCCCAGGCCCTGGCAGTAGGTCACCCCCTCGTGCTGTAGACCTTTGCCTTGGCTGCCTCTGATCAGGTTGTGCCAAAGATCTTTAAATGTTTTATCAGATTTTGTTTCACATTTAAGATACTATTTGTCTTTAAGCCCACTTATAAAAAAACACAAAAGACTGAATTATATAGTAATGACCTTCAGTTCAACCACAAATCTATTTAAAATGTCCAGACATCAGAGCTGAGGGGTCAAACTTCTCCAACATCAACACCTGATTGATTATTTTTTAACCTTTGGCAGACCCTGAATTCCTCTGGTACGAAATACAAATATTCAGCTTTTCATAATGTACTGCATTAGTTGACTAAGAGAAAACATTGAGTGGATTCCCTTGGAAGACAAACTACCAAGTCCATGAAAGGCATCCCAGCCCATGCTTTGTGGAGCAGGTTCTGGGGGTGTGGAACTGCCCTTCTCCTTGGTGACCCTCACTGCTTCCACAAGTTAATCTGTCTGTTATTTTATTTAGGGATTCCAGTTGTGCTTTCAGGTGCCCAAATGCAGCATGGTAAGGTTGGGCCAAAAGCAGAGTCTTCTGGCCTTGCCTTGGAAAACCGTGGGCCTTGGCAATGAGAGTGGATTTGAGCAGGGCTGGAGTGTTTCCTTCTGGAGTCTCTGATTTGCAGCTCCAATGCCCAGTGTTGGCCATGGCTGGTGTCCCTGCACACTCGTGTCTGAAGGAACTGGGATGGAGGGAGGGTTGGGAAGGCAGGGCCTGGGAGCTGGGACCCAGCTGGGAGAGGCTCTGGGCTGTCCCAGCTCCTCGTGCTGGATCCCACAGGTTAAATTACAGCATTGTGACACCTGGCTCCTGAAATCTCCTGTGCTGGGAAAGCCTTCTAAGGATTCCAATTCATCCTTAGACTTTTTCCTCCAGTGACAGTTTATCTAACTTTGTTTTCATTAAATAATATGAAGTGCCTGGGAATATTATTTTGGAGAGACTGTAGGTTAATTATTGAAAGATTCAAAAAGGAAATATTAAGCCAATTATTAAATTAGAGTTGATTATTAATCTCAGAGAGATAATTACCAAGGCTGGAGGCAATTTGTCTTCTGTTTGAAATAGATCTTAACTTGATTAAGTTGTAGTTGTCACTTAGTCCCATGGTTGTTACTGCAAAGATCTTTATTATCCTGCAAAGTAGATAAAACTTATCTGAGGATGAGCCTAAAGATTTGGGCAACAGGTGAGCTGGATTCTGGGTAAGGACATGCCAGAACTTGGGAATTATCTGTCCTTGCTCCCATCAAAGGCAAACTACTTCTGAGTGAGCAGTATTTCTACCACAGCAACAATATAATACAATTAATGCAATATAATAATAAATAGATATATTAAATATATGTAAAATTACATAAAATGTAGTTTTATTTCTGAAACCTACAGGTTATATTGAACTTGAAATGTACATATTGTAGTGTAATCAAACTATTGGAATGATACTTAAGAACTACAATAATAAAATACAATATAAAGGATGTCTCTTCTCAGCACTAATATTCTGTGTATGAGTGATGTGATGGCTGAAGACATTTTAACCCTTCAGTCTATAAACTGAGAATCTCAGTAATGGGCACATTAAATGTATTTTACTGCATTACTCTGGATTGTGTGTTGGTTAAGCTGTGCCATGGTAAATACAAAGGACCTGGGAATATCATAAATGTGCTTAAATGTGGTTTTAAATGACTTACAGAAACAGCTTTTTTTTTTTTTTTTTTTTAATATTTCAGTCATAAATTCCCATTTAATTCCTGTGGCAATGGAAGTGATGCTGATGCACTTTAATGTCCAGTGGTTCCAGGAGATTTTTTTCTCTGGGTCAGCCCATGTTTTTTTGATGAGGACAATGAGGGTATTTTCACTTGAATATTTCTCTAGCAAGGTGAAAATATATCCCTGTTTTCCTTAAAGATGAGTTTTTCAGTGCATCCAGTGCAGAGGGGATGAATGTTCCCTGCTTCCTTCCCTGAAAGAATCAGCTTGACAGAAGAATCCTGGTTCTTGTGCTCAGTCACTTTTCATCTTGAAATTCAGAGAGCATTATTTATAACCCCCTTTTAGAAATTCACAAAAAAAAAAGCTTAATTTTCTTCTCAGCTTAATTTATTTTGGTGTATCTACAGAAACAGCAAGGATGCTCAATGTCCACCATGTCCTGTCCTCCACTTCCTCCCCAAAACCTGAGAGGAGAAACATTTCCTTCAGGATCTATAAAAAATGCTGTTTGTTAACTCAGACTGAGCAAATCCACAACAGGTTTCTCGTCACTGCCAGCCTTTGTGAAGAGGTGCTGCAAACCTTCTCTTTGTGCAGGTGGAGGCACAGGGCACTGAGAAGGCTCAGATGGACACATGAGAGGAAAAATGGAAAAGAATAATTCAACAAAAAGGTGGGATATCAGGACTGTGGTGTAACTCTGTCCCTCTGCCGTGGCAGGGAGCAGTATTTCTGCCAACAGGAGCAAGAGGGAATTGCTGGTGGGGCTGAACACGGGCACATTGTGAAATGTGCTGGGCCCTTGTGGACCCAAAATGTGCCCTGAGCTGGGGGAGATGGGATCCAGGGAAATGTGGTGTTGGGCTTATTCATATATTTGTGTCCCGGGAAGGGAATGGAGCTGGGAAGGGGCTGGAGCAGCTGGGGGAGCTGGGGGGGCTCAGCCTGGAGAAAAGGAGACTCAGGGGGGACCTTCTGGCTCTGCAACCCCCTGACAGGAGGGGGGAGCCAGGGGTGGGTCGGGCTCTGCTCCCAGGGAGCAAGGGACAGGAGGAGAGGGAACGGCCTCAGGCTGTGCCAGGGGAGGGTCAGGTGGGACAGGAGGAGGAATTTCTGCCTGGAAAGGGTGGTGAGGCCTTGGCAGGGGCTGCCCAGGGAGGTTTGGAGTCCCCACCCCTGGAGGTGTCCCAGGAAGGACTGCCTGTGGCACTCAGTGCTCTGGGCTGGGGGACAAGGTGGGGATGGGGCACAGGGTGGACTTGTTGATCTTGGAGTTCTTTTCCAACCTTGGTGATTCTATGATTTCTAAATTTAAAAAAAAAAAAATCTCCTAATATAAAGCTTAGGTTCCATTCAAGGACTTTTGATACTCAGGGCAATGTACCCTTGACTTCTTTATGTGTCCATATTGTAGTAAATTAATTTTTGTTTTCTCAGTGTGATGAGGATACTGAACTCCTCTTCCGTGATTTAACATACATGGATAAGGAACCTCTCAGAGGTCACTTTAAGGGACCAGTTTATGTGACTTTTGCATTTCCTGCTGTGCTGCTCCTACAGTCAAAGGTAATCCCTTACTTGGCAGTCCCACGGACAGCGAGCAGGCTGGAGCTTATTAAACCTTCCCCCAGCTGTGGGAGGGAGGTAAATATTTATTGTCTCATTTCATAGCTAAGGCAACATAAGATAAGACAACATAATGATAAATGATGAGCAAACCCGCCGTGGTGCCCAGCCAAAAGTACAGCCAAGCAAAGCAACTGGCAAAGCTCCCACTGAGCCTGAACTGGGCAGGATCAGAGCTCTGCAAAGGGCTTGTTCTCCTCCACAGATACTGTCTAAGTGTATTAAGTCCTTTTTGCATGTGTCCCAAAAAAATCTGGATAACAAAATAACTTTTTTTTTTTGTTGTTGTTATTTACAGCCTTTGGAAACACGAGTTTCTTACTTAGCTCCTTTTTCTTTAGAAAGAATTTTATGTCTTGGATCTCCACCAGGTGCAACTATACATGATACAGTTTGAATCAGTCCTTAGAAGAGTAATTTTTCTGCCCTGTAAGGCTGGGTTTGGGCACGACAGGAGGCTGTTTGTATCTTCTGTGCAAGCAAACACGATGCACCCGGGGGAACAGCTGGGAGACTTGCAGGTTTGTCCTCCCGGAGATTGCATTCGTGTTATTGTTAATAAACCTGCCTTGCAAATCTACTCTGAAGGAAGAGCAGGGTTTCATTCATCAGCACTTATTGCTGAAGGCAGCTCTGTGTTCTCCACGTGTCCCCACGGACACTTTGTGCCTTCCCGGGGAGAGCACATTGAGCTGAAATTGCTTCCAATCTTCCGTCGGCCCGAGCGGCGGGAATGGGTTTGTGCGGCGGCCGCTTCCACCCTGCCAGCCTCTGAAAAATAACGGGGCAAGTAGCCAAGCTGGGGAAACAAATAGGATATTATAGAGTTTATTCATATGTGCTGCCTTCCATCCCATTTGTCACCATTTCATCCCACCTGCTGCTGAGCAGGGTTCTGTTGCTCAGAGATGCCTTCGAGGCGTCGTTGGCACCGCACTGGTACTACAAGTGAATATCAATATCTGCTTTGAATAACCTAAATGTGCTTTAAACAAGGCATTGCCAAATTATGGCTGTAGCTGTGCGTGGGGCTGTGCAAACACCAATTAAGAGTCTGTCCCATTTACAATGAGATCCGTTGAGAAAAGTTATTCTGAGGAGAAATTTGGCACATTGTGACCAAGATTAGGAACTCACTTTACCCCTTTCCCCCCTTTTTCACTGGTTTTCCTCCTCTTCTGTGTAGAAAAACATTAGCTGATGCTGTAACTGCTAAATAATTCAGATAAAAGATTGCTCTCCATGAGAGGACAGAGCAAGGCACAGGAATGGCTGTTTCTGGGGTGCACGAAAGGCTCTTTCACTCAGTCTGGTGAGGCAGAATGGAAAGGAGGTGCTTGAATAGAAAAAGTTTCTTATAAAGTAACTAATAATGGCTTTAAGCTGAAGGAGGGGAGATTTAGATTAGATATTGGGAAGGAATTCTTCCCTGGGAGGGTGGGGAGGCCCTGGCACAGGTTGCCCAGAGAAGCTGTGGCTGCCCCTGGATCCCTGGAAGTGTCCAAGGCCAGGTTGGACGGGGCTTGGAGCAACCTGGGCTAGTGGAAGGTGTCCCTGCCCATGGCAGGGGGTGGCACTGGAGGATCTTGAAGGTCCCTTCCAGCCTAAAGCCTTTTGTGGTTCTATGATTCTAAGTAAGCACAGACCACTTGGAGGAGTGGAAGCATCTGCAACTTGTGCTGATCTCACTTGAAGCTGAGAACTTTTGCTTCAAGGTGCCCATCTGATGCTCCCCTGAGGTTGCCTGGCTGGAGAGTAGATTAGATGCTGATACCAGTCTTTTTTGGGCGGTTGAAGGGATTGTGATTTGGCCTCTAATCTGCTTTTTATGAAGCTTTTGCTCCCTTCTTGCTTGTGCTTTGCCAACTCCATTATCCACCTTGGTTGGCAGTTTGCAAACTGCAGCCTCCTGTTAGCACAGGATGCTGCTGGTGGATTTTTCCAGGTTCTCCTCACTGGTGAGCACTTATAAAACATCTGCAAACAGCAAGAGGAGCTGGCACAGCCCGGGGTGATGGCAGATGACATCTGTAACTCTGGCAGACGATGACTGGCACAGAGGAGCTGTGCTGAGCTGCTGGACAGCAGCCAGAGGAGGCGAGTTTGGAGAGATCACCTCTAAAATCACCACAAGGAAAAAGGAAATCCTGAAGAGTGCTGGCCTGCTGCAAGGTAGGATAAACATATTTAAAATAAGTGAAGTATTTTCCTCCAACAGCAGTGAAATGGAAAAGTGTTGGAATTGGAGAGAGGGAGTGCAGGTGCTCATGGAGCTTGTGCAGTTGGGTGTCTTTATGGCCTGCAAGGGATCTGCAGCAAATGTTTTATCTGTGTTGTTATAGTAATGCTGTGAATCTTATTGTACTCCTCAGAACTGAGTTTGACTCTGGAATCTGCAGTGCAGAGTCTCTGATTTCTTCTACAGTCAAAAATTAATTCAATTACATGCTGATATTTGTGTTTTTAGAGGTGGTTCATTTTCGTGGTTGTGGGAATAATTCTGTAAAAGAGAATAGAATGTGCACAAAATGAGAAAGTCACGTAGAAAAACTACAGTCCCATTCCTTTTCACACTAAATTCCTGTTTGCTGGCAATCATGGGAGCATTGTGGGCCATAAATACCACAGTGAGTGCAGGACTAGGGCTTGTGATGTCTGGTTTTAGCACTTCTCATAACTTAAATGATACTTGGCATTTCTTATCAAAATGATAATGGCTGTGGTGTCATATTGGTGTGTTTTGCAGGTATTTAATATATCTGAAATATCTTCTGTCTCCAGTTCCAGCTCCTGACAGCCAGCCTTTGTGTATGAGCCCCTTTGGAGTCTGGAGATATGCAAAGGATGCAGCAGCACTTTCTGGACCCGCCTGCTTTGGAGTGGTGTGATTTATGTCTGTTGACTGCAAATGCTTTGCCCCACCAAAGAGCTGCATCACAAAGGTATTAAAGTCAGGCAGCTCTTCTTTTCTAGGGCTCTCCAGTCCCTGGGAGGAACAGCAAGTGCTGCAGAGCAAAATGCTGAGAAGAAATGGCTCTGAGCTCCCTGGGCTGCCCAAGGACTGTGTGATGCCATGAACCAGACTGGGCACAAGGGGTTGCTGGTGACCAAACATAGTCTGAGGGGTTGTTACCCTGGTCTCAAATTGTGAATGGTAAAGTAATTCCTTTGTGTTTTCCTTCCTGACATCCCTGGTATCGTGGTTTATTCTGTGAGGCTGATGGATCAGGAACCTCCTGCCTGCGACGGTCGAAAATCCGGCTTAACTTTTGCTCTCTCAGCATAATTTTATAAGGTTTTGAAAATATGTTTTTTACAAGGGAACTATTAATCTCTTGGTCATTTTCTCTGAGGTTTGTCGTGCTGAAAGCTGCCATGGCACCATGTGCACAGGGTCCACCCTGGGACAATACCCACCTTGTGTTTCTGGAGGAGGAAGGTGGAGCTCTCATCGGAACAGGGCAGGTACAATGTTGGCACAACTTAGGGTTGAGCTGATCTTAGAGGCACAATTCTTTCCTGAGCTCTTCTACTCTGCAGTTCTACTCTTATGAAACCAAAATTCCTTATAACTTTTAGTCATTTCTCTGTGGAGAAAATGTACAACAGCAGGTAGTGACAGAGAAATAAGTTAAATGCCACGGATTTTGCAGAGAAGGCAATGAGATTTTAATGCCATGCCTGGTGATTATTTTTATGATTTAGACCAGATTGAATAAAGGAAAATTGTGGAGGAGGGTAAGGATGCAGACCTTTAAGGATGTGGTAAACATGTGAAAGAATTTATTGTACCTAATGATTTCAAATTACTTCATGCACTAAAAGGGCAAAGGAAAAAGAAACTAGAGACAAAGGCAGCAGAGCATTTACTTACAGGAATCTTTGTGTAATGTATCTAAATGCAAAAGTTTCAGTGACCTTAAGCTAAAAAATTAATTCATTTTTTCTCATCCAGTGTAACCTTCTGCCTCTGAGCTTGGCAATACTACAAAGTCCAAAATTTCATACTGTTAGAAAAGTTGTCCAGTGTGTCTGCCACAGATATATTTTTAGTTGTGCTCAGTTCCCCTCCCTCTCCCTTCATTCTCCTTTCCCTCTGGGTTTTGTCACTGAAGGGAAGTCTTTGTCCCTTACAGTAGTTCTTTAGGGCAATGTTAAATGTGCAGTACTTAAGTGTAGAGGGTGTAAGTAGAAGGAAAAAGGAAAAACAAATCAACTTCAGACTCTTCTTGCGAGGATTCTCGGAAAAGGAAGAACTCTCAGCCCTTGTGCTCCTCTGTGTGGAGCCAGAGGTGCTCAGTCATGTCCTTGTCCCTTGGAAGGCTGGGCAGAGGGGTGGCCTGGCACAAATATGGCCCAAATCATCTCCTAGATCTGTAATTT
>NW_016690314.1:1199286-1291457 GCF_001604755.1 Lepidothrix coronata | reverse complement strand
CAGCCATCAGCCTCGTGCTGTACAAACCTTGTCACATCCCTGCTCTGCCCACAGCCCCCACGTCACTGTAGGTGTCCTGCCTCAGTCTGGCTGAACCCTGCAAGGGGGGAGCTGCCATAAATCTCTGAGAGACATCCTAAACACAAAAATCACTCCCCTCCAGCTGGGAAAAAGCACCATGTGGCTATGTAGGATCACATGTAGGGTGTCCGTGGCAGTGACAGCAGGGAGGCAGAGGGGCCAACCTCTGATGACTGCAAATTCCTCCCGGGCTGACTGTGGGTCTGCTTTCATTCCTCAGCACTGGGTGGGTTGGCCTTTGTAGGGAAACACTGCTCAGCATCAAATGGTATTTGCTGTGTCTCAGAGTGACACAGGCTTAGCACAGCAACTGCTGCTGGAACTTTGAGTTGGAAACTTGTCCCACCTTGGAAGCGAGGGCATCTCCCACCTGCTCCAGGGGGCTGCACCCCTGTACCCCTGACATCAGGGATGGAAACAGGGTGGAATGCTCCAATCTATCAACATGCCTCCCAGGATGTCCCTAATGACAGCCCCCAGGGAAAAACCACATCTCCCTGCTGCTTTGGAGTCTCTCCTGTCAATTAGTAGAGAACTGAATTCAGAGTTTTGTCTGCTGTGACTCTGAGAGCATCAGCACGAGGTTCTGCCCCCAGCACTGTGTCCCTGAGCAGAGCCAGGGCTGTGTGTGGAGATGAATCCTGAGCTGTGTGTTCACCTGACCCTCTTCCTCAACGAAGGTGAGACCTGTGGTGGTCACTAAGTGATGTGTACAGACCCTGTCTGGCAGCCTGACCCAAACCACCACCCTTTTAAATTGAATTACGGGAAATCAATGGGCCACATTCCAGCTGGTGATCCTGAGGGTGTCCAGGGGCTTGCCCTTCATTAGCCTTGCTGGCCAGCAGGTCAGGTGCCAGCATCTGCATCACTTGATTTTTCTTCAGCTTCTGTTAAATACCCTCTAGTTTAGATAGTTCCAGGGGAGAAGCCATTTGTACATCAGGAATCTGGAAGCAGAAGTTTTCAGTTCTCATGTCTGGAAGATGATGCCAGGAATGCCCCAAAGCCAGCTCATTAAATATCTCTGTTACTGATGGGCCCTCAGGGGTTCGTGCTTTATAAGCAGCTGGTGGTTCCCAAAATCAGTTGGAAGACTTGGCTAAGTTTGATCACTTGGTTTTGTGGATATTTAGGTCAGACTGATGTCCTTCTGTTTCAATCCAGCGCTTTTGATTTCTATCGGATTCTTATTTATTTCCATTTATTAATTTATATTTAAAAATTTGTAGCTAATTTATAATTGTAGATTCCCAGAATGGTTTGGGTTGGAAGGGACCTTAAAGCCCATCCAGTGCCACCCCTGCCATGGGCAGGGACACCTTCCACCAGCCCAGGTTGCTCCAAGCCCCGTCCAACCTGACCTTGGACACTTCCAGAGATCCAGGGGCAACCACAGCTGCTCTGGGCACCTCACAGGGAACAATTCCTTCCCAGTATCCCATCTAACCCTGCCCTCTGGCAGTTAAAAGCCACAAAACTCTTCTTTTTTTTTTTCCCCTTTTTTTTCTGATATCGTGTTTCAAACTATAGCCTAAAGAAGAAAAGGTGTTTCATCTGCAGTTTGAATATTTTGGAAGTGCTTGTTTCCCAGAACACAGTGTCACACTGGGAACAGCCCCTGTGTCTTGGAGGTGAACAGAGAAACCCAGCTGAAGTGCAGTTAGTTTATTAGTCCAAGGAGAAGAGGGAACTGTTGCTTCTACATAATTCCATTATTCACTGTGCTGAATAATACTTCTTTATGAGAGGCTGCCCAGCATCCCTGGGACGTAATAAAACCATAAGAATAGTGGCTTACATTACATTTATATAATAATCTTCATTTGCCAATGCCTTGCAAACATCAGTTACTCTTCCCACGACATCTGGAATGCGGATAATGGTTATTGGATCTATAAAGCAGCAGAGGAAGAAAAGGGAAAATGTTGAGCTTTATTTAATGCTAAATATTTGTATGCACATTCTCAACTCTGCTGTTGTTTCTCAGAGCTGTTGATCTCTAAGATGAGGTTTTGTGTCATAGTGGAGGCTGAGGATCAGTGATGATCCAACAGCAGCATTTCAAGGGTGCCCAAATGCCTGTGGAATTGGATGGAACTTTCTCCCACCAGCACCCAAATTGTTTGAAAAAGGGATGTAGCTATTGCAGGAGCTCTTATAAATTTATGTATGGTTTTCATATTGGGCACGTTTCATCTGGAATTCAAAAGCCACACTCCGTTTTCACTTACCAGTGCAGCATGAAGCTATAAATTGGGTGTATTTGACCCAGTGTTTGAGTTCCAAAACTGGCAGGCCCCTCTCTTTAAAACATGCTGAGTGATTCTCCCACATCCCTGGGAAGCTTCTGCTCTGATGTTGTGTCAAAGCTTATTTTCAAGGAAACAAGTCAAAAACTCCCTGGCAGTGCATTGCATGAAAGAATAATTAGCAGGGCTGGAGCCTCACCCCGCAGTGTTCTCTAATCCTGTCTGGATGCATTTCCCAGAGTAAATCCTGCTCCTGAAGGCTGGGGCTGTGCTGGGTCACAGTGCTCTGGAACTGCTGAGCTGTAATCAATGAAATGTCTGCAGCAGTTCCTGAGGAGGCAGCAGCGTGCACGTGTGGGGATGTCTGATGCACAGATGCATTTTGAGCAGTGCCCACAGTGAAGAGGAGGAATATCTTCATGAAGTTAAAATTTAAGATGTTACTGATGAATAACCTCTCTGTTTTACGAGCTGGTTTCCAGTCACTTGGGAATTTCTGTGTTGTGAGAGAGCTATTTTTGTGATACAGCTATTGATCTGTGTATATATATGTGTATATATATGTATTTTTTTATATATGTATGAGATGCCCTATCACGAGGGCATGTAGTAACAAAGGGGAATGGCCTTGAGCTGATAGAGGGATAGATGTAGATTTTATTTGACTCACTGAGACCCAGCCTGAGGATTTTCCTGGTTTCCATTGTGTACAACTGCTGGTGACATGGGGCAGGGTCCCTGGGGGGCACAGGCAGCACAAACACAATGTACATCAAATTCTAGGTGTTGTTTTGATTGGTAAACACCCCACATATTAACTGTAGCTATCAAATTATAGATATTGCTCCAGGAATCCTGATGTAATTTTTGATGAAATTAAAATGTTACCCTTCTGAGTAAGGGCTTTCTTTCACCGATAAGAGGAATTTACCTGATGCCACTTTCCTCATAACTCCTGTGAAAGGCTTATTGATCTTAGGGGGAGTTTTGTGAAATATGGGCTAAGCTGAGGCTGCTCTGTGGGGCCCTTGTTGTCTCTCTGATGGAGTTCTGTCATAGCACAAAGTACCTGAAGCTGTTGTGCCTCAGCCCATCCAGAGAAAAGAACAGTTGGGTGATATTTGTCTATCCAAGGGAAAACATGGAAAGTATTCCAAGAAACAGCCTATGGCACCACAGAGGCTTTTAAAGGAGAGCTGATGAGTTTTCCTTGTTTAAGCATGAAAGAGGAGTGGACTGGTTATTTTCTTTCTTTAGGTTTGTGGTTTGTGTGCACTAAACTGAGTGCTAACTCTAGCAAAAAATGGGAATGTTTCTGAGCTGGCAGCATTTGTGTCTTCCAGGGATGTCGTTTTATTTTGAAAGTCATTACCCTGACAATAATTCTGCAATCAGCAACCAATAATAAATATTACATATTAATTCCAGAGTGCAGTTCTTATGCATTGGCAGGGATAAGTTTTCAGACAAGGTGCTCCTTACTGGTGTGTGGTGGACCAGGTTTGTTAAGCACTGTGGGGTGGAACTGGGGGCTCCTTAGAGTGTAATAAGTTGCCAACCCACGTCTGCACCAGACACTGTGTGTTGTTTATCCTCTGCTGGTAGAACTGGACAGCCCGTTTGGAGCTGCCTGGCCTGGGTTTGGAGCTGCCTTTAGCCAAGGTCAGGCTGGAAGGGCCATCCAACTCAGTCAGGGCTTGGCAGCTGCCAGGGAAAAAGGGTCCCCGGACACTGCAAACCTCAGGGCTGCAGGGGAACAACCAGGACAGCCAGACCCCGGGTTTTTAATGCCTGGGAACCTTCATATCTCACACCATGTTTACCCAGCTTTGCCAGTGCTGGCTGTTCATTTTGACCCATTTTGGGTGTCTGACTTTGTGTTTTCCTCAGTTTATACCTGGAGTTTCCAGGAAAGCTGCCCTCTGCCAGTGCCCTGATAACCTGAATGTGAGTAAGCATTTGTTTTTACTGCCAATATTTAGACACAGAGCTGCTCATTCGTATTTCCCCCACTTGAGGCTCTAATGGCTTTGTTTACACCAGAACTCAGCCCAAACCCTTTGTCCTTGTCCTGTGCTGCTGCTAATCCTCACCCCTGGGACCCTGCAGAGTCCTGAAAGCTGGAGGGGTTTGGAATAAACAAACTCAGCAAGCGCAAGCAGTGTGTTTGCAAGGTGTTCCCTTCGTTATTTATCTTCTGCAGGACCTGAAATGAATGTGCAGCTCTTCACTGCCAGAAATCTGTGTCGTTTAAGAGTGTGAGACTGTGATGGCTGGGGATCTTCAGCCTGGAGAAAGCTCCAGGGACACCTCAGAGCACCTTCCAGGAGTTAAAGGGGGATTATAAAAAAGAGGGAGAGTGACTTTTTACACAGGCAGATAGTGACAGAGCAAGGGGGGATGGTTTCAAACTGAAAGAGGAGAGGTTTAGGTTGGATATTGGGAAGGAATTGTTCCCTGGGAGGGTGGTGAGGCCCTGGCACAGGTTGCCCAGAGAAGCTGTGGCTGCCCCATCCCTGGAAGTGTCCAAGGCCGGGTTGGACGGGGCTTGGAGCAACCTGGGCTAGTGGAAGGTGTCCCTGCCCATGGCAGGGGTGGCACTGGATGGGCTTTAAGGTCCCTTCCAATCCCAACACTTCTGGAATTCTATGACTGAGTAACGTGTTCAAATTGTGAAATGACTCCTTCAAATGACAAAACGCTCTCATGGGGAACAGATCAGGAACTGTCACCTGTAAAAGAAAACCAAACCCAACAAAACCCATACCAAGTTGTGAATTGTTTGTTCTCCTGTAACATCCATACTTGTTATCACAGCACCTGCTGCTGTGTTGAGAATTCCCAGGCAGTTGAGGACACAGCAGGTTTTTTTTTGGCTGTCTCTCCTTGGGTGACAGGGACACTCCAGGTTTTGGGGGGCTGCAGCCCCTGCCCAGCCTGAGTCCAGCCCTGGGGGGTTTTAGCCCCTCACTCTGGGCTGTGTCACTGGCATTCCCGGGAAGTGGCTGCCCCAAAGAAACCGGTGCAGTTAACTGTTAATGCCAAAGCCTTGCTGTGCCAGCAGAGCTGTTGCTGTGCCTGCTGATTTCTGCCAGAGATCCCTTGTTTCTTGTCAGGACAAGTGTTTTGTGGAGGAGCAAGGGGAGCTGGAGGGCTCAGGTGGGAGCATTGGTCCTGCTCTGTTTGGGCTTTCTCATTTTCACAATCAAAGGCCCCAGTGAAGAAGAAATTTGCTGTTCACCTTTGAGGCCGTGAGAGAACTGTGATGTGATGCCATTTTGAAAGGGCTTTCATGCTTGTCTAGAAAAATAAATAAACATGTAAAATCCATGAGCTGAGTCTCCACCAGTGTGGCAAAATAAAGCATTTTTCAGCTCTGACTTGTCTGTGACTGATTTCTGTGTTAATAACGTGTCACCTCTGCTTCTCTTCTTTTCAGCTGCACCATCCAAGGCACCTCAACTGGGAGCTGGAACTCTGCTGAGGAGATTGTACATGCTAATAAAGGTACATTTCCAGCACAGGCAGGGGTGGATTTCAGAAGGGTATTTAGGAAAGGTAATGTCAGGCAGCATTTGTCCAAAAAAAGCAGTTACCTCCTAAGAAATAAAGACTGGCAGGAAGCTATTTGGGAGTTAAATTGAAATTTTTATGAGTTAATATTGAAATCGTTGGTTGTCAAGATTAATTAGTTAATACAGTTCTTAGGAAGACTATTACAGATTCCCTTTTCCTAACATTTTATCTCTCTCATAGTTAAACATTAATTTTAATAACTATAATGAGAATATGATGCAGAAAAATGGTTCTTCTGGGGTTGTTCTTCCACTGTGAACTGGGGATGTGATGGACATCCAAGGTTCTTTTAAATTTTGTCCATGTTAGGAGAAGTTTTCCATGAATGTTTGCTATTAAGGCAGAACTCTTATTTAATTTACACGTTATTAAGTTACCAAGTGTTTAGTGCATTTTACATAAACCTTAAAACTTTAATTCAATTTATATTTTGAACCTCACTAAGTAAGGTAAGCTTGGCATAGTGTGGAACACTCTTTTCAATGTCTAAATACCTAATTTCAACGCTTCTTAAATTTCTGTTAAAAACCACATTTAGCTTCTCTTGTTTCACAAATAAAACTATGTATCTAAGACTTCATTTTTCTCAGCACTGTGAATATGTAAAGTAAACTTTAAATATTTCCTTTAGTTTCCTATTATTTTTTCGAGCTGCCTGGGAGGAAGATGCAAATGTGGCACATATAAAAGGTCTTTCATTTTCATTTAACTGCTAAACATTTTCACTACAGTACAGTTATTATCTGTTTGGTTTTTATTACCTTCTCTAGCAACTTCCACCCGTGAGTCAGCGAGTACATAACAGCAGGAATTATACCCATTCCAGAGCTGTGCACGACACATCCATTGAGCTGATGGAGAGTTTTTAAGCACAGTAAAAGGTGATGTTAGAAAATACTTTTTTGAATATTGTTTTTAAAAGAAGATACAAAAATTCTGCAGGTCTTCTGAAAGCGAGAACTGGGGTTTGCTGCCTCTTTACAGAACAAAAATGCCACCACCTTCACTCAGGGCTCCCTGGCTGGTGGAAGCAGGTCTTAAATGCCTAAATTCTGCACCCAGCCAGGCAATACAGGGTTATAAATATCACAGGATCATCACAGAATATCCTGAGTTGGAAGGGACCCACAAGAATCAAGTCCAACTCCTGACCCTGCCCAGGACACCCCAAGTGCTCCCTGCTTAGGTCCACTGACACCAGACAGGGGTGATTGTCTCCATCAAATGTTTGATGGAAAATAAATGTACTCAAAAGTAATTAACAGATATTTCCTTCATTGGAGCAACATTTGGACTTGGTCCTGCTGCTCTTTTCCTCTTAAAGCCTGAGCTTTGTTTCAGCCACTGACAAAGAGATGGTTGTGCTTAAACAGCTGAGACTGTTCCTCACAAACCAGTCCAGAGGTCCCTGGATCCCTGTTGTCCTCCTGTTTTTACTGAATTCATTAATTAATAGATGTATTTATTCTTTTATAGGTACAGAATAGGACATTATGGATGGAGAAATCTTCTTCTTTCTTGGCTTGGAGTTGACTGAGTTAGTCTTCAGTTTCAAGGGGAAGGAACCCCAATCCATGGATTTTGTGCCTTTCTAAATCATTTCTTTCTATGGTGATTTCCACTGGAGCAGACCCTCCTTCTCCAGAGGGGTGGTAGCAGGAAGGTGGAATTGCTGGTCTGCAGGAAATTTGAGTAAGTAACCAGTGACAAACAGCCCTTGACTGTGCTGGAGTCTTTTCACAACCTCCTTGGCAAAATGTTGCAGTTTGGAGGAGTAAATGATGTTTGGGGGTTATCTGGGGTTGTTATTTTCTGGTAATATTTTATAACATTTATATATATATATATATACACACCATATATTATATAGTGTGTAATATATAATATTGCACATATATTATGTTATATATAATATTTAGTTTGGAGGAGTAAATGATGTTTGGGGGTTATCTGGGGTTGTTATTTTCTGGTAATATTTTATAACATTTATATATATATATATATACACACACCATATTATATAGTGTGTAATATATAATATTGCACATATATTATGTTATATATAATATTTAGGTGAGGTTGGATGGGGCTTGGAGCAACTTGGTGCAGTGGAAGGTGTCCCTGCCCATGGCATGGGGTTGGAATGAGATGATCTTTAAGGTCCCTTCCAGCTCAAACCATTCTCTGATTCTGTTATTCTGTAATTTTCCTGTTTTGTGTTCCCACCTTCCCTTATTCAGGCAGACTGATACAAAGCCCAGTGAATTCCAGTAACACTCTGTAGCTGTGCAGTGGCTCCATTTCTGTGCCCTGTCCCTGCGAAGGTACCAGGCACGTGGCACGAGGTGCCCTTGGAAATGAACCCACAGTAATCTTTGGTTAGGGCAATGTGGGTTTTTGCTCACTTGCCCAACATCAAATACATCTCCTTTGATCCCATAAAGCCTCTGAGGAATAGAATGTTCTCTGAGTTTTGTTTGCTGTGGTGCTGGATTTCAGAAGTCGGGTTTGGAGCAGTTTAGAAGGGGTTATTTCAGAGCGGGCTGAGTTCACACAGAGCATTTCATTGGTTCCAACAGGTTATGGGTCCTCTTAAATCAAACCACAGTGACATCCAAAACCTTGAAGGGGTTCTTTAAATTACAGCATCCCAGGGAGGAAACACTTGTGCTGGGGGGGTTTCTGTCTGATTTATTTCCCCTCTCAGGAGAGTCGGATAAGGACAATGACTTTCATATGCTGAGTCAAGCAGGAAATATCCCAAACTTTGAATTGTTTTGCTCTTTGGCTACTTCTGAAAATCACAGCACGTATTTTGGACTGTCTAGGGCTCATATCTCTTCTTTGATAGGGGTTATCTGGTGAGAAATAATGATCTGATTCAATAATGACTGAAAATTTTGGGCTAAGTCCACCTGGGAGCCCCTGCCCTCTGTAGCACAGCCCCAGTTGTGCTTTTGATTTGCTGTATAAAGCTGAAGTTGCTCACAGTTGTGACGTTCTCTCCTGTTTCAGCAGCAACGATAGAGCAGTTGTCTCTCCTCTCATCCCCAGCTGCTTCCCCTGACCTTCCAAATATTTTATGGAATAGAAAATATGTTTCTATAATGTAGAGCTATTTTAGAAGGCTTATTAACATTTTATATAGTGTACAATGCCTGAAAGTAATGGTCCAATTATTTATGTGACAAGATGTCCCTGACAATGTTCATATCCGTGTGACTGTTTTAATAAGGTACTAAAAAATACTATAACCCTCTGCTGCTAATGCTTCTCTGGGTAACAGTCCTCAGTTACAGCCATGCTACACTTTAATTTAACATCTGCATTAAATCTATTTTTTAAGGTTTTTAGTAAGTAATCTTAGTGGAATTAACCAGTAACAGTAAATCACAGATTATTTGTTTGGTTGGTTTTTTTTTTTCCACACACAAATCCCACACTCTCACAAGGAGAATGGTGGTGACACAACAGTGACTTACAGGGATGTGCTGTGGATGTTACTCCACATTTCAGACCTCTGAGAAGTGCAGTTATCCAAGGAAATAAGTAAATTGGGGATTAGGCTCATTTGGAGCATGTGTTGCTCAAATTGGTGGGGTCTCCAGCCCTGGAGGTGCCCAAGGAAGGACTGGAGGTGATACTCAGTGCTCTGGGCTGGGGGACAAGATGGGCATTGGGCACAGGGGGGACTTGCTGCCTTTGGAGGTCTTTTCCAATCTTCATGATCCTGAGATGATATCCAGGGCATTTTCACTAGAACAGGTATCAGATGATACTAAAGATCACCTTAATCACCAACCTGGCCTGCTGGTCACATTATATTGCAAACAAATCACATGATTTTCCTAAAAAATGGTCTTTTTTCAAGCATTTCCCACAATTTGAAAGTTGTTTTATGATGAACATCTTCCTGCAGGCAGTAATGGGCATTTTTGTTTATTTAATGCATAGCTGGATAAGCACCTTCCATCTGTCCAGGAAGATAAATGCAGATGTTTTGTCTGAAAGTCTGAACATATTAACCACGAGAAAAGCCATATGTTAAGCCACTTTTAAGTTTGCCCTTATAAATGCAGAAAGCTGTGGAGGTGCATTTGTTTGACAGTAAGGAAATGAATAAATAAGTGAAATAAAGCCAGTGTAACCCTTCCTAAATAGAGTAGGTACTGATGGGGGACAGTGAAATGATTTAAAAATATTCTGAAAATGATTCCCTTCAGTTCCAGCTTTAAAAATAAAGTGGGGAAAATATTTTTTCAACATTGTGAGGGAAAAAAAGGAATAGCTGTTAAGCAGTGTTGTCAAATCAAATGGACAGTGGGTTAGTTTTCAGAAATCAATCTGTAAATCTAAGACAAAAATGAGCTCTGATGTTATTCTCATTAATGAATATTGGCAAAAACCAAAGCAGTTTTATATTACTGATAAAGGCAAAGTAAATTAAACACCTACAGCTCAATTAGCTCTGAAAGGTGTCTCCAGCACTGTCAGGGTGAGTTGTGTGTAAATTAAGCAATTGCAAAGTTATTGATTGGCCTTTGGTCTCTGGCGTCATCCCACTGGTCAGAGGGACTTGGCAGAGTTCCTGTGGAGTCTGGGAAGGACGTGGGCCTAAAGTGAGGAAAAAGGGAAGGAAATGAGAGAGAACTGTTCCTCTGTGCCTGACCACAGCGGGGCAGTGGGACATGGGGTGTTTCTCCAATCTGTAAGAAAGGAGCAAAGGCTCCCAGGATGGGTTGGGTTGGAAGGGACCTCAAAGCCCATCCAGTGCCATCCCTGCCATGGCAGGGACACCTTCCACTAGCCCAGGGTGCTCCAACCTGGCCTTGGACACTTCCAGGGATCCAGGGGCAGCCACAGCTTCTCTGGGCAACCTGTGCCAGGGCCTCCCCACCCTCCCAGGGAAGAATTCCTTCCCGATATCCCATCTAACCCTGCCCTAAGGACATTTCCATCTCCAAGGCACGAAGCCTTTCTGAGGTCTGAGCAGCACAGGGGATGCTCAGCCCTGCACAAGCAGCTGGAGTGGGAATCCCAGCCAGGCTCCTGTTTTGGAGCTCTCAGCTGGAGCTTTGTGCTCTCCGGGGGTGAGACTGTTCCTGGGGCTGCCCTGGGGGCCGAGCACCGATCAGAGAGCAAAGGGAACACCTCGGGCCCTACAAACACCTGTTCTGTGCCTGGGTGCTCACAGCCCCCTGCATGTCCTCTCCTGGCAGCAATTAGTCAGCCTGTCTGCAAAAATGAACAGTCAAAGTCCATCCCCCCGTTCCCGTGGCCGTATTTCAGCGAGTGGAATTCCCTGCGGATGGGAGCTCCAGTGGCTGACTCAAACCACTCCTAAAACGTAAGGAGTTGGCATCTGTGCCACCCGTGTGCTTGAGCACTTGGCCCTTCCACAAGTTATTCTTGTCTTCAGAGTCTGATCAGAGAACATCTGTGCAGGGGTATTTCTGCACTGAAAACACCTGAAACCTGAATTTTGAGCAATATGTAAGTGAGGGTATTGGGGAGACTGACCCACACTTCTGTTTAAAAACTAATTACTTAATTTAGGATTGCATGGTGAATGTTTTTACTTTTTTCCCTCTTGAGGCTGTTGTATGTAGTTGTATCCCAATTTATATTTTATTTTTGGGTGAAAGTCTGATCCTGAAGGAATTTAAGAGTGCTTACTGTAAGCAAATGCAGTGTGAGTACCTGAGGTAAGTTCCTAATACTGGTTATTATGAAAAAGAATTGCCGTTTAAGAAGTATTTAAATGAGAAAGGTAGAAGAAGAAATACTAAATTTAATCAGTTTTAGAGAAAAGATAAAGGCAGGAAAAGGAGTTAATATGAAATGTTGGTTGGTCTAAATGCTATATATCCTTTCCTGGGGGTTAACAGCTGATTATCTGAACGTGGGGTGTGAATCAGTCACAGCTATCCCAGTATGAACTAAGGGAGCTGTACAAGAACCAAACAAGAGCCCATTTGAATGCTTATAAATTAAGTAGGTTCTGCAGTGCTCTGCTTCCTGTGGCAATAGATGAACATCTCTGTGTGACTGACACACAAACAATAAATTAACAACAGTGTTGTGGCAGCAAATAAGGATTTTTGTGGGACACACTGGTTCTGATATTAAAATGGATTTTCCTGTGGTGATCCAAGGTACCTACCAAGGTACTATCCAAGGTGTTGGAATAATAAAACTACAGTCTTGGGCCTTATTGATTATTTTGAATTTACCTATGGGGGAAAATGAGAAGTTATAATATTATGGGAAGGGATTTTCTCTTGCTTTTCCTATGGAGTAATGTTCCAATGGAACCTGACACTCTGGAGGTGACATAAAACATCTTAGCAGACCTTCATGTAATTTTTGGCAGCTGTAAGTGTAGAAACCTTGGGTGACTTGTAGCAGTCAGTGCAAGTTTAAAACAATTTTAGAGAAGTGTCATGTTGGCTGTGATTTTGTGACCTTCACTGAAGGGTTTTCCCTCCATTTCAAAGAAAATGTTCTGATTTCTGTAGCTTTACAATAAAATAGAACAAATGCAGCCAGAGAACGTCACAGCCATTTAGAGACCCTGATAATTTTTAACATAAAAATATGCCGTTTCATATAATAATATAGTATTTTTCATGTACTACTTCGACACTGGAATCTGCCTGTATAACTTTATCTTGTTAATTGGCATCCAGCTGGCTGCTTTACATACTAATAAACTTAGTTATTACTGGATTATTGATGATATTTTTCCCTTTATTTCAACTATGGCACTGACCATAAAGAAAAGCCCAAATCAATGATTTGAAATGACTCTGAAACGCTCAGTGTGCATTTATTCAGGATGTTTCTGAGCCCCCTTTTTGTGGGCTTTAATGAGATGTCCTAGACACTAATAAAGTGTGTTTTTCCAGAAGAAATCACATAAAACCCAGCAGCAGAAAAGCAGCTTGGTGTGGTAAATATGATTGCTGCTGAAACACTGGAGAGCTTTACATGTTTAGAAGTGTACAGCAATTCAAAATCAAGTTACAAGTTAATTAGATAGCATCAGCTTTGCCTCATTTCAGTTCCAGAATAACCACTAAACTGGAGATTTCAAACAAATGTGAGCACATGTCTCCAGCAGGTACCGTCCAACCTGGATTTGTGTTCTCTGGCTCCATAAAAATCTCATATTTTCCACCTGGAGTTTGTTTTCCTTGGAGCTCTCACAGTTTCAGTTTGCTGGCTCCATAAGGGTGCTTGATTGATTTTTATGCTAATCCTAAATGAAAGACAGCTGTTGTCCCCCAGCTTCCAGGGAGCTAATCCAGCTCATAAAGGCTTGGAAACAGCCACAGAATGACGTTCCCATTTCCAAGGGATTTCAGCTGGGAAGGGCTCAGATCCCCCAAATACTTTCCCTCCCCTTTTTTTTTTTTTTGGCAGGTTAATGATCATCTTCAGACTGGTATCAACAGGGACTGGCACCACTGCAGTGAGGAGTGGGATGGGATGGGATGGGATGGGATGGGACGGGACGGGGGTCCTGCCCAATGTCACGGTGCCAAGGAAGGAAGGATTTGATGGAAGGGCTTCCCCACCCCAGGCTCCTCCAAAGGAGGAATATCCTAATGGGCTTGGAGGGAAGTATCCTACTGGTTTGGGTTCCCAGCTCCTGGCTGATATTGTCGATGAGTTCCTGCATTTTTGTGGTGTGTCCCTCCTGTCCAGCTCCCCCCTTTGCAGTGATTTTAGCAATGTTCAAGCCACTGCAGTCTCTCACAGGAGGCCAGAGCAGAGCAAGTGATCCCCTGATGAGGGAGGTATTCACAGCACTGAATTGGATTTGTTCCCACGAACGCTGTATAAAAAGGTGGTTGTTCTTTTATTAAATCCTCGTAGCCTGAGGGGACAGTTCATACAATGTTATTACACCTTGTAGCAATAAGTCAATCCTATCCACTTTCAAATGATGAATAGCAGGGGGTTTTGTGTATCCAGAAAAAGGTATTATGGAATTATGGATCATCCACAGGTAATGATCAGTCTTTGGTGATGTATTTATTTATTTGTGATATGTAACCTGAGCAACCTGTTCTAGTGGAAGATTCCCTGTGCATAGAACGGGGTTGGGACTAGATGGTCTTTAAGGCCCCTTGCAACCCAAACCATTCTCTGAGTCCATGATTCTCTTTGTATCTTTACAAGACATGTGGGTGTATCTCTGCTTCCCTCCACAATTAACTAATTACCTGCATTCACGTGACACATCACCTGCCACACACAACATGAACGCAGAATTAACTTCTTCCTTTAGTGCCTGCAACAGAATTAAACCTCACCATAAGCAGGGCAGGCTTTAGTTATTCATCCTCCCATGAGCAACTGTAATTATTTTTGCCAGCACTAATTTCATTTGCATATGTTTTGTGGAGTTGCAAATCACAGTGAACCAGGAGGAGTTTTTGGGTGTTCAGTGAACTGGGCAGCGCTGCCGAGGCACAGGGAGTGTGCTGGGTAAAGGGCCAAGTTAAAGGAGGGAAAGCAGCAATGCACTGACATAAAGAGGCAAATTAAAAACCTGGGGGGGTTCTGATCTCTCTGTCTGGGAGAAGTTTCTGGGAGATGGCTGTCCTACAGGTGTCAGGAGTGCGTGAGCTCGACAGTGAAGGTCACAGGGTGGTTGGGCTGAACTAACACAGCTCAGGGTCTGCCTTCAAACCAAGAGAAACAGCCACAAACCCCTCAGCTGCAGAGGGGAAATGGGTTTGACAGGACTTTGCCTCACTCTTTGTGTGCTCAGAGCTCTGTGCTGATAGAAACAAACTGTGGGACAAAGGCAGGACCAGAGGTTTCATCCGGGCTCCCATCACAATATTTTAGAAAACTTCAGTCTGTGTCTCCTTGCTTTGTCCTGCAGATTGTCGTGGCCTTGGCTGTCAGAGTGTGAGTTTTTGTTGGCAATAACTCTTGTTCTAAGCCAAAAAAGCAAATACTGACCTAAGTAAGCTCAGATGATTCTTCCTTTCCCTTTTCTTTCATGACTTAGTTTTGGATGTTAAAATTCTCACTACTGTTGGATGGGACAACACAGGCTTGGAGTTTTCCTCGTGTTGTGGTAGGAGAAGCAATTTTCATAATTTTTTTTGGATTTTCCTGGAGAATTATGAGACAGCTGGTGAGGAGAGAGTTCAGGAAGGAGGGGGTTTGACTGTTTGTCCACCTTTGCCACTTAGGGCTGCAGAGCAAATAATCAGATTTTGTTTCCACTGCTCTGCATAGAAGAAATAAGCAGAAATTATGAGAAACTTGTCACTTTGTCCCCTTCCTGTTCATCCACAGCTCTGTCTGAGCTGACTGTCAGGCCCTGAGGAAGATGGAGAGTTGATTGGGGTCATTAGAGCAGCACCTGCCATGTGCAGACCAAGGTAACGGGCTCAGAAGTGAGAAATGGGTCTGACCCTCCCTTTCAGTGGCTCCCTGAGACTCGTCTGATGCCTCTTCAGTTCTTTCTGATGCTCTTTATTTTTGACAATCAGTCTGAGCCCTGAGCTCAGTTTTTTTGTGCTCAGTGATGACCTAGAGGAGCCCTGAGGATCAAAAACGTGCGCTGAAAAACCTCCAAGTGGGGTTTACTATTGCAGTGCTCACAAAAGCTCTGCAAAGCAGCCAGTCAGCAGTGACACCGAGCCACTCTGACCTCAGCAATACTATTAAAATATGCATGTTAATGAGGGAGAAGTTGCCAAGAAATAGGGGGAGAGCAGCAATATCTCAAAGGCACAGCTGGAAGTTTCACAGAGCTTTTTTTCTTGCTCAAAGGGCAGAGTGAAATAAATTTGTTTTATTAATGGAAATCTGGTTTTCAGTAAGAGAACCTGGAAGGCTGAGGGCAAGAAAAGGGATTGGTCAACTTAATTTCTTAATGCATAGCATTTAAAATTCATTCCTTTTTACAAATGTTTTGTATAACCCCAAATGTTACTTCATTTAGAGCTGCTGAAGCTGAGTAAGAAATAAGTTTCATCCTCAAAGAGTTTGGTTCATGGAGTCATAAATATTCCACCTGGTTTGTGTTTAAATATGAGCTCTTCAGTGCTGTACATTTAATACTGAACTCTTGATTTTCTAGGTTGTTTCTGAGCAAGATCTACCAGGTTTGTTGTTCTTTGTTTGTTTGTTTGTTTCAGTTTCTTTAGTTACTTTTCCTCAAGTTACTGAAAACATTTAACTTACACGTGGTGTTTCTTTCTCTCTCCCTCAAAAAACTAACCTTGCAAGTGAGGAAAAAAAAGGCAATTTCATTTTTAATGTAAAGGGTCTAAAGGAAAAAATCCCAGTGCTCCCCTGGGAGGACTGAAGTTCATTTAAACTTAAATACACAGTTGACTTCTGTCTTGGTTTTTGTGTGATAAGCAGTGAAATGGGAAAACAGATGTAGAGATGATGCAAGAAAGTTTCCAAAATTCCATATTGTTTTTAATAATTGTCAAATGGAAATAATTTCTACAGAGGTTGGGAAAGGCCCCCTTGTCCTGGGAAGAAAAATTTTAAATATGAAACAGAAGAGAGTTGCTGGAGGTGCTGGTCTTACAATCATGAAAAATTCCCCTCTTGCATTTCCAGCCCAACTCCTGCCTTTCTCAGCCCATTCTGGACATTCTCCAGTGACCTCTTTCCTCTGCTTATTGTTCCCACTTTGATTTATCTTCAGCTCTGTGGGCAGCAGCTCAGTACAAATACCCAATAATTCTTCCTTTTTCCTGCAGAATCAGCAGGCAGGAGTGGCTCAGCCCTGGCTCCAGGAGAGCAGCAGCTGGAGTGTTCCTCTGGGTGGACTGGGAGTGTGAGTGTGATCCCAGCAAGGATGGGAAGCCACTGCTAAATCCCCCAGTCTCCTGCTCTGCAGCAGTTTGGAGTGATGGTTGTTGGTTCTTGTTCACTGTCAGTGGGATGGTGGGGAACACTCTGAGAGCTTTGTTTGAGCTCTGACAAGGCAAATATAAATGTCACTTCTCACTGGACTTTTTCTGCACAAATCATCTTATGTGAGTTCCCCTGCCTGCCCTGGGATGACACTGATGCTGTCACTGTTCTCAGGGTGTGTTTTAGAACAATATTCTGCATAGAACCTCAAACACAACGTGAAATAATACAATAATGCTGATTTGAAACCTCTGTTAACAGCTGCTGTAATGAGGGTGATGCAGTAGGGATCCTTTGGTAGAAATTTTTCACCAAAAGGGTGGTCAGGCACTGGCAGGGGCTGCCCAGGGAGGTTTGGAGTGCCCACCCCTGGAGGTGTCCCAGGAAGGCCTGGCCGTGGCACTCAGTGCTCTGGGCTGGGGGACAAGGTGGGGATGGGGCACAGGGGGATCCACAGGCTGGGAGGGCTTTTCCAGCCTCAGGGATTCTATGGAATGTTTGGTTTTATGTGTCAGTCCAGTTGTACCACAGTGGGTCTGAGTTCGCCACGAGGTGACTTTGGATTTATTTTGAACACAAGCTGTGCTGGAGTGATGGGAACTGTGCAAAGAGTTTAGGGATCAGGTCCAGGCTGCCTTGGTCAGGCTCCTCATCCTCAGGGAGCAGAGCAGATGTCCCAGATGAAATGTGTGGTCCTGGGTTCAGCTCCTCCCCAGCACACGTTCCCTCTGGAGAGGACAGGTGGTATCCAAGCCTAAGCTTTGCTGGGTTCCTTTCTTTGGGAACAGCCCTGGAGGCAAACTGGGCATCTGCTGGCCAGGCCTGCATCCAGCAGCACCTGCTCTCCTCCCGAAGCAGCTCCTTCCTCCAGGGAATTGCTGCTGCAGCTGCTGTGCTGCCAGGCTGTGCTGCCAGGCTGAGGTGCTGACTCAGCTCTGCCCTCACCCGCTGCCTCCTCCAGAACTTTCCCACCAGTTCCAAAGTTTCACGAAAGAACCAGCAGAGTCCTAATTAAAAATATGGAAATTTAAAGTGCTGGTGAGTGCCACCCTCACCCCAAAAGGAGGGGATTTTAAGGTTTAACTGGACTCCAGCTGCCCTTTGAAGAGGCCAAGGCTGACCCGTGGTTCAGGCCATGGGTTGGATGGTCTGGGCATGGATATATTTTGAAATTTTAGAAAATAATGCAAATTTCAATGGAAACATGTTTTTAGCTAAGAATATGTTTAAACACATCTCTAAGTGTCTCCTCTGAATCAGGGCCTTGAACAGTAACACTTTCAAAGGGGAAAAAATACTGATACTTGTTCTAGGAGAGGAACATTAAAATTGGAGAGTAGGTTGGATATCAAAGGGTTGTGTTGTTTGAAACCACAAAGTTACATGCTTGTAACTGCTCTGTGGACAGTGGAAAGCCCAAATGATCTGTTTGAAGAGGTTTTAATCATAACTTTATCCAGTTAATTTGCTCAAAGCAAAAGGTTTAATGTCTAGAGAAGCCTTGTTATTTGATTAAATATCTCCTTTCTATACTGCTGCTCATTTAAAATGAGATAAGAACCACCTTATTTTTGTCCCAGAGCTCTAAATGGTTTCTAGAGCTTCTGCCTTTGAAGCATCTTGACATTGGGGAACCAACTAAAGCACAATTAACCCATTTGTTTTAGTGGTTCAAACAGACTTGGTGTGGGACTGCAGTGTTTGGGTGAGAACAGCTGATGACTCCAAGGAAAAAGGGGAGAGGAGGGTTGGGCAAATGAAAATAAAGGAGAGGACTATTGTGCATTAAAGTCTTCATTAATTTCAGGTGATTAAATGCTTCTAATGGTTGGCTGTTGGCACTCATATTTTTGTCTCCTCCTGAGAAAACACCCAGTGGTCCTGCTGCTCTTGTCTGGATGTGGGACTGTAGAAGTGATGTTACACATTCAATACCTCAGAGCTGTTTGCTAAGTGGAGAATTGTTCTCAGGCTGAGAAATTAATAGCAAACTCTCCCTGACGGAAGAGCCAGACATCCATCCCACAGCAATTGTTTCCAGAATTGGCAAATACAAATTAAAGCCCTTTCCTTCTTCATTTGTTTATTCTGTTAAGGTCTTTATTTATAACATTTTCTCTTTAGGTTTGAAACCTCAGTCCTGTGTTCTGTTCCACACATATTTACACATGAAACAAAATGTGACTGGAGACAAGAATGGAGATTATCACAAAGAGAAATGATTGCTTTCAAAGATATCTCAAGTTGTACCCCATTTTCTTGTGTAGAACCTGATTTTTGCTCCTCAGGACCATTGGCAGACAAGGAGATCCCTCAGCCAGGGACCGGGTTGCTTTTAAAGAGGCTGAAAATGAACAATTAACGTAAGTTAAATGTTTTCATTTTTTATTCTTCAGTGACAGATGTATTTGTTTAATTCTTGCACTGAAATAACAAGTATATAAGCTTTCCTAGGTTTTTGCAGGAGTCAGCTCTTGAAGCCATTTTAATTAACATTTCTTTGTCTAAAAAGTGCAAAAGCCTGTAAGCATCTGTCAAAGCTAAACTACCTTATTTTCTTAACTAGAGGCGTCAGACAGAACCTGCATTTTCTTGCTTGGGTGATCTAATCCACCAGGAATTTGAATTTAGCTGTCATACAGATGGTACATACAGCCTGCTCTTACCTTACACAGTAGTTTTTCTCCCTCTCTTTCTGAGGAAGGGAAAAGCCAAGCAAGTGCTGGGTTGGTTTTGTTGCTATTTTGCTCAAGTGAGAGCAGCCTCTGGTTCCTCCAGGTGAAATATTCATCTATCAAAGAAGAGAAAATTAATTTTCCTTCCTAACATTTAGAATTTAATCTGGGGTTAGAGGTAGACTTTCATCTCTGTAGGGCTGCAGGTGTGGGAGCATGACCTGGACAGAAGTTTCAACATCCTCTGATGGAAATTCTTTGTGGATGTCCAGGATCAGGTGGCTTGGCCACATCTGAACGTGCTGCCTTCACATGCTCTGGCCTGTTGAGCATCAATTGGTGATGGTTTCAGCCCAAAATAAAGGGTTTTCTAATGCTGGGGTGGAACTGCACCATCCAACTCCCCTCGTCCTGTGCACACCTTCAGTGTGAACAAACATGAGGGGCTTGTAAATATTTCACTGAAATATTTCTCTGCTGATGGCCAAATTTCCACTTCAGCACAGGGAAAATCACGGTGTTTATGTGGCAGCAGGGAAGAAAATAAGCAGAACTTTATATTTCTAAACTGGGAAAATTAGATCTGAAAATCCTGGAAATGCTCCGGACACTCCAAAAATCCAGGGCACCGTTTTAATATTTTTCTGGTTGTTGCTGCACTTTCAGATGCTCTCATTTCACAAGTTAAAATTGGTGATGAGGAGATTATGGGATTTCCTCCCACCTGTGGTTATTAGAAAGAGCAGATGCTGGCAATTCTGAAAATAGAATTCTAGATTGGAATTTGGAATTCTCTTATTTGCACGTTTCTGAGAAATTGAATAAATGTGATTCCTAATGATCTAAGTTATTAGAGAGAAAAATAAAGCTTTAAGGAATCTGGCCTCAAGACTATGTCCTATTAATTGCAAATGTAAAATAATATCTCTGATGACAATGGAATAGTGCACAGTAATTATAGTGGCCCAAGAGAAGAAATTACTGTGAAGTCTCCAGCTATCAAACAGCTCCAACCTTTTTTAATATCACAGAAATGCTTATACTTCATTCAAGAAAAGCAAAATATACCCCAAGGTGGTCTAATTTCACATCCCAGAAAGCACAGTTTTTCTTTCTGTGTATGCAAATCACATTTTTATTACAGCGAAGAGAAATGGGTATTTTATTTTTTTCCTTTGAGCTCATTGGAAAACCAGTGGCTGTAATTGCATATGCAATTGCAGTAATTGCACATGCAAATGAGGGATTATTCTCACAGTTATAAAACTTCTGTGGGCAGGTACAATGTACTCCTCCAGTGCTTAGCACATAATTGTGTGTGTATTTTGCACCAAGGAGGATTTTCTGCTGCATCCGCCTCCTTATTTATTTTGGAACACCGGTGTTACCTAAACATGAAATATCCTTTACACAGCCAGCAATAAAAATAATGGCTTGCCCATAATAGTCAGGGCTGTGAATACATTATTTCTAAACTGTGCTGCCTTTTACTTTATGGGGAGTGAAATAAACCCTCACTGAAGATAAAACCTCATTTCAGCTCCGGTCGCTTCCCAGCGCTCGGCACCGCCCGGAATGTTTTCCAGTTCTGAAGGCTGGGGAAGGGGAAGGTGGCAGGCAATTGTTCCCAGCATCCTTTCAAACCTGCTGCTGCTAATGATAAAATCCAAAATGTAATAACTTCTCCTTTCACTCTTTCCCTTTTAGTTCTCTTGGTGCCAAGAGACGCGGTTGCTGCTCTGTTGTCAATGTTTGTGTGGATGAGGGAACATCGTCGGGATATTTTGCAGCCAAGGTAATTTATAATTCTCCTTCCAAGCTGCTGGAAGTCAGGATGGAGCTGTGCACACTCAGGTAATTTCTTGTGGCTGACTAGTACCTTTTTCACTTGTTTTCTCTGCTTTTTCCCCCCCTTGACTGCAGTGGAGGGTACATTTCAATGGTGTCAGGCTTTCAAGGGAGCTGGTAGAGCCAGACCAAGGTAAGATGGGCTGAATACATTTAATTTATTACTTTTATTGTCTTCTGTATTCTAGAGTAGGAGTTCTCACAAGTTCCATATTGGCTGTTAAAGGAAACTTTGAATTTATGAGGCAAATAAAATCTTGGATTGGAATATTCTCGTTGGTAAAATCCAGTGGCACTGTAGAAAGAAAAGAAAAATCCCAGGCTCAGGGCCCTGCAGTGACACCCTACCTGATACTGGAGGGGGTCAAGCAAGTTGCCTGCTCATGTTTAAATTACAGAGTTTGAAATACAGAGAAGTGTTTATAACACAAATGGATAAACCACATGTTTTGCAGGAAGTGCAGATTTTTAAAGGGGAAATCAATCCAGCCCCTGTGGCACGGAGGTGTTGCCGTGTCAGAATTCCTGGTGTGGTCCCACAGACAGCTCCTGGCTGAGCTGCAGTGGCACCTCCTCACAGAGCCCGAGCTGCTGCTCCAGGAACATTTATTTGCCAAACACAGACCCGAGCCTTGTATTAAAACCAATCCCCCAGGTGGTGGCAGCCTTTTGAAAGAGATGGGGAACAAAATCCTTCCGTGGAATGTTTGTTTTAATGCGGTCAGAAAGGAAAACAGATCATGTGGAACAGCTCCTCCTAATTCCATGGGGAAAAATGGGCATCTCTAAAGCACCTCCACAGGAACTGAGAGAGAGAGATGTTTCCTATTCCCTTGCTAACAGGATTATTTCAATTCTCGACCTTATATCAAGGCAGGACTGGTTTTAATAATTCCATCACTTATCAAGTGCTTGTAATAGTCACCCTCTTAGATAAATATCATTTATATCTTGAGATAATATTATTTTATATCTTCACAGTACCAAACCACATTTTAGGCTAAAAAAAGAGGTGACATTTCAAACAGGCATTGCAAATTGATGACATTTTAATGTGCTGAGAGATGTAAGGACACAAACCCATAAATAAATGACCAAAATCAAACAAACACGTCTGCACACACAGATATAAAAAATATAAACTTAGTTAGGCCAGGTGAAGGCTTTCTGTGTGGTTCCCTCTGGAGAGCCACCAATATAACTAAATTAATAAATATAGGTCTCAGTACAATAAACACAAGTCCCACCTCAGTTAGGAGTGGTGTTGGTGGTGCCTCAGCGTGGGCTACACAGGGACTGCTGGAAGAGTTTGTTCCTCTTCTCGGAGCCATTTCTGCTTATATTCAGCAAATTCCAAAACGAGGTGATCAGCAGAGTCCTGCTTGTTCCCAGCAGCTTTTGAAGAGCCGTGAGAGCTGTGTTGGCAGCTCCCTCCTCTCTGCTGGGCCCTGCAGGGGAGCCGTGGGGAGGAGGTGGATCTGTGGGGAGGAGGTGGATCTGTGCCCTGAGAGGAACAGGAAAAAATCTATTTGCTGAAGATTTAAGTTCTGTAAATCAGGGCCATGAACTGTAAAGCACACCAGGGAAATCGGGACTGATTCCTTTAACTGCCCATTAGACTTTGCTCGTTCCTGCTCGGAGAGGCTGATTGCTGAAGAAAAGCTGTTTCCTGGGGAAGCTCTGCCATCGCTGAATGTTTTGGTGGTTTCCAGAGGCCTGTTAGGCTGCACCACTTGGGTGGAGAAGAGGTTTCAATTTGCTTTCAAGTGACTCAGCGCAAGGAGGACTTTTTTTTCCTTTCTCCTCTGTTCAAGGGGTGCTGCCCACCAGACTCACTGGGCTCAGATGAGCAGAGGCGTTGGAAAGGCAGGGAGAGGCCCAACGCCCCAGCACAGTGACACCGTTTGCCTTGGAGCTGTGGCAGGGAAGAGGAGCCTTTCTGCACCGTGGCATCCAAGGAAAAAATCAGGAGATTTTTTTGAAGGCAGGTTCAGAATTGTGGTGTTTAGACAGTGTTTTGTCTCTCTTACTGCTCCCAGTGAGGCTGTGCTGCCCTGAAATGACCCCTTCCTGCAATATTTTGTCCCCCAGTAAAAATAAGAGAGAGAGAAGAGCTCTGGTGCTAAACAGGCTTGAGGAGCACTGATGGTATCTGCAGTGTCAGCTCCTGTTCTCGAGCCCAACCACCACCCCTGAACCTGGTTCCTGCAGGAGACAGGGGCTGTTTTCCCAAGAGGAGCTGTGAAGGCAGGGAGAGGACACAGAATCATAGACAAGGATTCAAGAAAGAATGGAGAAATCCAAGAAAGACAGAGAGGGAATTTTTACAAGAGCCTGTGGTGACAGGACAAGGGGGAATGGCTTAAAACTGACAGAGAGTAAGTTTAGATGGGATATTGGGAAGAAATTCTTTCCTGTGAGGGTGGAGAGGCCCTGGCACAGGTTGCCCAGAGAAGCTGTGGCTACCCCTGGATCCCTGGAAGTGTCCAAGACCAGGTTGGACAGGGCTTGGAGCAACCTGGGCTGGTGGAAGGTGTCCCTGCCCATGGCAGGGGGTGGCACTGGATGGGCTTTAAGGTCCATCCAACCCAAACCATTCTGTGATTCCATGAATATCCTGAGTTGGAAGGACTCACAGGATCAAGTCCAACTCCTGACCCTGCACAGGACTCCAATGATGCTTCTTTCATGGGCTCCCCATCCATGTAATGGTTCTTGTACTGAGACCCTCAGCCCCTCCTCCTGCTCAGCCCAAGTCCCCTCCCTGCCCATGGGAAGAGGATGTGGCTTCTTGGCTTCTCTCCACACTTGGCTCATGTAAATGTAGTGTCTCTGTGCTGACTAATGGCCCCGAGAGTCACAGCCTGCTTATTGGTTTAGAAATAAAGATATTACTATGCAAATGGCTCTGGAAGGTGTTTCTTCTCATTAGGGGATGGAGATCACTTGATGAAAGATGCAGTGTGCTTCATCTGTAAAAAGGCTCAGCAAATTTGTCCTGTCTCCACAGCACCGAGCAACGAGAGCGATCGGGCAACGCAGCGAGGAGACAAATGGTTTGTGACACCTGGGTTACCTTTGCCGGGCAAGGTGGGCGTGAAATTTTTTATGGGGAGACAAAAAAGATGATGGGCAATTAACTACAAACTCATGCAGCAGGTTTATCATATGCTCAGCTCATCCATCTGTGTCTCAGTCTCCGGCGGACTCGGGAGTTTCATCAAGAAAACCATTTTGGAGCCGGCAGAGCAAAACAGATCGTTGTCGCCTGCGAGCCCCGCCGAGGCTCTGCAGAGCTTTTGTCTTGTGGTTATGGTTTATGTGCAGGAGAAAAGAGGGATCCAAATGCTTTTCTCCTTGCAGGATGTGTGTTTGAGAATATTTCTCGTTCAGGGACCAGTCCTGCAGGTACTGTGTGCGTGTGAACAGCTTTATTCGGCTTAATTCAAAGAAATCCTTTGGGTGAGATGGAAAACGTGGTGTAACTGCATTTACAGCCCAGCCTCTGTCCTGCCATGACTCCGAGAGGGTAGTTCAGGGAATTGGGAGAGGAAGGATGAGCTCGTGGTTAAAAGCACTGAATTGGTCCAGAAAATATTGGTGCTGGTTTTGCCTCTTCCTTTGTGTGCGACCTTGGAGGAATCCCTTGGTCTGGTTGAAACTTCAGCCTGTGAAGTCACAGAATCCCAGACTGGCTTGAATTGGAAGGCACCTCAAAGCCCATCCAGTGCCACTCCCTGTCATGGGCAGGGACACCTTCCACTAGCCCAGGTTGCTCCAACCTGGCCTTGGACACTTCCAGGGATGGGGCAGCCACAGCTTCTCTGGGCAACCTGGGCCAGGGCCTCCCCATCCTTATAGGGGAGAATTCCTTCCCAATATCCCATCTATCCCTGCTCTCCTTCAGTTTGAAGCCTTTCCCCCTTGTCCTGTCTCTCCACGCTCTTGTAAAATTTCTCTCTCTGTTTTTCTTGTAGGCTCCCTTCAGGTCAGGACAGTTGTTGGGTTTTATCTGTTTGTGCCAAATCAGTTAATATTTAACTATTTCCCTTCACAATATTATGCTAATGAATATCTTATTGAAGACATTTAAGTACTAATTTTATATAAATAATATTTTCCTTAACTAATTATTTTGGTGCAGCATTGCCAGATTTGGTGAAAAAAGAAACAGATTTTCAGCATCAAAGGTAATTATTTTTATCCTCTGAATCTTCAAGGGCTCTTTTTCAGTCTCTAAATGTAACTGCTCCACAAAGAGCCCACAGTTCTTCCCTGGAGATCACACTGGGGAGGAATCAATAAAGTTGGAGCCCTGGGACTAATCAGTTAAACAGCCACAAAGACCTGGGATGTGTCTTTTCCTTTCACCCTGGATTGGGGGAGGGTGCTGAATGAGGTCACATGGGAATAATTCTAATTAGTTTTATAGAAAATGAAGCAGAACAGGTCCCTGGGTCTGCCACGGGGTCACTGGTCCTGGGGGACAAGCACCTCCCTAGGGAAAAGATGCACTTCCACGTGTAACTTTCCATGCTGTGAGCATCACTTGAACAAAGCAGTGTCCTAGTTTGTCATTACTTTGCCATCTACATGTACGTTTTTATTGCTTTAGGATAACACTGTTGGTGTAACAGTAACACTGCAGCTCTGAGCCAGGGAAATGCTGGGTTTGAATTCCCTCCCTCGCCACTCGCTGCCGCTGAAGGAAGTGAACTCCTGAAGAAAGATATTGGCCTTGTGGACCTTCCTGACAGTCCATAAATCGGGGTTCTGTCAACCCAGAGAGGTGCCATAAAGAGAGCAGATTAAAAGAGATTAGTTCTGCCAAGTGGCCTGAGCAGAGAATTTATGTCTCCCCTCTCCCGCCCGGCAGAGCCGCGGGAGACGTGAGCTCCAGAGGTCGGGGAGAATCCTCCTGCTCCCTTCTCAGGGCTTCACACCCCAGCCAAAATGGAATTTGAATTTCCCTGTGGTTTGTTTGCCTATGGAGGAACTAGTCTAGAGAGAACAAGTTCATCTAAAAGTGTATATTTTACTCCACAGGACATTTGCTCGCTCCGGAGATTGAATATTCTGCCTCCACTTGATTCACTGAAGAAAATGAAATGCAAAATAAGCAGGGAGAGAAGAGCTATAGTGGTAAGATATATGATGTATTTGTTAATGTGCATCATGTACATGTTCCAGAGCTTTCAAATGGGCCCTAAAATTTATCTCACTGCTGAAGTCAATGCTCCTTCACTCATAAGCAGCAACATGTGCAGAGCCAGGGAGACAGAATAAGATATAACTGGGTTAACTCCAGCCACGAAGGTCTGTCTGCAGACAGGAATCCTGGCACTCCCACGCCAAAGCAGTGGGGCAGGGCTGGGGTTTTATTTGCACAGCACACTGCACGTGGGCACTGCTGTGACCCTGAATTCTCAATAAAACTGGGAAGAGTAATTTTTATCTTGTCTCAGTGAAGGACCACGTGCCCAGTAACACCAGTCTGAGGAACTGGTGCCTGTTTAAAAGGGTTTCCTGGAGCTGCCTCATGCTGATTCAAAGCATTATTCTTTGTTTAATATTCAAAGTAAGCAGTCAACCCATTCTCAAGTGGTCAAGTGATTATATTTTCAAGTAATTAATTGCTGGTTAATTGCCTTGCAGGTTACTATCCTGTATGATAACATTCCTGGAAATTTTGCTTGCTGTAATGAGCTAATGAATTTTTGTCAGTGTTTGTGTTAGGACTGAACAATCCTAAGGCTGCTGCACGGCTCCTGCCTAGTGTACAAATCTCAAAGAGGTGCTCATCAATTTTTTAAAAGCATGAGCTGGCACTGGTTCAGTGAAAGAATTGAATTTAATGAAAATCATGAAATGAGTATTTGGGAAGTTTAATTAAAATAACTGCTGATACAAAGTGCTAAGGGATAAGACCTGTACAAAATAACAACAATAATAATAGTAAAAAAAAAATTAGAAGTCTGTAAACCAACCTTTTTCTTTGAAGCAGTTGTCCCTGAAAAATGAGGCTTGCCCATCAAAATTCTGAATTTTAAAATGTGAATGGCACAGTACACATTTTGTCTATGTAAAATATTTTACTGTGATCCCAAGTTCTTAGCAGGACTCTGTGTGCTACTTGTGGAAAGCAAAATATTCTATATTGGTAGTAAAATAAATTGTGGGGTTGACCAGGTCTCCAAGACTAAAATGACTTCAGTAACTGAGTGATGCAACCACTCTGAGCCTGTTTGAGAGGCCACCAGTTCCATCCTGCCCAAACTTCCATGCAGAGTTTGTGCATAGCAGGTGCTCGGGGGTCACATCTCTGTGGATATCCCTGTTCTATCCTAAGGTTGTTTATCACACTGCAGTCAGTGTTAAATGGATTGGGAGCTGCAGGAATTCTGGTGGTGTTTGATGGACACTCCAGGTGTTAGGATGTTGTTTGGACAAGGGTCTCAGGCTCCTGGTGGGATTGTTGGGGTGTCCTGGGCAGGGCCAGGAGTTGGACTCGTGATCCTTGTGGGTCCCTTCCAGCTGAGAAGGTTCTCTGATTCCCTGACTCGCCCTCCCTGTGTCCAGCAGCATTCCCACCCCAGCACTGCCCCCTGAGCCAGCCTGGCAGGGGCTCCCCCAGCTGCTCCCACCACCTGCAGTGCTCCCCCCTGCCAGCCACTGCCTCCTCCAGGGCAACTCCAGCCCTGCAAACATGGCCCTGAGTGTTTTGGCTCTGTTAGCCAGCCCGGAATGACTCTAAAAAGGCCTTTTCCAAGATACAGCAAACCCCATAATTTTTCAAACTTCTCCCAAAGCCAGGAGCTGCTTCCCGGGGAAACTACTGAACATCTGAGGAGCTTCTGGATGGAGGACACCACGATCCACACCACAGCCTGTGCTAGAGGGCATGGCTAGGGGGAGTCCTGGCACCAGCACAGGTAAAACTGAGTTATTCCTCTGGTGGTGCAGCATTGGCCATATGGAGGATCCATGGTCTGCCTGGAAGAGGGAGAGGAAAGAGAGTGCAGACGTTTGAAAGCCAATTCTGGTTGTTTTTCAGATCTGAGCTATGCTTTTGTACGTACTTGGATATTTTGAAAGCCTAAGTTAGTATTCAGAGAGCTGCTGGCAATTTTGGGGCCAGATTTTGCTCTTATTTGCCTTTGTGCAGCACAGGAATGTGTAAGCAGGAATTGGCACCACGCACAGGACAGATTTGAGCTTGTTTAAACCGAGTTTCGAGAATTGCTTTGCTCTTCTTCAGGCTGTGTGAGCTTCCAAATTGGTGCTTCATTTGGGGGAGTAATGGATCCTCTGGGCACTGCACTCAGAGCATCCCCAGCCTGGCTTTCATTACTTCCATGGTGAAATCCCGACTCCGCTCTCACTCCAGTCCAGTCCTGCTCTGATTCCACTGAGCTGCTGTTTTGTGCTCCCCTTATTTGTGCCAGTTGGGGTGGATTCAAAGCATTTCTGTGCATCCTGCCAGCTTCCCAAGCAGTTCTGCCTGTAGAGCAGCATCCCTTGGATGAGCTGGTGCAAGGCAGTGCTGGCAGCCACATGGCCCTGCTGTGGTGTCCATCGGTCCCTGTGCTGATCTTCTGGGGTGGTTTTGTTCATTCTCTGTTTGGACTTGGAAGCAAGAGAGGCCTTTTATAGGCAGAACTAAATCCCTGCAGTAGGAAGGAAATATTGAGAGTTAACAGCACCTCCATCCCTGGAAGTGTCCAAGGCCAGGTTGGACGGGGCTTGGAGCCACCTGGGCTAGTGGGAGGTGTCCCTGCCCACGGCAGGGGGTGGAATGGGATGAGCTTTAAGCTCCCTTTCAACCCAAATCATTCCACGGTTGCATACAATCAAAAGTTGCAGGTCACTGAGCTTTTTGCAACCTCCTTTGTGTCTTTTCCTTTCCCCCTTTGCTGCAGGGGTGAAAGGGCTGGAGCAGAATTGTGGATGTTCCTTTGTGGAAGGGATGGATGTGTGGTTGGCTGGCTCCAGGGAAGTTGTCCTTGCAGGCAGTTGCACAGATTTTGAATTATTTTGGAAAATGTTCATGCTATAAAACCCAAACCTGAGAGTCTCAAAGCCTGGAGGACGTGGAATGGATCTGGAGACCCCCAGGTCTGAGGGCAGTGTCTCCACTGCCTGCAGGGAACAACAAGAAAGGCTTTGCTTCTCAGTTTCCCCATCATAAATTAGGAACATCTTTCCTTTATAAGGTGATTTCCATTGGTCACAAGAAAGGGGTTAAATTTCAAGTTCATTATTATTAATATTCATCCAACCTGGTTTTAAAAATACACATGGAAGCAAACTGTGACTAAAAGTTTATGTTCAGGTCTGAATTCTTTCCATTAATGGAAGGGAAAAAAGATATATGCAGTGAAAATATTTCCAAATTTATTTTATTTTGGACACTTTCTCTTCACGAAATACCCATTGAAAGAAATATTGCTTAACTTGTATTTTCTCATGGATTTAATGATTATCTAACAAATTGAAGAATTCTCCATACAAAACACCTTAAGAATCCTCTCATATTAACTCTTGCAACTCTCTGTAAGATTTGGCTGAAAATTAATGTTTTTAGGATGGAAGATTCTGGGGTAAATTTTATCCTGATTTTCCTTCTCGCTCTGCAGGTTTCAGAAGATGACAGAAACTTGCCCAGACTCCAGTTAACAGGAGCAGAAGGCACAGCCACCCCGTTTGATGTCCGTGACAAAAAGCCCGGGATGAAGGACAAAATGATCAAAAATCAATAGCTTCAAAATCTCTGCCTTTCAAAAAAAGATTTAAAACCAGCCTCCCCCTGTCTCTTCCTTTGAGGTTGTGCTGAAAGGCTTTGTTTTAAGGGATGCCATTTTCAAAGAGGAGCAGGAGAAAGCTGGGAAAAAAAAAAGTTGAAATTATTTTCCCAGTTCAGTCGTTCCGTAGAGGAGCATTATGAGGGAAAACTGGCTTCAAAGGACAGGGAAAGCAAGAGAAATAAAAGCATTTCTTTCTCCATATAAAGGCAGCTGACTCCTCTTGGTGAAAACATTGTCATATTTGGTTTAAATTTATGTATTTCTTTGGAACTTTGGGAATGCAGGCAAAGGTTTAACTCCCTGACTTAGCCCAGGAGATGCAGTAGCTGGAACTCTGCCTCTAATTTGTGTCATGTTTAATTAAGAGTAATGACTGGAGGAATTTCATTGCCCTCTCAAGTCAGTTTGTCCTGCATTTGCAGCTTTTTTTCCCCGGTAACTGCCCATCTTGCAAAAAAATAGACAGAGACATGTCATTGCAGTGGGAATAAATGGTAAATGGTGGCATTAAAACATCACCTCCCATTAACTACTTATGATGTAACCAAACCTAAAACTTTTCAAATGAGTGGATTAAAAGTAATGACTTGCACCAGAAAATAAAAACTGCAGAATAAAAAATGCATCAGAGGAGAAAATGTGATTGCTGGGATTTAACTGAGCAGAGGGACCTTCTGTGAGAAAGAAATGTTAGAGCTGGATAGTAAGAAATCAGCCACACTGGATGTGAAAAGAGGTGGAGTTGCCTTGTAACTTTTTGGTAAAAACAGTGTTTTCTTCCCAACTGACTCCTATGTGAAGGCCACCTGTTCAGCAGGAATTCTAAATACTATATTGTGGCTACAGAAGCTATTTCCATAAACTATTGGTGACCTTCTATAACTCAAAAGTGTCAGGGCAACAGCCAGCACCACAAGAGACTCACAAAAGGCCAGTAATTGTGAGTTAAGGTAACGATTTCACAGCAGTCTACGTGGTCCTGCACTCATGCAAAAAGATTCTGGGGGAGATTTCTTTTAATTATCACCTCTGACAGCTGCTCTGTTTTCCTGGGAAACTTCCTGTCTCCTCTTCCAGCTGCATTTCCAGGAATCAGCAGGATGAAGCAGTTTCCTCACGTGCAATGGGAAGTGCAGAAATCTCCTCCAGAGCCTGTTTGGAGATGGAAGCAGACATCCAGAGAGAGCAGCAGTGAGAACTCCTTGTTCCCCAGCTCCTCCTCCATCCCTGAGCTCCAAGGGCTGCTGAGAAAGTCCAGCTTGGACGGGGCTTGGAGCAACCTGGGATAGTGGGAAGTGTCCCTGCCCAGGGCAGGGATGTGGGATTGGATGAGTTTTAAGGTCCCTTCCAACCCAAACCATTCCATGATTCTAAATGTACTTGTCTTCCAGGGAATGACAAAGCCAAGGAGCAAGGACAGGTCTCCTCTGGGGAGGAGTGTAAATTCACTGGATAAATAGAAATGTGCAGTATTTTGAAGGGGTTTTTGGTCAAAAGAGCTCATCTCTAACCAATTGAAGAAGGATTTTCATTGATTTAGCAGGTAAAAGGTGGTATTTATGTAGATGTTGTTATGTACAGTTTGGTTTGAAGCCCAAGGTCTCTCTAAAGTGCATTGTAAAACAAATCAAGCCTTCAGCTGTAGCACTGGGAGTTTAAGTGCCAGAAAACCTAGGATTTCCTAAGTGAGAAATAAACAATAAACCATCATAAATAAGGAAATATCTTTGTTTCATATTAAAAAACCAATAACAAAGGATTTCTAACAAAATGGCCACAGAAATCAGCATGAGCTGTGTCAAATAATTCTAAATTTATCTTCGTTTAAGAAAGGCCTCAGCAGGAGGTATTTTTACATGCAAACAGAAAAAAATCAAATGACTTTTAGGAAATTTAATTTCCTCCAATTCCTCGGAATTTCCATGGCTTTTAAAGGAAATGGCAACATTCTGTGGTCACTCATGAATCTTCACCTGCCCTGGTTGCACAGATTCCCCGGCCAAAAAAGCAGGAGCAGGATAAACCACGGGGTGGAACACAAACTGCCTCCCCAAATTACATCTGTTTGTTCTCCATAATCTTTGTGCTGTGATCCAGAAGACTGATGATAATCCAGCAATAAATGTGTACCTTTTACAGAACATTAACTTACTTTCTTCCAGCTTGTCAAACAGCTTTGGGATTTATTATGTGTTTATTGTCTGCCTCACCAGTTTCTTTCCAACCAGGGCTCTGCATATTTATTTTTACCTTCCTCCTTTGAGCACTGGGCTCGGCTCAGTGCAGCAGGTTTGGTGCTGGACTTCAGCACCACAAAACTGCCCATTTTGTGCACTGCTTGAATGAAGGGACGTGGGGAACCAGGGCTGGAAATGCAAGGGGACAAAAAACTGCTGCTCAAAGGAAGAGGAAGTTTTCCACTTAACAAGGATTAATATAATTTCGCAGCACAATTAGAATCAGGGCTGTAAGACTGAAGTTCCAGGTGTCTGGAACCTACTCACCAGAGTTCTCAATTTCAAATATTTGGATAAATTTGGGCTGTGTACTTGAAGATAACTCTTTTCTCATGTGTTTTTTTTTTTTCCTCATGGTTTCCAGCATTATTAGACTGAAGGTATCCCAAAGCTTGAACTAGATTATATTAATCAGTGGTTATAGAATAATTGATTTTTATGAGCTGTTCACGTTGCAGGTGTTTGGATTGTTCCTTAATCCTTGCTGTTTTCCCAGCTAATTTTGCCCATTGAACACGATGTGCCTGGAAATGGAACAGTTTCCATCTCAGCTCTGTAGTGCTGTTAATGGCTCTTTAAGGAAAATCTGTACAATTTTTATTTAAATGATTCCTGAATGGACACAGCTGGATTCCCCCTCACTGCATTGATATTCCTGCAGCTGATTAGGTGCCCACTGTTAATCCTGTGATTAGGGATATTCTGCATCAGCTTTGCAAGTGCCAGCTCTCCTGTGAGTTGTGGCTAAGAAGAATTCTGGGCATTTTTTGATGGATAAAAACTATGTTAGAGAAGTCTGGGCTGTCCAGAACTAATGACAGTCAAAGCACAACCCTAAAAGACGATTTAACTCCCAGAAAACCTACAGTTTCCTGAGGTGAGACATTGGCAATAAATCCCCACAAATAAGAAAATGCCTTTCTTTCATATTAAAATAACAATAATAATTATTAATTGACAATAAAGTGTCATTCAGAGTTGGGCTTTGATTAGTGTCATGCTGGGATGGGCAAAAATAAACTGAAAAGGCATTTATGCTTTTAGAGATTTATTTCATTCTTACTGGGCACATCTGGCCATCAAACTCATATTTTTTGTGACTGGAACAAAATTTTACAATGGTTCTTCAGGTCCTTTTGGAACCAGTCATTTCCAAAGAAATTGGAAATATGGGGACACCTGGAACTGTTTATGCCTATGGTTTGCATGCCCCAGGAAATGAATATTGCTAATTATCTTTCCATTAGGCAGGTTGTCCCCCCACCTGGCCAGACCCTGCTGGACCTGTCTTATCTTGAGCCCTTGGAGCAGGTTGGAGCTGTCTGAGTTGCAAACAGGCATCGGTGGGATCCCCCTGGGTGCTGTGCTGGGCTCCCACCCCATTTATCTGCACTGTCACTCCAACTCCTTGCTCCTGGGAAGTTTGGGTGTCAGGTCACCAGATCCAGAGGGAGCAGGATGGACCTGAGGACTGACAGAAAAGGAGCAGATGTGATTGCTGGCAAACTCACTGGATTCTGACAAGGTTAGATATCATTTTAATTTCTCAGTTATCAGCACACTCAATAACAGATTTCTCTGACGATGGAAAAGAAAGTCTTAGAGCAGATTCACAGAATTGTTGTGATTGGAAAAGTGCTCTAAACCCATCCATTAGCTACAAAGAAAGGAGACTTTCAGGGGGGTTTATTTTTCTTCTTCTTCTTTCAGCCTTTATGGTGCTCTGTCCTTGCAAACCGGGGTTAAATATTGTTTGAGAGATGGGTAAGTTCCTCAAGTAATTCAGAGAATTAGTGTAATAAATGTATCATTCTTCTTTTTAATGGCAATACACAGAGAGCTAAAGAGTTTGGCTCCTTTATGGGTTGTTCATGAAGTGCAGTGATTGAGTTATACTGTTTCCTGTCACTTTTTCTTTAATTAATTCTGGATCAAATTCTGGTATGTTTGTCAATTGTAGCAGCTTTCACTGAAAGAAGGAGGTTGGGGAAATATTATTGTTAAAGCCATTTTGGATTAAAATAGGATTAATAACTTTCAGGAGAGAATAATATGTTTATTTTTTGAGTTTGTTATTCCTTAGGGATTCTGTGCAGCCTGCTTTGCTTTCCTCACGGGTTTTGTGGGATGAAATGGCACAATATCTATTATGATAAATGCTCTGGAGGAACTTAATGGTTATGGAATTACTGCATGTTTGAAGGTTCTGACATGGCAGATAATTTTCCCTGTTTCCCATGCCCTGGGAGTACAAGATTTAGACTTGCTGATGCTCTTTATGAGATGTCCCAACCCTGGCTGTGGAGCTGAGGTGATGGTGGGGATAAGCTTCAATCACCTTTCGGGCCATGGGCAGCTTATCTAAATGAAAACCCAACTCACAAACCCCTTGGAATCTCTCCCATCACTCCTGCAAAAGCCCATATTTAAAAAAGAAAATGAAATGTTTGAGTTTTCAATTTAAAGTGGGTGCAGGTATTTCAGGTAAAAAAAAAAAACACCAAACCAAACAGATGGTAGATTGTTAAAAAATGCTTTAGTGTCCAAAAATGACAAACTGCAAAATTCCACTTTTTACTCAAAGTAAACAAAGCCAATCAAGGCCTTCCATAGAATATTCTGAGCTGGAAGGGGGGTCACTGAGTCCAACTCCTGGCCCTGCACGGGACACCCCAAGAGCTCCACCATGTGCCTTTCTGGGAGAAAATGGTGGCAACACCAAGGAAGATCCCAGAATGTGCTGAGCTGGGAGGGACCCACAAGGATCATCCAGTCCAATCCTCAGCCCTGCACAGGATTATCCCCCAGGGTCACCCCCTGTACCCCAGAGGATCATCCAAACCCTCCTGGAGCTCTGGCAGCCTTGGTGCTGCGCCCACTGCCCTGAGGAGTCTCCCCTGGGAGTCTGTGGTGCCCAAAACTGCCCCAATATTGCAGGGGAGGACACCCCAGGGCACAGCAGAGCGGGACAATCCCCTCCCTCAACCAGTGTGAATTCCCAGCTCCCCATCTTCTTTGGGATGCTCACAATTCCCATGGGCACTGCAGACCCACAGCAGCACAGGGGGTGCTGAATGGGCCGGCCAGGGCTGTTCTGGGACATCCCAAACTCTGCTGGGCTGGATTTAGGGATGTGTCGCTCTCGGTCCTCTGCCCCTGGACAGCAGGAGCTGGGATGGGCAGCAGCTCACCCTGCAGCCGGAGCAGTGGCCCTGGGCACAGGATTGGGCACGGAGCTGCCGTGCCAGGCAGGAGGCAGCCCAAGGTCCGGGAGCCACCCCAGGCACACGTGGCTCGTGCAGGGAGAGAACGGAGGGATTTTAAACATGAATCAAAATTCTGTTATTTCTAGACTTGTCTGGGGCATAAATTGGAAATCAAACATGCAACAAGTTTGTTCTATCCCTGCTGAAAGGCTCCAGGCTTAATTTAGTCAAGGCTCTGCATTAATTTTCCTATTAAATGAATGCTTTCTTAAAACGGAGGGAGAACATTTTTACACTGATAAGATTGTTCTCTGAACCGTTCCTAATGAGCTGCTGTGCCATTCCCTTATGCCTCCTATTTATCTTGTTTAGATCCCTTCAGTTTTAAGTATTCCAGCCCTTCACTGCCTGTTAACAGTTTGTTTTACTTTAGCTGGGAGCTTCAAATAATTTTTGAAAGTGGTTAGAAAGCAAAACATTTTATTTCTTTAAATTCCTATTTTTTTGTTTAGCTGAGGGGATATGAAAATCGTTTTATCTATTAAAATTATCTTCTTTTATCTATTTTATTTATTATATCTTATTATGTATTATACCTTCTTAATATCTTCTTTTATCTATTTCTGTAAGATTTATAATCCAAATTTCATTTTCAGTATGTGGCTTTTGTTGTTTCCCCAGGGCTTTTTCCTTCTTGCCCCTGAGAATGTACTTGAAGTCCAGTGGGGTTTTGGAGGCTTGGCTGTTCTAGGACCACTCATGGGCTGGATGTAAGGTAATTTTTATGTAAATAAATGGTTTATACATAGCAGAGGCAGATATTTATACCCTGATCTGCAGCAGGTACCATGCAGGTAAGTCCCACAGCAGTCTGGGAATGGGTTATGGCAGCTCTCCTTGGATGGCAGCTCCACATTCCTTTCACCACAGTAAAACACTCATGTGGATAAGGAAATATTTATATCTTTTCAGAAACCATTCTTTTGAGCTGCCTTTAAAAAAGGAAGGATGAACACCGAGAGGAAAAAAAAAAAACAAAAATCCCACAAGATCAAACAGAATCACTTTAAAATGCTTCAGGCCAAAACAAGGCTTTTATTTTCTGACTGGCTAATTCAAGGTGACTCCTGGGGCCTTGAACATCTTAAAACATTGCTGTGATTGTCATTTCTTTTGGACAAGGGTATTTTGTGACCGTTTTGTGGGACTCACAGAGCCAATTTCTGTCGTGGGTGGTGTGTTGCAATTCATCCCCTTCTTGTTCAGCCCAGTACATCTCTTTCCCATCCTGTGAGACGAGATCAGACTCTTGCTCAGGGGTTTGGATGTTCACTGGGTGCTGCGGCATCTCCTCCCTCTCTTCTGATCCAAAGTTCTGGAGGAAAGAGCTGTTCCACAGTCCCCACGTGCCCCCGTGGGTGCAGGGGGGTCCCTGGGTGGTGATGCCCAGGCTGGCTGGGGCACCACCCACGGCAGGTTTGACCTCACTGAGACTCTCCTCTGCCTCTATAAATTTCAGTTAGAGGTTTTCAGCTTCCCAGCAGATTCTAAGGAATTGAACAAATTAGAAGAACTACTGAAGCAAGATGGGTGCCTGCTTGCTGGCAGGCAAGAGCTTCCCTTGCCCTCCGCCAGGTAATGCCACACTCCGCCCTTATCTGAGCAACGAAGGACTTTCACAACCCAGTGATTCCACATTTTATTCTTTTTACACTGTGAAGTATCATAATATTCTTTAATAGTGTCATACTTGTATTTCACGGTCTAATCCACTTTTCTTTTCCATTCCCATTGTATTTTATACAGCTTGAAGTCTCTGAGTGCAGAGGACGTGCTCCCGGGGCCGTGGGGATGAGGCAGCGCTCAGACATTCACCAGGAATTGTCCTTTTTTGTACTGAAACGGTGCAGATTTTGTGCTGTAAAGTACTATAATGTCCTGTGCATAACATACACTTTCTTTACCTTTTCCATTATCTACTTCACAGCAGAGCACATTTGTCACTGGTTTTCTTTCCTTGTGGCTTAATGAGAATCTCGGGTTTTGGAATGTGCTGTTTCTGTCCTTTGTGTCTAATCTGTGCCCTCTATTTCTCTCCCCCTCTTGGAGATAAAACTGCATTTTGCTGTTGTTGCAGTTCCAGATGAATTTGATCAAGATACAGGAACTGACTCATCACCTTTTCTTGAATCTTTAGGAACTGCACTGGCACACGTGTCCTGGAGGAGACGGATCCACACCGGGCACCGTCTGCTTGGGTTGCTAAGAGAGAACAAGGGGCTTATTGTTGTTTTCACCCACGTTGAGCTTTTTTGAATCTTGATTCTGTTGATTTTATCTTTTATAAATGGAGAAGGAGGGGGAAAAGCCAAGCTGATGATTGGGAAATTTTAGGAGAAGGCAAATGACAAAGTGCAATTCTTCCTCCAGTGTTTACAATGCCCAGTATAATGGCACAGTAGTTGCTCTCTCAGGGGAATTGTGTTGGGGTCTGTGTTTACTTTTCTGTCCCTGGCAGTGCTGGATCCCTTCACATGAGTTGCTGCAGGCATCACTTTTCTTCCAGCATAATAACAGGGCTCATAACTCTGGCTTAATAATTTGCCTCGTAATTCAACTGAGATCTGTGTGAAGTTTCCAAAGGCCAGTCAGTCACACTAGGGCACTGGGAAGGGGGGTTTAAATAGAGGTTTTAACCTGGAGGAAGTGCTGCTCTAACAAGCAGGGCCACTTTAATCCAGATGCCATCACTGTATGCAAGGGGTGGTGGCAAAGGTCAGCGTGGATTGCGAGGGAATTGGAGATGAATTTCTGCAGTGACTGTTTTTGCAACAAGCCTTGGCAAAGAGGCTTCTTTTCATGTGCTTGTAAACAACACGTTCTCCTCTTATTTTCAGCATCAGCTTCTGGCTGTTATTTCCTTGGGGTGTCATTGACCCTTTTCCTGGTGGTCATTACAGAGGGTTGGGAAGGGAAGAGCACAGACCGTTTGTGCTGCTCGGTCCAGCAGCTCCAGGAATAGGGACAGTTGAGTTTTCTCTGGGGCCTGCAGTGGTGGTTCACTGCAGAGCAGAGGAGTGTGTGCTCTGGGGCAGGGTCAGATGTCCCGTGTGCTGCAGTGCCAGGGCTTTGGAGCCCTTTGTTCAGTGTTTCCTGGCACAGCATTGCCCAGCCCTTCACTTCCTCTGTGCTCCCTGCCTGCCCCAGCCCGAGCAACGACCCCGGAGAATGTCATGGCATGAGCTACCCTGGATATCACAGAACTACAGAATGAGTTGGGTTGGGAGGGACCTTAAAGACCATTTTGTTCCAATCCCCTTCCACTGGCCCAGGTTACTCCAAGCCCCATCTAACCTGGCCTTGGACACTTCCAGGGATCCAGGGGCAGCCACAGCTTCTCTGAGCACCCTGTGCCAGGGTCTCCCACCCTCCCAGGGAAGAATTTCTTCTCCATACCCCATCTATCCCTGCCCTCTGGCACTGGGAAGCCATTCCTCTTGTCCTGTCCCTCCATCCCTTGTCCCAAGTCCCTCTCCATCCCTCCTGGAGCCCCTTTAGGTCCTGGAAGGGGCTCTCAGGTCTCCCTGAGCCTTTTCTTCTCCAGGCTGAACAACTTGGCAACTGCACAGAAATAAGGTGAAGTCTTTTGCGGTTGTATCCAGAATTGCACTCCAGGTTCAGAACTGAGGATTGAATTTTAATTTTTGCCCTTTCTTGTACCAGAGAGCACCAGAAAAAATTTAACTTGTTTGGAGTCTGACCTTCCCAGACTAACTGCTGTGTTTAAACCCATAGAACCAGGAAACTGTCTCTAGTTGCTTGTCTATAATTTGTTTTTTGTCCCATGTACCATTTGCTTTCGTGCTCCTCACAGCTCTCTTGGCTCTACTGTCATGACACTTGATTTGTCTTTTTAACTTTACTCTCTTAAGCCTCATTTCTGCTCTTCTATTTTTATAAATTACTGAAATGATAATTTTATATCCAGTGCTGGAGGTGGAGGGGTTTTTGAGCATGATGATACTTTTCTGTGGAGATTCAGATCCCCCATTTTAATTCCTGCTCAGGCCAGGGGAAGTTGATTTTTGGGTTTTCCCTGGAAAGCAGCCTTAGCTCTGGCAGTGCTGCTCCACCCCCCACCATTGCCATGCAGCTCCCTCCCCTTCAGGGGTTTCAGGTTTTATTTTGAGCAAAAATCCAAATATTTTTCTTCAGTTTGTTTTGCTTTGCTGGGTCAAGGTTGCAGCTCCAATCTCTGCTATTGCAGGAAAATTTAAAGTGGGATCTTTCCCTCCCACTGCAAAGGATCCAGTAAAATAAAGGGGCTGTGGAGGGGAACTTGGAAAGGGAAAGGAAAAGCTGTTGTGTTATGCAAAAGAATTTCCTTGTTTCTTCTAACTATGTCTCTTGAGATTATAATTCTCTGACTTTATTTTTAACATTCAAGTTACTGGAAGAAACAATTCCTTCCCTCTGCTTTGTCAACAAGTAAATCCCATTTCTATTTTTTTTTTTTAAAGCAGGATCTGGATGCATAGTAAATGTAGGAGTCCTCTGAGAGAAACAGGGAGAACTGCAAATGCAGGCACAGCTTTCTTGCATTCATAATATTGCTACTAACACTGAATTTCTGAATGCTGGTTTTTTATTTAATGGTAATTTTTGTTAGAACAGATGGGCTTGTATAATGTAAAGACAATCAATTCTCATACAAAAAAGATGATAAATGAAGAACAGAAAAGTGTTTCGTATCTAGAAGAAATGTTAACATATTTATGTTACAATGAAGTTTCTTCTAATGAATAATTGCTGACTTACAGCAGGTTTTGTCACACTGAACTGTTTTCCTTCCTTTCTTCTCTCACAGGTAGAGAAATATTGCCTTTGAGTTTTGAGCTGTCCTTTTAGAACCCAGCAAACCTCACTCCTGACTTGTGCTTTTACCGAAATAGGAGAGGATTAAGTGGCATGGTGGAGCTGTAGATGTTGTGCAGCAAATGCACTGTCCCATATTGGTATAAAAATTCCTAGGAATGTGACTTTACACGTAGTTGGAGGGAGATCTTTTGGGTTACAGGGTTTAAACATGATTTATGAAAGGGGATGGAAAGAGGCATAAGGAAAAAAGAGAATAAGAGTGCTGGGTTAAATTGTAGTTATTTCCTATTTAAATATTCAGCCACATTTCCTGAAGGATGAAGAGCCCACATGGAAACCCTCTTTTCCCTCCTTGTGGGAACACCTTCTCCAGCAATTGCACCAGACTTGTGGCCAGTACTGAGGGAATTGTTCCAGGTCAGACTGGGACAGGGTTTCTAAGGCAGCTCCTGGAAGGAGGAGGTCCCTGGTGTGGGTTCAGTCTCAGGGTGGTCACACGGGAGGGGACAGTGGAGGGAGCAGTGACAGGATCAGGAGCCACCACAGGAGCAGCTTGGGCTGGGCCAGTCTGTCCTTCAGAAACGGGCAAGCAAAACCTTTGCTTTGCTCCAGCACTCAGGAGGGCAAACAGCATTAACTTCACCTGAATATCAATGCCAGTGAGCCTTTATCCCACCTGGAGGAGGGAAGAGGAGCTCAGGACAAGTGTGAGCTCTGAGTGTGATGTCCCAGCACCTCCAGCACGAGGAACACCCAGTGCCCAGCCTGGGGTCTCTGTTCCCAATGCCATTTGTGCCAGGAGTGTCCTCTGTACCAGGAGTGTCTGGTACAGACACTGAAGGTCTGAAGGTCTGCACCTGGGGAGCCCCAGCTGATGGGAGGTTTTCCTGTTAACTTTTGGCTCACCTTTGCAAAAATATTTATTACCTGAGTTCCCTTGTTTTGCACCTGATATCTGAGATTTAAAGTTCTCTCCAGCACAGGATGCTGTGGAAAGGGGAGGAGGATTTCAGTGGTGTTACACAACCCTCCTTCCTCAAAACACGTGGAGCCTACAGCTTCTGGGAAGATCAATCAAAAGCCACGTCCCAGTGGCTTGTTAATCAAACAATTTCAGCTCCCAAGTATTTCCCTTGGCTTTGTTTTGTTGAGGCCGAGAAGCCAGAAGCGGAAATTACGCCTCATTTTCCCCATTTTGTTAAATAACCAAGAAAATCTTTGAGATATGATGCTTAGTGTCACTTTTTTGGTCTCAGCTCGACCTCCTCGGGGTTCAGAGCCTTTGATGTCGTTCCATATTGTGCATCTCACAGAGCCTTTGTCTTGGAGGAGAATTTCTGCCTGACAGCCACTCACACTCACACACACCCGCTGTCAAAATATTACGTGCCGTCCTAAATTATTTGGTAGCGATGGGAGAAACACCTGCTTCCTGAGAACATCTCTTTCTTTTAATCATCCTCAAGAATTTTTTGGGGAGATGCATTATTTAAAACGGTAACGACAACCTGATGCAGAAACAGGTAATTTTGGATTCTTCTTGTTCCAGCAGTTGACATTCGGGTGCCTTGTTCTGGTTCCCTTTTCATGGGGTGCAAATGGCTTTCACAAGGTGAAGGAAAAAGTTCCTATGATTTATCCATTACATCTGTGTAGGACATGATATACAAAACCTTTTAGGGTTTCCTGTGCAGCAAGGGCTGCTTTTTAATTATAAATACATATAAAATATGCAAAAAGGTAAAATCGGCAGGAAGAAAAAAGAGAGCAGGAACAGGAGGGATGTGCCCTGGAACCCCTGTGCTGTGGTAATTTTGGAGAATTAATGAGTATGGTAGTATTCAGAGGTGTGTTTTAACTTGATTGAAAAGTTTGGCACTTTAGATTGACGGCCAACACTATTCAGAAAGGGAATTTTTCTGTATGACTGTCCAAATAGTTGCTATGTAATATTTATGTTTGTCATGTGTATTTCTGGATAGACAAGTTCTTTAGATGCATAAATTTATCATATGAAAAGCATTTTAAAATTCTTATATGTAGGTTTTAATATTATTTGTTGATTTATAGGGTTGGTTGGGTTTTTTTAGGGATTTTTTTTACAATTTTATGGTCTTTGTAAACTGAAATACAAATATAGTTGCACTCCATTGTTTTTCTTGCCCAAATCTAATCCGAGGGGAGGAGGGGGAATTGGTCACGAGGCTTTTTGCTGTGTTGGGGGATGTCAGAGTGTTTCTGCCCAAATAATCCCCAGTGGTGGGTGGGATGAGGGTGGGAGTGCTCGGGATGCAGCTCGGAGGTGTCGGAGCGAGGAGGATCCAGGATGAGAGGGGGTCAGGGAGGGCCTGTGGAGCTGCCCAGGGTGGTTTGGTGGGACACAGGGTCTGATCTCCAGGGCCATCACCCACTGGAGGAGAACTGGCCCAGAGCTCTGCCGGGAAAAATCCCATCAGAGCAGGACCAGGCTCCTGCTCCCGCTGTCACCCCCAGCTCAGCCAGGCTTTCTGGGGACAGCTGAGTGGTGGAAAACTTCAGAGGTTTGAAGACATTTCCATCTACTTGTTTCTTTCCCAGACACCTCACCAGCTTGAATGACATTCCATTAACTCCAGAGTTTTCCTTGTCCACAAAGAAAGCAGCTGAGAAGCAGAGCCTGCGTGAAGGGAGGGATGGGAGCAGCTCCTGAACTGATGCAGCTCCTGCTTGTGGGAATGGAGATGTTTTTATGACATCTGGTGGCCATAAAATCTCAACTCCTGTAAGTGAAAATGGCAGTTCAAAGCCTTGTGGAGAAAATAATCCCTTGTAAGACATACCTGAATGTATATATGTGTATATGCAGCTTATATGTACACACACATAAATATTTATTGTCCTGGACTTTAATGTTCCCCATCATCTGTTGCTTTGAGTCTTTTGCATATTTATGATATGGAGGTAAAGATGATCGTATTATTAAAAAAAGACCTATAAAATCTATAAGATGAGAGAAAAGGAATATTTATTTATCCAGGAAATTGAATCAATTTTAGTGTAAAATGTTAGCACACAGATGACGTTTCTTGGCCCACGATCAACAACCCTTGAGGTTACACCACTAATCTGCACTCCCAGCACTGGCTGCATTCAGCCCAAAAGCACAAACCATGTTGCTCCTGTGCATTTGGATTCACTATTTTTGGTTTTAAACCAAAAGGGCATTTCTGTGACTGCTGCAGGCCCTGGGAGGGGCTATGGCAGCACTGATTTGATTTTCCCCTGGCCCCAGGAAATGCATATTTGCTGCTGCATGATCTGATGTCATGTAACAGTGGCACTGGGTACGGGATGAATTAGCTGCTGTAATTAAAAAGGGACCTTTTAGGGCTCCATCCAGGCTAAAATAAAGGGCAATACTTGGCTAAAAATTGGCTTTAGTGGCTTGGATTGGGCCCCTTGTTCACTGTGCTTTTTACAAAATACCTACTACAAATCTAAGGACTTTGTAATACTCAACACAAGGGTTTTTTAGGCAAATGATATTGTTGGTTCTTGCCTGACCTAAATTATTATGATAGCAAGGAATGCAAAAAACCAAGTTAAATTACTCTTTAGCAGAAATTTCAGGGAATGGACACTTTTGCATGAATATTTCATGCGAAGCTATAAATAATTCTGTTGGATTTTGAAGATCAGAAAGTGACTACTTGGATGATGTAGGGCATTTATGTAAGGCTGTGTAAGGCTTTGTGCCTGCTGTAAGAGACACATTCATTCATGGAATTCAAGTCATGTGTGGGCAAATGGGACATTTTTCCTGAAATTTCTTTTCAATTGCTCTTTGTTTCAGTTGTTAAGACTGGAATAGACAAACACAGCACTGTCATTTGCCTCCAAAGTTACCTGAGAGCTGCGCAAGCTGCAATGTTTTCACAAAGCTTTGGCCTTTTAAGGAGGTTTTATTCAATATTTTAATCCTAGTGCTGAATATGTTGTGCTCATGAAGTACACATTTGTTAGATTCCTGAAGTGTAGGTCCCTCTGAACCTTCATTCACATATAAAAATCAACTCCACTTGATGGAATTATGCTCCTTATGAGTTGACTTGGAAGTGGTTTTGGTTTTTTTCTGTAAATGGTAGTAATCTCTTCATATTAACCAGGAGAAAAAAGATAAGAAATAGAATTGTTTTCTCCTTATGTCACAGGATGGATCTTCTGGCAAACAAACAAACAAAGAAATCATGAAATTATCTAAAGAGCTCGTTCTTGAATCCCCCGGAAAACAACTGCAAGCTGAACATCAAAGAGCACAAACAAAATATTGCCACATTAAGGTCTCCTGCACAAAGGGAGCCTTTTGCTGTGTGCAATGTGCTTATCCTGCAAATGCTGAAGCAGCTCCCAGACCAGCAGCAGAATAATTCCTGCCTGTAGCATCCCAAGAGGAGAGCGGAGCATCCTCCGAGGTGCCACCGACGCCCTCGGTTCGTGGGGACTGGTGGCCCCTTCACCACCCCAGGGGGGTCCTACACCAGTGTCCCCATTGCTTTGGGGACATTTGCTTTGGGATCCACGTCCCAGCTCATTTCCAGCGCTGGAGTCCCAGGGATGCTGCCCAGAGTGAGCCTGGGAGCAGGAGCAGCAGAGATTTTCAGGTACCTCATGGTCGTGGTGTCCAAGAGGGAGAACACAAACCCCCCTGGCTGTATTGCAGGAGGGGAGGTGCAGTGTGTCCCACAGCAAGGGCTGGCTCTGGGGGACAGTCCCCACCCTGAGGAGCTTCTGGGGCCTTTGTGAACAGAGCAGGGCCCTCGTGTCCCTCAGCTCAGGGGAGGTGTCACTCAACAGGCTCTGCTTTAACCTTCCTCAGCACTGCACACTACTGAGGTCATCTCAGTGAAAATACAAAATAGAATGACAGAATCACTGGGGTTGGAAAAGCCCTCTGAGACTATCAAATCCAGCCACATCCCCAGCACTGCCCAGGCCACCACTCACCCACGTCCCCAAGTGCCACATCCACAGGGCTTTTAAATCCCTCCAGGGATGGGGACTCCACCCCTGCCCTGGGCAGCTGTGCCAGGGCTGGACAACCTTTTGGGGAAGAAACACAGTTTAATCCTTCTGTTCTTCTCCTGATGTGTATTATGTGTTCCAGTCACATCCTGCTTTTCTCTGCATAACTTTTCAGGAATTGCAATGGTCACTCAGTTCACGTTTTTTTTTTCCTCCATCTGTTTAAATTTAAATTTTTGCCTCTATTTTCCCCTGGTAAAACAAGGTTACTTTATAAAATTTCCAAGCTGTATTTCATTACCATTTTTCACCATCTATATGATCTCTTTTGTAATGCCAAATGTGCTACTTGTACATGATAAATCTGTGCAGCAGTAAAGAACTTTTCAGTCTCTCATCTGTTTGGAGATGAACTTCGGGTGTGTCAGTGCTTGCATAGTGAGTTGATATTCCACAGAACAAGGACAAAGGGAAAGGAGTTACAAAGCCAAGCAGTCAAAAAGGTAATTTATATGAAACAGAAATTTAAATAGGTGGGAAAGTCACAGGGGTGCAATAAAATCTTCCATGAGGTGTAGATGGTAGATCTTCGTGCCACTGTGACTGAACCACCAGGCTGAAAGGCAGGAATAATGGTGGGACCAAACCACAGTGGACAACATCTCCTGGACCTTACTTAGGGACATAAGATAATTAAAGGAGAGCTAAAAGGATTTTACCAAATTCATACTACACAAGACTGGCTTTCTGTGTGCACACAAATAACTTGGATTAGCAAGATGTGCCATCGCTTCCACCATAAAAATATCCAGTCTCACATTATTTTAAGAAACTTTCAAAATAGAGTGGAATTAAAATATTTGTTTTAAACTCCCCAGGGAAAAGGTGCTGGGCTTCCTGCACAGTCTTTCTTTTTCTTTTTATAGTCCTTCTCCACCCTCAGTCATTCAGCAGTTCCATTTCCCAAAATACCAGTGGTAACTCCCTCTCCAGTCTTTGCCCGTGTGGATGTTTGCTGTGATATCACTTCACTCCTCAGAATGAAGCCCTTCATTTCTGTCTCACTCTTTTGGTACAAATGCAGCCAAAACTGTGTTTTTTAGACAGAATATTAACTGTGCTGGGGAGACAAGGCTGCCCAGAGAAGCTGTAGCTGCCCCACCCCTGGAAGCGTTCAAGGCCAGGTTGGAGCACCCTGGAATAGTGGAAGGTGTCCCTGCCCATGGCAGGGGTGGCACTGGATGGCCTTTGAGGTCACAAGCCAAACCATTCCATGATTCCACGATCCCTTGCTGTGAGTTTTGCAGCCTGGGAGGTTTTAATTTTCCCAGTTTCTTGTCCCACAGTTTCACTTTGGTCCGTGACGTTTCCCTGTTATTGACCCCCGGCAGCAAAAGGCTTGGAATGGCAGGAGAGACTTAATGAGGCACTTTACATGTCCCTCATGAAAAGTGGCTCAGGTTTGAGTGCTGCTGCTCTGAACCTGGGCTTATTTTCATTCCCATCTCTCATAGCCAAAGGTAACATCTCAATGTGTTCCGTTCTTGCTTTTATAAATTGAATAACCAGTTTTTTCTGGCTTCCCCCAGGAACCTCAGAGTGAAATTGTTTTCCTGTCCTGCAAAATACTTCAGAAACTTTCTATTCCTGAATTGAGGTGAATGGTTTTGCTTCCTTATTGTTGCTTTCTCTGAAAGCAATATGTTCCATCTGCTGGGTGTTTTGCGGCACTTTGATTTGTATCAAATTTGAAATGTAACTTTTTTCCTTGTATTTCCAAATGAAGAGTGCTTTTCAGCTTCATTTTCTGCCATTTCAAGATGTTCTTTATATCAGCCTTTTCACACAAACAACACTAGTTTGGGCATATTTTGTTTTTAAATGAAAATATTTGGTTGAAAGTGTTGCAGCTGGTTTTTTGCTTAACTTTTCCCTGATAGGTGAGTAGATATTTTCCTTTGAATCTCAGAAATATGCTTATTTTCTAACAAACCCCCCCCCCCAAAAAAAAAATAATTATGTTTTATATTTCCAGGCTGCTGCTTGGGCTGTTTTCCATCTCCTTCTAACACACGGAGCTCCATTAAGAGGTTGGTAAACTCTTTAAAGAGCTCAGAGAAATTACCAGTTTTCCCTGCTCTCAATCATCTCTTAATTCTTTTCCTTTTGAAGGGTGTAAAATTTTCTCCTCTCCCTGTCAGGCTCTGTGTAATTAATGCTGTCTCCCTGTTCTCCCAGCTCCCACATCTTTCCCTTCCCTTCTCTCCACGGCACCGTTTCCTTTGCGGGTTTGAAGGGACTGATTATTCTACTTCTAAAAGGCAAAAAAGTTCAAATTGTTCTTTGTGTGACAGCAGCAACATCAGCTGAGAGTTTGCTTGAAAACTGGTGCATCATTGCCTAAGAATGGACTTAAACTTTTCCATTCCAGTTCTCTCTGGGAGACACACCTGGGCTAGGGGAAGGTGTCCCTGCCCATGGCAAGGGACATGAGATGGGTTTAAAGTCCCTTCCAACCCAAACCATTCTGGGATTCTAGACCCTGCTCCAGCTCCTTGGGGGTCTGCAAGAAGGAACGTGGCCTAAACCTGGTCCCCAGAGGGACAGTTGCCACCTCCCAGAGGACACAGCTCACATTCCAACATATGTTGTGACTTGGAACAAAACCTGCAGGAGCTGAGCCATGAGAGGTAATAACAATCCTTCTTTTAAAATATTTATATGAAATGACTGTGGGCCAGAGGGGCAGGAGCTGAAGGTTGGAGTTGGTTTTGGTTTTAGGCGGCTGAAAGAGATTTTCTCTCGTTTTTTATTTTTAAGAAGTTCAATGAAAAATGAATATTTGTTTTTTATTTTTTAATATGGATGTTAAAGATTTAGAGCAGAGAACCTGTTTCTTTATAAATGCCACAGTGAAGAGCTACTTTGGCACTTGGGCTACACAAACCCCAAAGGTTCCTCATTCATCCACGGCCCCGAGGGCAGGGGGTGTTGCTCTGCAGTGAGATGGAGAAGGAAATCTGTTGGCAAGAGCAGGTTTTTCCTTATGGCTTCTGGTTTTCCAATATGTTCTCTGAGTACTTCCAAGTAAAACACTTCCTGCCATGTCTGCCAGAGAGCAGCAGAAAGGAAGTGTGGGTCCCACTTGACATGGTGCTCTGAGATCGTGGAGGGGAGATGACAAACCCCAACCCCAAAGTCAGAACTGGGAACTCCAGTAATAAGTTGCCATGGACAGTACAGGAGTGTGGTCATGGCCCCAAGGCTGCCAGAGCTCAAGGAGCATTTGGAGAACACCCTCAGGGACAGAGTGGGATTGTTGGGGTGTCTCTGCAGGGTCAGGGGTTGGATGATGACCCTTGTGGGTCCTTCCAGCTCAGGACATTCCATGATTTCTACGAAAGGCTGCAGAACTTGCACCTCACTCCTCAGTATAATCTGACTGACTCAGCTGGAGATACCAGTTGTCCTGGTGTCTCCATATTCCTCGTTGTCCTAAATACATTGGGAACACTTGGTTCCTTAATTTGGTCTATTAATAAGCATAATTCTTGCTGATGTGAGCAAAAATAAGTATAAAAGTGAGAGCAAGTGCTGCCTTATTCCTGCTCCATTGGCTGGACTCCACAGTGGATTAGCTGTGAGGGTGCAGCAAAATGCTCTTTTCCATCAGCACTAGGGACAGGAATCCTGTTCTCTGCACATTTACTTGGTGTTGGATGAGATTTGCAGATTGTCACGATACTCCTGACACAGCACAGGGACTGTCAGGGCCCGAGGGCACAGCAGGGGCTGCAAATGTCTCAATTCTTGTTATTACTGTTGATGTTATGGTTGTTCCTGTTGTTGGTTTGGGTATTATTATTATTATTATTATTACTATTATTATTTACTCAGAGTGTGGTGAGGCCCTGGCACAGGTTGCCCAGAGAAGCTGTGGCTGCCCCATCCCTGGAAGTGTCCCAGGCCAGGTTGGACGGGGCTTGGAGCAACCTGGGCTGGTGGGAGGTGTCCCTGCCCATGGCAGGGGGTGGGACTGGATAGTTTTAAGGTCCCTTCCAACCCAAACCAGTCTGGGATTCCATTATACAGCCATATTTTGCAAATAAAAGGTTATCGATTCCCTTGCTGGAAAGAAGGGAAGAGGAGAAGAAAGAAGTCTGGCAGATATTTTTTTGTAAATTGTTTTCCATTGGTTCTGCTTTCCTGGAGAGCATTAGGAATAATCCCTTGTCAGGGTGCCAGGGAGCTGCTGCTCTAAATGCAGCATAATGAAGTGGGCAGTATCTGCAGAGGTGCACAGGCATTAAAACTGCTTAAATGAGAGCAAACTACAGAGGGAAATTTTGGAAGGGCACTGGGGAATTTTATTTTCTGCATGGCTGAGAGGACAAAGGCCTTGGACAGTAAATACTGGTGACAAGAGCTGTAGGACAGGATGTGCTGTGCTCCTTGAGTGCTTCTGCTCGAGCAGGATTGGTAACCCATCACCTTAGAGTTGTATCCAGTCCCAGCTTAATGCCAACTAAAAAATAATAAAAGAGGAAACAAACAACTTGGAACTTAACGAGGAGGAAAAATGTAATTATAAGAACAGCTTTAATTGATAAAGGCAACATCAAGGTAGCAGAAGCTCTGCTTCTCATCAATACAGGGTTTAGTATCATCTATCAGCTACAGATTGATCACTGAGCTGCCTTTGCCAAGGCAGCTCTTTATTTGCTCGTGTTTTGTACTGTTGTGTTTGTGTTTAACATACAAATATAGGTACAGACTACCTGATTTTTGGTTGTTCTGTTTGTTTTTTTCAGGGACTGTTCTCCTATTGAAAAGCAATATAGAGCAGAGAGCAATGTAAGCAAAAGGAGTAAGACTTTGATCAGAGTCAAGCTGTTGTGCCCTCAAAAAGCCCAGCAACTCATTATTATTGATTAGGTCAGGGTGACCTATTCTAACAATACAGTTCTTAGGATCTCAAATTCAAAATAACCGTAGTAAATAAGACTAATAGAACCCATCTGCTGCTCCCCAGTAACATTGTGCTATGGTTCATACAACTGGGTTCACACTGGAGAATAAAGTACTGGCTGGTAAATCAGGGTGGGAGCACAGGCAGGAATGTCTGGGGCAGTGTGATGCTGTTGGGTCCTTTATTGATGGGCAGTGTACAAACTACATTATCAGCTGATCCCGGGTGATGTGGATCTACAACATTTAAAGAGCTGTCACAGACTTTTTCCTCTAAAAGTTCAACGTGTTCCAAATGCTCTCTTGTTTTCTGCATTTGTCTCTCAGTTGGTCAACTTCTGCCCAGGGGAGCAGGTCACCTAAACATCCTTAAACCCAGCATGGATAAAACTAAGATCTTTCTGTTAATTCTTTGGAGAAAAGGGACAGTTTTGACAGGACAAAGTGGGGAATGGCTTCAAAGTGACAGAGGGCAGGGGTAGGTGGGATATTGGGAAGAAATTCTTTATAATGAGGGTGGTGAGGCCCTGGCACAGGGTGCCCAGAGAAGCTGTGGCTTTCGCATCCCTGGAAGTGTCCAAGGCCAGGTTGGAGCAACCTGGTCTGGTGGAAGGTGTCCTTGCCCATGGCAGTGGGTGGGACTGGATGGGCTTTAAGATCCCTTCCAACCCAACCCATCCTATGATTATATTCTACGATAAGAAGGACAAAATGGGAGGTTAATGGTGTGTTGTGATGTATTTCCAGCACCTGATGGATGAACATAACAGGACAGATTTTTATTCTGGGTAATCTGAATAAAATGCACACCTTATGGTGCTGTCATGCTTTAGTTGTTAATACAACCCCCTTTGGCAAAAAAAGGCACTCTCTGTCTTAGACCCCACCTATTTTTTAATCTCACAAATCTTGCTGTCATTTCCCCTGTTTTACACCTATTTCCTTCATTCTACCAGATTACAACAGGTTTATGGTCTCTGGAGTGATCTCCAGCTCGCCAAGGAACACATTATGTTCTCTAGGAAAAAGAAAAAGAAGCTCCTTATGTCTCATTAACTTGAGCAGATCCTGTTTGACACTGTGGGAAGGAACCTGCTGTGTCCAGAGCAGGCCTTGCCAGGCTGAGCCTCTCCCAAACGGCTGCTATTGATGAGCAAACAAAGGGGGTCGGCCAAGGGGATGGTAAACAGTAAATCTTAGTGCATGCTCTGCTTGGGCAAACAAGGGATTAGCTGCTGAGTGTTCATCCAGCTTAGCTGAGACCATTAAAATTACCCTGGTATTTAAAACTACACACGCTGAGGGAAATGCATATTCATTTTTTTCCCCTGGGAAAGCCAGATCATATTGAATCAATATTTAATTTTAGGGGACAGCCTCCAGACAGTGAGAAATGGTGTGTGGGGCTCTCTCTGTCTCCTGGAGGAAGAAGTCAGGGGGCTGTTTGAGGTGAGCTCAGCCTTGTCAGCTGTGATGCTGTTTGCTCTCAATCATTTCCCACTGGCCTATGTGACTGTGATGGGACTGGAAGCACAGGGGCTGCTCTCCCAGCTCCCTGCTCCTCCACGCCCAGCACAGGGGGTTAACCTGGGCAAGGTAACATCAATAATGCAGAACAGGGAAGTTGCTGTGCCAGCTCTCCTGCTCAGTCAAGTGAGACTTTTAGGCTCAGTTTTTAAGTTCCTTTCCTGGAGTGGAGAAAGGATCCCCTTGTCATGCAAAGCCTTTCCTGCTGGGATTGCTCTGAGTTCCCTCTGCAGTAGCAGCCCTGCAAACAGGCAGCCAGAGCACAGCCCCAACCCCTGGACAGGGTTTGTGTTTCACCTCCAAATCACAACTTTCCTCTTCCTTTTGGGCCTTTGTCTGTTCACATCAAACCAGGAGAGATGTGGACTCTGAGGGAGTGATGTCCACACACCTGGCACGGACAGGAGTTACCTTGATGGGCAATCACACATCAGGCATTTCTCTGAGCAGATCCTGCTGTTGGGGCTTTTGTTCCCCAGCACGTTCCTGTTTTATCTGCTCCTTTGGCAGAGGTGCTAGGCAGCACAATGAGACTCCTCAGGAAATGGAGGCACAGAAGTTTTAATAAATGCAAGTTATCTAAAAGATATTCTTTTGTATTCGCTTCAGCCATGTCAAGATGTTCCAGAGCTGAAAAGAGTAAAAGGAATGATGTGGATGTCAGGAGCGTTGATAAATTAATTGTACACAGAGCTGAACCAAGTTCTTAAGCAGATTTTATACTGTAATTCATGTTCTACAAGCCCAGGATGAATCATGAGAACTGCTGTTTGAGCCTGAAACAGCAATGGATTCTTCTGTAACAGCAAGCCTGTTAATGCACAGGATATCTGCTCTGCAGAATTCATCTGTTACATCGCATTTTGCCCCAAAGTAGCTGCAGGCAAAGGGTGATGCTGGAATCTCACCCTGCAAAGGTTGCTGAGGACTAAATAACAGCGCTGTGACTCAGGGCCCTGTGCTGGGACTCAGGGCATCCAGAGTACAAAGGAAGTTAAAGTGCTGTGGGCACAGTAATCACATCCTTTGTCTTGGTGTGCAGGTGCTGTGGAGCAGATTTGGTGTTGCTGGAGTTAATAAATCATTCACTGGGGGAACAGCATCATGGTCCTCACACAACATCATTAACAGGCCAGCCTGTGACTGCAGCAGGGAGAGGGTGCTTAATTAAAAGCAGGATGCTTCCAAGGCTCAGAACTGTTCAGGTCACAATTTCAAGCATTTACGTTCTGGAATGTTAATTTGGGCTTTAGGAACTGGAATCCATCGAGGGAGATCGTGAAGTCCTGTGTCCCAAGGCAGTAATGAGGCTGGGCTTGGACTTACCCTGAATTCTGTATTTCTGAGCATGATGTTAAATCCAGATCCAGCCTGTCTGGGAAGAAAAGGACCTCTGCAAAAAGTATCAATGGAGCTCCCTGTCGAGGCCTTGATGTCACAGAGTCATGGAATGGTTTGGGTTGGAAGGGACCTTAAAGCTCATCCCATCCCACCCCCTGCCATGGGCAGGGACACCTCCCACTAGCCCAGGTGGCTCCAAGCCCCGTCCAACCTGGCCTTGGACACTCCCAGGGATCCAGGGGCAGCCACAGCTTCTCTGGGCACCCTGTGCCAGGGCCTCCCACCCTCCTAGGGAAGGATTCCTGCCCAATATCCCCTCTATCCCTGCCCTCTGGCAGGGGGAAGCCATTAAAGTGATATTGCAGAGTATTGCTCTGTTCTAAAGGCAATTTGTGTTTAAATGCTTTTGTTTATTAGAAACAGCAAAAATGAGGTTTATGTGTTAATTTTATCCGGAGTTCTTGCCTATGGATGAGTGAATGTCTTGACAAAAATTGTTCTCTTGAGTTTTCCACCTTCTCCCTCAGTGTCCCTGCTTTTCTCCTGTAATTATTCAGCTTTCTGACTCTGCACATCAGGTGGGGTAACGTGGAGGAGGAGGGAGGATGAACAGTTCAATTAATTAAGCCAAGTTGTAACAGATCATCATCTTTTTTCAAGGTGTCAATTGAGAGATCTCTGGGAGAGATGCAGATGAACCAGGACCACCTGGGAATTCTGTCTCAGTTTCCATCACAGCATTTCAGAGAGCTTGGAAATAGCTGTCAGGGTTTAATGTTAACCCTGTGATATCTGTGAAGAATATTTGCAGGAGTGTCCTAAAAGTGTTGATTTCCACCCCTGGAATACAGAGACAGCCCAGTGACCCTAAGAATTTTTCTGCTGTTGTGCAGAGAGGATTTTTGTTGGGCTTTGCTAAAGTAAGTCTTAAACTAGGAATTTTGACATTAATTAAAACAGGGAATGCTGCAATTGGAGCACTAAAGAATGGAAAGCAAAGCTCTCATATGAAGCACAGAAAGATAAATGTGAATTCTGTGTATTTTCTTTGCATGTCCAGGTAAGAAAACTCCTTGAGTTTAGTTCCAGCTTGATTAATATAAAGCTATACAAATTCTAGTTTGCATCTTTGCTTTGTCCTACCTGAAACCAGACAGTCTGGACACAAGTTAATGCACACCCTTGCTTTTCAAAAGCAGTGACACAGCTATTTCAACACCCTGGTTCTGGATTTAGGAAGGTTTTATTTTGTGGCTGAGCACTCACACCTTGGTGTGCACAGGGAGCTGAAGGACACTCCTGTCCTCCTGCCTGTTCCCAGCTCCAGGAGGGGAAACTTCTGAGTTTATGTGTTAGGGACTGGAAATATCCTGCAGGATTTCACCCCAGAGTCACATCTGAAGGTCTGTAGTCTGCAATCTTCCTCATGGCTCCCTTTAGGAAATTATTCTGCACAGATATTTTTGAATGTTTTATAAAGAAAATATTCTTGACTATTTCTTTCTATTTTTGAGTGCCAGGAGTCCCTGCAGCCCACCTGAAGTCCCCTGTGCCCCTGCTCTGGAAGGCTCTTCAGCTCTGTGACACCAGGTTTATTGGGTTTATTGCTTGATCACTGTTTATTCTGCAGCTGTTTGTTGTTTCAGCTCTATTTATTCTGCAGGTGTTGCTTTGGCAGGAAATCAGGGTGGAGTGGGGCAGCCCAGGGGTGTTTGGCTGGAGCTTGGGATTTCTCTGCAGTGAGGAGGATTCTCACCAACACCCTGAAGTCACAAAAAGAGACTTTTCTGGGACTCTGGAGGCTGCTGGAAGGAGTAGGAAATAGGAGTGGAATGAAATTATGGAACAGGTACATTTATTTATATATTTATTTATGCCTTTTTTTTTTTTAATCTTTACAGAGTTCTGTTGTTGTGGTTTTCTGTCTTAGTAAAAGAGATGGGAATTTCTTTAGTGTCTTTCCATAAAGTTTTATCTCCCTGCCCTGGCTGACTCAGAGCCCTGTACAGTGACTTTTATTTTAATTAATCCACTGTAGAAAGACTGGGAAGTGCAGGCTGGCTGTCCAGGGGCTGCTTTAGCAGGAATATATTTTGCCAAATTGCAACCCAGTGGGTACAAGCATTAACTGCCACCTGGCTGGTGCTTGGGCTCGATGGTCCTTGAGAGCTCCTCCAACCTGAAGGGTTCCGTGGTTCTCAGAGGTTTACTCAGGCACCAACATCAAACCTTCCTTCCTAAAGTGATGGAGCCTCATCCCGGAACTCCTTCAGTTCCTTCCTCCTCTGGAGAGCTGGAAGTTCACTCCAGAGCTTCATTTTTCTCATTGTTGCAATCCTTGATTTTTCAGCCTTGGTTTTCAGCCAGTTTACTTTTCTTTTGTCTAACTTTGTCTTACAGCAGAAATGTTTCTTCTCTCTCCTTTGTTTATTTACTGACACAAAAATCCAGCTAATTTTCTAGGCTAAATAAGCAATTTTGTTTTAATCTCTTCCTCTGTTGCCACTTCTTGATCATCCACGCAATGCTTGTATACACTAAAATTCATCTTTTCTGAGCAAAGATGTACAAAATTATACATGATATTGAAAATTGAGTTCTTTGTGTTTCTGTCTACTGGAAAAATGATGTGTAATAGGATTTAACTTTTTAATTGCAAGTTCCCATTCTACATGAGCCATGCTTGGTTTCCTCTTCTTTTACTTCTTACTGATGAGTTCCTGGTATTTACAAGAAATTCTTGTTGTCGCTTCCAAAGAACAACATTTTTCACTTAACTCCAGATATGTTTCTATGTTTCCACATATAGTAGTAAAATTGAGTCATTTTGTGACTTGGCACCGTGTGGTTCGAATTGGATTATTTAGTTTTGGAGAATAATATTCTAATTGGATTTGGGAAAAATCTAATTTCTACTGACCTGAGGACTGTAGGTTTGTGGTGGATGGGGAAAAGACTTGTTGCATTTAATTTTATATATATATATATATAATACATATATATTTTACATATATATAATATACATATATATTTTATATATATATGCATATATTTTACATATATATATACATATATTTTTTATGTATATCTATATATATATATATATGTGGAAGTCTTTAACAGCACAGGAGCTTATAGAATAGAATGCCAGAATTGTTGAGGTTGGAAAAGGCCTTTGAGTCCAAACCCAGCACTGCCAAGGCCACCAGTGACCCATGTCCCCAGGTGCCACATCCACATCTTTGTTAAATCCCCCCAGGGATGGGGACTCCCCCTGTGACAACCCTTTTGATGAGGAATTTTTATGCCTGACCAATATTCTAACATGAGGCTGAAGATGAGGAGTTACAACTTAGATTATAGAGAGCTATTAGGAAAAGTAGTGTGAACTTTTTCTTCGTTCTTGATTTTCTAATTTGTCACAAGACGGATGTGCTGGATTTGGGCAGGCTCTTGGGAACAAGTAAATGAGGAATATTTCACCAGCTGGTAACAGCCTTTGAGCAGCTCTTAAATCTGAGCAGCTTCACCACTGCTTTTATTTGTAGCCCAGATCAATGCCCCTGATGTGCCTCACTGACTCCACGTTAGACCTGCTGACTGGGAGGATCTGTGTCAGGCAATGCTTTCAATATTTGTCAAACTGAGAAAAGAAACCAACTTTAAACCAGCAAAAAACCCTCCAACAAACTTTTTGTCCTGTTGGCAACGTCAAGCTGACAAGCTGTGTAAAAGCCCCCGAGGTTCTTGCCTGTCTGTGAGGACCCTGCTGGATGTTCCAGAGCTGGGGGACCTGCTGGGCACCTCGGGGGGAGCTGCAGCCTCCAAGGAAGGCCAGGGAAGGAGCCAACTGTGTTGTGGAAATAAGGTTGCCCAGAGAAGCTGTGGCTGCCCCATCCCTGGAAGTGTCCAAGGCCAGGCTGGACGGGGCTTGGAGCAACCTGGGCTGGTGGAAGGTGTCCCTGCCCATGGCAGGGGTGGCACTGGGTGGGTTTTAGGGTCCCTTCCACCCCAAACCATTCTATAACATCAAAGGGATGTGGGTTTTGTCAGCTCTGCCGGTCATTTCCACCTGAGGACCATCAAGGGTTGTCCCCCTGGGAATGTTCTATGTTTTTTTATAGACAGAGCAATGATTGTCTCTCCTGAACGGAACCTGATGCAGGTTGGACAAAATCCTCTTGTGGATGCCAAGCAGGAGTTTTTATGTTGCTTTTACAACCCTCTTGCTGCTTCTCTGTGTCCTCAGGGACTGGTTTGATGGCAAGGGCTGCTCAAAAGGAGGAACCGACCCCCTGCTCAATGATGTGGTGACTTCTGGGGCTGCAGAGCTTCTGCTGCTCATCTCACTCCTCCAGGGGCATTTTGCACCTTGGAGGATATCTTTATGAGGAGCTACTAAAAGCACAGGTGGATGCCAGGAAAACCTCCCCTCTGTCTGGGGCTGTGCCTGGAGCAGGGCACCCTCTGTCCCACAGCCACCACGGGGTAGGAGTTCTGTGCTTTGGGAAGGAGAAGGGAGACAAGGTGTTAGTTAATGAACTCTGGGGAAAGTCCTGGAGCCTAAGCCAGGTCTGGCTGTCCTTGGGCTGGAGAAGGGGAGGGAGATGAGAGCAGAGGGTGGCACAGGAGCCACACAGGAGAAAATAAACCTTTTTTAAGGCTTTAATGAACAGTGCTGATTTACTCCTTTTCCAGAAGCAGAGAAACCAAAGCTGTTTGGGTTCCTGGAAAAGCTCTTTGGTTTTGAAAACATCTTGCATTTCTCTTTTTATTTGCAAACCTGCTACTCAGTCACTCTGTGAGCTTTCAGTGCTCTGAACTCACTCTTCAGAGAAACAGAAATTTGTGGATCTTGCATTTGCAGAGGTGTGCAGTTGTTGTATCAACCCTGGCAGTTATTTTGCTCAGCTTATGCTCCTGCAGGACAGAGTTTTGCAGGTGTTCTGGCCTGTGGCTCAGACTGCCCAGCTCTGCTTCATCTGCTGCAGGTTGTATCATCTACATATTTATTTACTGCATGGTAATTTTTCTCCTTTAGTATTCTATTGTCTAATTGCAGTTAATTGTGGTTCTTAATCTTGCTAATTACCATAAATCATGCTCTGCCAGCCATCCTTTCTTTCAGTGGCAATAAGGCTGTTTTTTTCTCCTTGGAAGGTGCTTGTAGTTCAACGCCAGTGTCCCAGGAATGAAGATTTCCTGGCACAGGCCACGGAGGACTGTGTGGCTCTGTGGGAAAGCAACACACTGGGTTAAAACTAAAGGAGCGGAGAAGTCAGAGCCTGTAAAACACTTTATTGATGTGAATGGCAGCCAGTACAACTTTAATTTTATGTCTAAACCAAGGTGGCTAAATGTAAGACCTTTAATTAAAGCCATTAAAGCTGAGATGTTGCTGGCAGAGTGTTTGACAGGTAGAACGTTCCCTCCAAGCAATTACCATGTCAAGGGCCCTGTACTGGCACCTCCACGGGCCTCCCACAGGAGTCTGATCTTTCCAGACTTTTCCTTCTGAATGCTCTTGATTTCATGGCTAATCAGCTGCTCAGATCACCACAATCTAATAATGTGCATAAATATGGTCAAACAAGGCTCAAAATGCCACGTGTAGGTGTGTGCAAAGCTCTCCAGATTAATGAGTTTTGAGCCAAGGCAGGTTTGGACTTTGAACACTTTGTGTGTGAATGTTTTTGTGCTTGCTTAGAAGTGTTGGTGGGACAACCTGGCTTTGAGGTCTCAGATAATTCCCAGGAAATAGAAAATATTTGTATCTAGAGAAAATATTGAACTGGCACACTCTGCAGAATGCAGATTTACAGTTCAGCCTTGGGAAGAAGAGGAGAAAGAATTGCAAAGTCACTGAAAGCACTCTCTGAGACTGTGATGAGGCAAGTTAACCTGCAATGGGACTTGTAAGAAGATGACTCAAATCTATTTTCAATGACTAAAAATGAGTGCATAAAATGCTGGAGCTGTAATTCCCATCAGTAACACCCAGGTTATGTGGTACAAATCACAGTTACCTTTTGCATATTTGGGCAATAGAAGCAGGTTAAGTTTCCCTATAAGAGCTAACGTTTGTTTCACTATAAAACTAACATTTCCATCCTGTGTTCTGGTGATTTCAGTCCCTTCAGATAAAAGCCATGACCAGCCTCAACCTTTGCTTTCCAGTGAATGAACTTAAGTTGCTCTTCCTCTTGGATTTGCTTGTTCCCACATGCCCCTGTCTGTGCACCCAAAGATGCTTTTCTTGGTCCTGCTTTGCTTTGGGCAAATATTCTTGTTGAGTGCATAAATAACCCGAGCTGTGGAACCCTCCCTGTGCTGGGGCTGTGGTTGCCCTGCCTGGGGCAGGGCTGCAGATTGACAGGGGCACTGACATTTTGGTTCATTTGGCTGCAGGACCTTTGATCATTATGGGCTTAACCTGTGTTAAACATGACTTTTTGACTCATGGAGAGGTTGGGAGAGGGAGAGGTTGATGTGGGAAAACTGCTGGTTGGCAGCAGAGAAGTCTTTCCCCTCCAACACTGACTCATTCAAACCACTGAGGAAGATGACTTGGGCAACTCTGAATTCCCCAGTATTTGAAAGCTTTTTTCCTTCTTCATTTATTTATTTTTGCAACACCTTTAAATATGAATAAGATAAAATATATTTTGGGGTGAGTTGTTCATTATTTTATCATCTAACTAGAAAGATGCTAAAAATGTTCAATCCTTAGAAATCAATAAGTCTTGAGGAATTTTTTCAGGACAGTCAATTTTATCTGTGTTCAGTCAGACACAGAACCTCTGAGGTAAATGTCTCACTAAAGAAAGTATCTACATATTTAGAATGATAGAGTCACAGAATATCCTGTGTTGGAAGGGACTCACTGGGATCATCCAGTCCAGCTGTGCCCTGCACAGGACACCCCAACAATCCCACCAGGAGCCTCTGAAGTTCTCCAAATGGAAGAAATCATGGCTCAAAGTTCAGCTTTATTGGGGAAAAACTAAATCTGTCCCGATGATTCAGATGATATATGATATGAATCCTCTCCTTTGGGATATGATGATGTGAATCTCCAGGTTTTCCTCATCCTCAGGTTGCTGTGACACGTTTGTACTTTCCAGACAAAGCAATGGCTTAGAAATTAATTAACTCTTGGACATAACTTTTTTGTCTCCCTCAGATATAGATTTCAAGTCAGCATCAGCCTATTTAATTTACTGTCAGGGGTAGTTATTTCTTTATTGCCTCCTTGGAGAATTCCATCATTAATGAGCAAATTAAGACTTCTGGTTCCATCCAGTTATGAGCCTGACTTTGTCTGTGTGCTGCCTCCTGAGCATGTTCAGCCTTGGTGCCACTTTAGCTGGATGTGGTTCCTACTCAGTTTCCTGCTCTGAAAAAGCATAAGCAGCATATTTCAATAATTTAATTTTCATAGCTATTTAAGCAGGTTGGCAAGTTCATCCTCTCCTTCACCAACCCTTTTTATACAGCATAAAGGGATGGATGGTCTGTATTTTGGCATTCCTAAACACATCTTGGGGCTGCTTGTCCCCCATGCAGTCACTGGGGTGATGAGTGAGGGAAATGTGTCAAGATCCATGGGAGGAATACAAGGAAATCTCTGCTGAGGTTGGTTTGGTTGGAGAAGGGAAGGAAGGGCTAGAAAAATCAGGGGGAATGTGTAAAGGCAAATTGCACAGTTATTGTTTCTATATTTAATCTGCCTCCTCTAATTCTCCCTCTCCTCCTTCCCCGTGTGGTTCCTGCAGCGCTGTTGCTCAGCAAGTTAATCCCATCAAGGCCAACCCATGAAACCACTTCACAACTTTGCCTGCCCAGCCCTCCTGTGTTATTTAACCCAGTTGGAGCTCTCACACAGCCTGGTTTGACTTGCTGGAGTGCAGCTCGTGTCAGCCAGAAAAAAGGCAAAGGGGAATCTATTTGTTAAGTGCAGCCAAGACAAGGCTTTGTTTGCTTCTGAAACTAAGAAAAATGAGTTAACCCTATAGCAGATGTGGATGTTTAGAAGAAGTTAAGTCAGACTTCCCCAAAGAAAGATGTCTTTTTATTTTTGGGAGTATCTTAAGTTCTTATTGAAGATGGTGGTAAATCACTTGGAATTAACTGTAACTTGTATTAGTCTTAAAACCAGCTACAGATTTATTTGAGCAAGAACTTCAAGGTTGTAGAGACTCACTATTTCTCTGCTGACTGCCCTGGGAGCAGGTGCTGAGCTCTCTGGAAATCTTAGTCAGTCCTGATGTTTGGATCTTCTAGACTTATGTCCATTTATTCATCCTGTGATTCTGCTTTATTAACACTTTGTCAATAACTTTTTTGACTCTCTGCAAAATAAATCTCCTAAATTGCAGAGCTCTGTGAGAGTTTTCAATTATACATTACAAAAAAGCCAAGAGCTCACTGTTGTGTTCCTCTGCTTCCTTACTCCTAATAAATCAGGGGATCAGACACGTCCTTGTGCAGATACTCTGCTGTTTCTGAGGTGCAATGATGCAATAGGGTTACTAAAAAGGGCAATAATATAGATTTTCTTTAGCCATTGTGTCATCAGAAGAGTGTAAATCTGACCAGTTTGAAAAATCCAAATCAATTTATTGTGTATTATGAAAATTCCTTGATATATTTCCTGTGTTGCAGAACGTTGTAGCTTCCAAGTGCCGCGCTTTGAAAAACAGAGCTGTTGCTTGCAAAGAGATTTTCCTAAATCAACTAAAAGCATGACTATAAAAAACTGAAGGTGGCAAAGGACATTATTTCCCCCCAGTTTTGGATCAGACATCTTGTATTTTAAGAAGAGGAGACAGTGGAGAAATGTTTTCTCCAGTGGTGATATCCATAAATTCTCCACAAGTTATGTGATACTTGAATAAAATTACTGCTTTGTTTGGTCAAAAAAACAGCATTCCATGGTCACAACCCTGTGGAGGTTCTGTAGCCTTTAGAAAATGTGCTTTGTGACTCTTCCCCATCAGTGCTGGCTGAGCAGGGCAGGGCATGGATTTTACCTCAAGGGAGGATATTTTGACAAGATGGTCTGATAAAGAACTCAAGGTACAGTTTGTGGGAGTGTTTGTGGGATTTATGGGGTCTGGAAAACTGAGTTCTCCTCTCCCCTGACTTCCCAGCTGCTGGTTTTTGGGGTGGTTTTCTGAGGCAGTGGTAGCTGAGCTGAGGGACAAAGGCCAGTTCATTGCTTGGCATCCTCAGAGGGAGAGACTGGAGAAGTCAAAGCCATGGGATGGCTGGAAGTGTCTGTAGCAACAGCTCTTCCAGGCTTTGGAAGAGGAGCCAAAAAGCCCAAAAATGGCCATGATTTTTTAGATCTCACCCTCCAAATGAACAAAATTGTACTGGAAATCAAAGTGCTTGAAGCAGTACAGTGACAGAAGCGTGTAGCTCTATCAAAAGCACATGTTCTCCTGTTATAGCTTCCAGCAACCATTGGATTTTGTTTTCTACCCAGTTGAAGTTTCAGTCAGAAAACTCTGGCAGGAGACTCGTGACACCCCAACGTGACATTACCCTTTACTGAAGGCAAAGATGTTATTCCACATTTAACACAGGAACTTCAAAATAGGCAGAGTTGTTTGTTATTTGTATTTTTTCCACAATAAAAATGTAATTTTGTTGTATGGAAAATTCTGGCAACAATTTATAGCCCTACCATTGCAACATTGATTTATTGCAGTCAGAGTGAGGCAGTTGACTAAGTTATTCAGCAATAGTTACAACTAATGAGCAAAAACCTGTGTATTTTTATATACATTCCATGGCACTATTTCCAGTATTACTTGTCCTGGAGATTCCTAAATTAATATTGATTTTTATTGCCAATAATGTGTTGGTTGTTTAGCTTGAATCCCTTTTAGGTGGCTCCTTTTTGCAGACAGTTGCCCTGTCTGAGGTGTGTTCTGAAGGGCCCCAGTGAGCTCTGAGGTGGCTCCAGGCTGGGGTTGGGGCTGGAGGGCACGTTCTCTGCCCCAGGCAGGCTGGCCTGCCTGGAGATTTTTACAGTTTTAGGCATTATACAAAGTTTAAAAATTATCTGCTGGATGGTGCATCAAGTCTTGACCCTGCTGGAGGCAGCTCTGGTGAGTTCCCTGTGGAATGTTGGCCAGGCCATGGAGTTAAAGGATCTCCACTGCTCCAGGTGCTGCTGTCAGGAGGGAAGTACATTAAAATAGTCTTTCCAGGGCACTCTTGAGTGGAAAACACAGCTTTTTTGGCAGTTGTTCTTCTACAGGCCCCATTCCTGGAGGGATTTAAAGCCCTGTGGATGTGGCACTGGGGGACACGGGTGAGTGGTGGCCTTGGCAGTGCTGGGGGAAGGGTTGGGCTCGAGGGTCTTAAAAGTCTTTTCCAACCCAAATGACTCTGTGATTCTCCAAAGCACAGAGTTCACCAAGTTCTGCAGCCAGTGACAATCCTTTCCAGATGGAGTTTGTGCATTCCAGCGTGGGGGGAGTGGGTTATTGCTCACTGGGAAACAGAAAATTTTGAAGAATAATTGAATTTCACTCGTGGTTTCCCATCTGGGAACCAAAACAAAGCCAAGGATGGAGTGGTGGTTTGTGGCTGGATGGGTACCCAGTTCACAGTTCTATCTTAACTTTAAATCTGATAGATCTGGGTTTTATTTCTCCTATATCCTGAACACTGGAAAAAATGGGATAGGGAAAGAAGTTTCAAAGCTTTCTTCTTAAGTGAACTCTTGGGCTCTTTTTGAAAGAGCAGCAAACTAGGTTGATTCTCAGAGCTGCTAATTGCTCAGCAGCTTTCATTGGCAAAGTCTGAATTTCTCAACTGTACAAGGCTTTTCTGTTACTCCGATATTTGAAATAATTTTATAAGATGTCTAGTTAGGTATTGAATATTATGAACTGCTCACAATTCGGTTTTCAAGGCTTGCAGATGAAATTTGAATTAAGTGCTGAACAAGGATAATTTCAAGGGGGGGAAGTAAAAACCTAAACCTATCGAATGAGATATTAATTGCAAATTATTCATTCAGATTTAATCAAAAATTATTTTTTATACAGTAAGGAAAAAGTATATTAATCTACTTTTTAAGACTGTCTTATGGAAACTAATATAGAGATATGTTCTCAATGGAAAAATTGTAGTGTTTCAAGAATAGTGTATTGAGAAGGTAATGAATACATTATGAAAATGTAATTGCATATTTTAAAGGCATTATCCAACTAATCATAAAATTCCTCTGGCAAACAGTAATTAGGAAAATGTTTAGATTTATTTAAGTACAGAAATTGCAAAATGACAGGAAAGGTCAGAACCTCCTGTAATGGAGAAGATTTGCCTGGTGGGTGACCCTTAGGGTCCTATAAATAATTGTTGGAGTTCTTATATTTAAAGATGGAAACTGAAGAATCCCTTTTCTTGTGTTTGACCCAGCCTGGGAGCTGAACTCGAGAGGTGAGAGAGGGATGAACTGGCAATTTATTTGGGAAAATGTCAGTGCCCAGCCCTGGCTCAGCCTGCCCAGGAATGAGCTTTGCCCTGCTCAGATTTTCAGATCCTGTTTTCATGTTCAATTACCTTCCCCAAGATGGAGATAATTTTAACCTCCTGATTGCAGTGAAGGGCCTGGCACAGAGTTAATGTTCTCCTGGCACCCAACCAGTGCTCTCATGGAGCTTTCAGTGCTCCAAAACCTCCCATGAAACCGCTGGAATTTGGGCAAATTATCTGTGATTTTCTGCCCTAATGGTTTAATTGCCTCTTGGTGGGTGGTGTGATGGGCAGGTAAATAACCTCTAATTTTTGCTTAAATAGCTATTTTTAAACAGCTTATGCTTGTATTTCACTTACTTCTGAAGGTTTATGTATGTGTGTTTCCTAAAACAGTTCTGTGTCCTTCCCCCACCCCATAATGCAGGAGTGGAAATGAGGTATTTTCATCAGCAGGGTCAGACCATTTGATGGAAGAGGAGGAAAAATAAAAGGAGGAAAAAATGTGGGGGGAGGGGAACCCAAAAGAGTATTGAATATTGATTTTTATTTTTTTTTTGTGAACTTTGGCTGGTTTTTCATAAATGGGTCACTTGGCACAGGAGAGGATCAGAAGATTAAATTCAGCAGTATCTACACCACACACAGAATTGGGATTTTGTGCAGACCATGTACAATTTGGCCCCAGGACCAAGCTCCAGATGCAGTTCAAACCTGTCAGAAGCACCAAGAACTGGTTGGGATCATATTCCCTTGCAGCTTATCTGCAGGCTTTAATATGGCCCAAACGAATCTATTTTTTAGCACTTCTGGAATGGAGGCACTAATTTAATTTCCTCTTAAAGAAGTGGAGCTGATGCTCACCAAAACTGCTCAGCAAATGGCATTAATATCTGGTAATTAGGATTGATTAGAGGATTTGTTTCTAATCCACTCTGTCTCTCTAATCACAGCACTCATGTATAATCAGCCTCATCAGCTGACATTGAGGTGCTACTGTTGAAAGACAAAACCCTGGGATGGTTGTTGGTAACAGGTTGGGATTTCCTGGGGACAAATTAAAACACCGGTTTTTGCTATGACAGCTCATGGTCGTTTAAAAAGCTTTGCCAGAGGCTTTGCCCCAGTGCAGCTGCATTAACTACATCAGTTATATTGGAAGGCATTTTCCCCCCAAGGCTCAGGCAGTGGGGCCAGTTTTCCCACTGCTTTGGCTCCTGTGACCTGCCCCTCTTGGGGAAGGGTTTCTGGGTGGTCTTGGGGGGGGATTTCCAGTCCCCCTCAATGTGCTGTCCCCCAGGGCACAGCTCAGGGTGCTGTGGTGGCTGTGGGGCACCAGCACAGTGGTTCTTGTGGTGACTGCAGTGACATCCAAGCCCAGGTGACTTGGAAGGGTCCAGACTTGCACCATTTGCTGGGAACAATCCCTGAACACCTTCTGTGCTGTGCTCTGCCCCTGTAACCACTACTGGGCTGAGCTGGAGCTGAGCCTGGAGAAGAGGAGGCTCAGGGGAGACCTCCTCACTCTCTGCAACTCCCTGACAGGAGGGGGGAGCCGGGGGGGGTTGGTCTCTTTTCCCAGGCAACCATCAGCAAGACAAGAGGGCTCGGTCTTCAGCTGGGCCAGGGGAGGGTTAGGTTGGACATTAGAAAGAATTTCTTTCCAGAGAGGGTGCTCAGCCATTGGAATGGGCTGCCCAGGGAAGTGGGGGATTCTCCATCCCTGGAGGTTTTTAAGATAAGACTGGATGTGGCATCAGTGCCATGGGCTGGGAACCACAGCGGGGTTGGATCAAGGGTTGGACTTGATGATCTCAGAGGTCCCTTCCAACCCAGCTGATTCTATGATTCTACCCCAGGCATTGCTAATCCCCAGAATTAAATGAATTCTGTTGCAAGGCTGAGTTTTCCCACGTAGCATCACGTCAGCTTTGCCTTTGAATTCAGCCTAGAGTTTGGTATCTGTGCTCCCAAAGCCAGTTATTCAGCTCTGCACCTCCTGAAGCTCAGCAGTGAGCACTCAGTGCTCTCATCTGAGATGCCTTGGCATTGTGGAATAGGCAAGTTAGGGAAAAAGTTCTTTGATCAGATGCCTTTGTTGCTGAGAAGAGAGAGCAGAGGAAATGCAGAGGAAATTTTTTTTCCTAAAAGTTTGGTATCTTTCAAGATAAATTTAAATAATTCATGGAAATTTACTGCCTGTTTCTAATTAAATCTAATCTTTCATCACATGTGATCTACCTCGGAACAGTTTCTTTATAAGATATTTTTATATGCATATTTTTGGCCTGTAATTAATGTGGATTTTAAAAATATTCAAGCTAACGTTCTCTGGGTAAAGCTTAAAAAAAATAGGTAGTTTTTCTCTGTGCTGATTTAGTGCTCTGAATCAAAAGAAGCATTCCTTGGTTAAAGGTTAATGCCTTTAAAGCTGCTCATGTGAACCTCTGGGATACCTCTGGAGTCCTCAGAGGATCTATTTCTGTATTCGCCTCTTGTGACATTATTTTGCTAAAACTAGGCTGAGTTAATAACCTCCCTAAAGCAACCTAATTTGCTGAGCAGTACATCTTGACACATTTTTATTAGTAAAAGCAGCACTCCAGGCTTGTTTGTTTGCATATTGTTGTCCTATTTCAAACACCAGTTGTGAGCTCTGTTGTCACTTGAACTGAGCTGTTTTCTGCTGCTCTTTGAATCCATAATTCTGGAGTTAAGGCTGTGGTTGGGGTTGGGGAGGATGCACAAGAGGCTGCTCTGGCTGACACTGGTGTGCAAGTCAAGAGCAAGGCAAGATTTACAGAGCCAAAAGCCCCAGCAATGGTGATAGTCAGGAGGGTGTCTCAGGATGTTTCCTGACTGAAAGCACTACCTTCTCAAAAATACATTACCTGGCTGTGACCAAATCCTTCCTTTCCCTGACTCCTCATTCTCTGCTCTCAGCTTTATGGGAATGTTGAAGACAAAAGGGAATTTTAATCCCTGCTGTGTGTTGGGCTGGGATTTCTTATCCCTCCCTGCATATTGTTGTTCAGATGCAGACTGAGTTCATGCAGGTCTGTGATTCTCAGGCTGTACCTCGGGCTGTGCTGCTGCTGCCTCCTGCCAAAGGAGGTGGGGACAGGAGGGGTCAGGCTCTGCTCCCAAGGGACAAGGGATGGGACAAGAGGAAACAGCCTCAAGTTGCACCAGGGGTGGGATATTACCAAAGAACTCTTTGTGGGAAGGGTTGTCAGACCTTGGCACAGCTGCCCAGGGCAGGGGAGGAGTCCCCACCATCCCTGGGGGGATTTCAAAGCCCTGTGATGTGGCCCTTGGGGACATGGGGGAGAGGTGGCCTTGGTAGTGCTGGGGAAGGGTTGGACTCGATGGTCTCAGAGGCTTTTCCAACCTCAGTGGTTGTGATTCCAAGACTCTGGGTGTTGATGTTGCTGGTTTTATTGCTAGAAACTGTCCAGGAGTCCAGCTGAAATCCTTAACTTTGCTTAACTGCTGCTAAATTCTGCTAAACCCATTTCATGCATTTATCTGTAGCTTGGTCTTCCTGGCAGCACAGGATGAGCTCCAGTGCATTAGCTGGGTCTTTTTCATCCTTATAAAAATAATGTTCATTCGGTCAAAGAAAGGAGGGTCACGTTGGGTAGCATTTGCACCTCAAATCAAAGAGCAAATGGTAAATCCTGCCCTTGGGCCCCCAGGCAGAGGAGCTCCATGGCCACTGGTGTCCATGGGCAAACCTCCACAGCCACGGGCTCCAGACTTGAAAATAAAGCTTTAAATATCACAGTGCTGCTTCTTGTTACTTTAATTGGGGGATATTTTAGCTGTGGGAGCCTAACAGTTGCAAATGAAGCTGCTTGAGAGACTTATGGGGTGTTTTACATATGCAGATACACTTTTTGTATGTGCCAATTTTTTCCTGATTTTGCATATTTTAACTATTGAAATACAATATTAATATCTGATGTGACACAAACGTTATCACTTGTAAATGTTGGTTTCATTCCTTTGCTTGTTTGTTTCTTTATTTTTGAATTCCCAAAGGTTAAGAAAACCAACCATGGAAGAGCTTAAAACAGAAGCTCCAAATGTATAGTCTGGGCCCATAGGACTGAATTTTGCTGGGGTTCCACCACCTGCAGTTCTCAGGGATTGGGTGAGTTTTAATTATATTAATTGATTTTTTTATATATCAGCATTTTCTTTCATGTCAGTGAGCAGCCACAAGTGCAAAAACACAGTCTGGCATTTAGAAGCTGAGTTATAAATTCACCTCAGTGGAAAATCATAGTTTTGTTGTTCTTGGTTTGGATTTTTATGAGTTTATTTTGAACTGTTGTAAAACTGAAAGGGAATTCCCTGGGAATTGTTGCCCAGCTTCAGGCTGAATTTTCCTCTTGCCTCAAACTGGGACCCTCGGTTAGTTTTTAGAGACAATGGGCTTTGCAGAAGCATTTGGAAGATGAGTTGAAGTTCCTGCTGGTTTTCCTTTCCCTGTGTTTGCGTTGCACCCCTCAGGGAACGGGGATCCCAGGCAGGGTGCTCGGTGAAGACACCTCACCTCTCTTGGGGGACTGGGGACACAGGAATGTTCCCGGCACTCAGAGAGGGCAAAAGGAGCAAAATCTCTTCCTGTGTCCCCTCCTTCATTGCTGTCCCTGTGCAGGAAGAGATTTCTCCACTTTTCTCCCTTTTTAGCAATAATTTCCTGTAGTGTACAAACCCCACTTAGGTTTAATTCCGGATGTCTGGATGCAGGAGCCTTTGGTTTCCTGGACAGAATTCCATCAATGTGCATTCTCCAGTGTGAGACTGATGCCCCTGAACAACAATAATGTGGTTTCATGGGCAGCAGTAGGACGATGAAATTGTTCTATTAAGTTTATTCAAGCGTAATAACTCCTGCTAATAAATTAGAAAGGGAAAAATAAAAGGAAAAAGCAAAGGTTCCTGTGCAGGATGTGTAATGGAAGCAACTCCAGCCATGTCAGGAGTTTCTTACAGTCTGCTAACTGGGTTTTTCCAGGATAGACTTTTGAGTTAAACTGTTGAAGGCAGGACTGAAAATGACAAAGATTCAGAACATCATCATGTATTTTTATTAACAGATGGGTCCCTTAGCACTTTAGTGGCTGCTGCCACTCCCAGGATGGCATCCCATGAGATACTTGGTGACCTCTGTGTCCATCCATTATTCAGTTTATCCAATATCCCTGGCTAAGGAAACATTTCCAGCTTGAGACTTCCAACAGCACAGTTAAAGCCTGAGATGGTTTGTCCTGTTTATAGATTTGGCAACTCACCCTTGAACATTTTTTGTGACTCATCAAGTGTTGGTTTGTATCACTTAGATCTCAATGGCCACTTACCTGTGTTGTGTGGTTAGAGGCTGTGATGGGGTTCTGATGAGAGAACCTGAGACAAAACCTCCTGGGACAGATTCCCTTGGTCTGATTATACTTTCAGAGGAACAGGAATTAACATAGGACAGATTTTGCTTCAGGAAACTACAAACATTTTAGGAGGAAATTATCCCGGTATTTTCAGGGAAGTAAAAGGCAGGGGAAGCTCCAGGAGGTCCCCATCCTGCCCCCAGTTTGGCTGACCAGGAATGCTCAGTGCTCCATGGAAAAGCTTTGAATCTGGCTGTAAACAAAGCAGCCACCTCCAAAGAGAGAACAATTGCTGGGTTTGGGGGTTGTATTTTTTTCCTTATTTCCTGCTATCTGTGCTTGATTGGGAAAAGTGCCTGGAAGAAACAGAGCTCCATAACTTAGATTGGATGGCTCATCCTTCAGCAAAGAATGTGCTCTGCACTCCCCAGGGTATTAAGCAAATAAATATAAAAGGATTAACACCAGCTTGTGTGGCTACCAAGAAGTTAAAGCATTACTTAAAGCAGTAAAAAGGATGTGAAGATTCAGTGCTGCTGTGCAGGGCACTAAATAACAGCAAATTAACTCATAAAACATGTCAGGACTTGGTACTTCAGCCACTCCAGGCCTTGGGCTGTGCCAGGGATGAGGCTCGTGGGCACCCTGGGAGGAGTGCTCAGGGGTGTGAAGTGTTTGTAAGACACTTACATAAGCCAGAGATGGAGGAACTTTAAAGTATATGTGTCTTTTTTTTTTTTTTTAATGACCTTACTATAAGTGCAAGTGTCTGTTCTTCATGAAAAAGGTTCTTAAATCAGACTGGGGGAAGGAGAGAACAGAAAAACACTCTTGCTGATGTCAACTTGAGGTTTGCTCTATAAATCTGACTCACTGGGAGGTTGTTAAACACCAAAGTGGTGTTTACTGTGGCTACTCCTGTGAAAGCTGATTAAGGTGTTTGGAAATGTTCACGGTAGTGAACATAGTGTGTTTCTAAAATACTTCCAGGATTTGGGCAGCATCCTGGCAAAGTGAGCACTCTTGCCCTCTCCTCCCTGGCCTGGTGGTGGCTGTAGCAACCACAGCAAGTGTTTTGTTGACACATTTGTGGGGGGATTGTCACAGTATTTTTCAGTGGGAGAGGAGAAGGGATGCTGTTGTTTTTGTCTTTTATTGCCCACAATGATCCATCTCCTTTTCCTCCACTGCCTGTGCTGGGTGTGCTTTGTTGAGCTGTGGCTTCCAAGCCCTGACTTGGGAGCCTCTGCTGCTCAGGTTCCTCCCACCCCTCCTCTCCAATATGGTCTTTCCTTCCTCCCAGCATGTGGAGTGGAATATTTAGTTTGCCCAGAGAAGCTGTGAGCAAACAGCTGCCCCATCCCTGGAAGTGTCCAAGGCCAGGTTGGACAGGGCTTGGAGCAACCTGGGATTGTGGAAGATGCTCCTGCCATGGCAGGGGGTGGTACTGGATGGGTTTTAAATTCCTTTCCAACCCAAACAATTCCATAATTCTATGACTTTTTTTTTTTTTTTAGTCTCGCCTCAAGGCTGAGAAACATTTTTATTTCTGAGCAATTTTAGCCATTGGAAGAAGTGTTTGTGCAGCTCCAGCTGCACCTACAGACAGCTTGACCTGTCCTTGGCAGTGGAGAGCTGGCAGAGTAGCTCCTGCATTGGAAATGGTGTCAGACAGCCTGGCCTCTGCAAGGAGGGCAAGGGCTCCATATTCATGTGTCACAGTTATTTACCAAATCCTGGGGGGGGAGTGTGTGAATTATTTGGCTGTAATTCAAAATTGGGGGTGAGTCCCCTTGATCTCCCTCTTGGTGTGCCAGCCTGGGTGCCCTGCTCTGCAGGATGGAATAACAGGGAAGGGTGTTTGTGCTCCAGATAAGAGAAGCTGATTCATCAGAGTAATAAGATTATTAATTACACACCAACTGGAGGTTTATTTTGTTCAGTCAGCCGTGGCCATTTGTATGAACTCATTGCCTTGTCTGTAGATGTAAACACTCCGCTGTTGTTCAATAATCCTGAAATATTTTTTGTGATGATAAATTTTATTTAAGGCCAAAGGAAAACTTCACACAGCTTTTGAGTTCGTGACTTTCAATGAGTTGAACACAGTTTTGTAGTTGAGTGGAGAAGCTGTGAAGTATCTCTGTTGCATCTCAAGATGGTTCATTTGTTGTTGGAGTACAGAGGAGATGCTCTTGGTGACCTCCTTGTAGACCTTTCATGTATGGGGACAATATGCAAATTTGTCCCAGGACATCATAACTCTGAGAGGCCTAAAGATCAAGGCAGTCAAGCTTTCACAGGAGTCTTGAGTTTGCTCAAGGCTTTGTGGCTCCCTTTTTAAAATTCTGGAGCATCACTGTTTTTCTCCGTGGAATGTCAGATCTTATTAATGTTGTATCTGAGCATCTTATTAAGAAAGTAATTCACTAATGGCTTTGTGGCACCACAGCTATCCTCAAAATACCCTGGCGAGGCAGGGAAAGTTACCCTTGTTTGGAGCTGGGAAAACTGAGGGATGGAACAGACAGGACAGATGAGAAAAGGATTTTTAGTGGAATTTGTGCCTCTGTGCCCAAAACTGGGATTATAAAAATCCCACTTGGTGATGAGTTCCTTCAACCTCTGAAGTCCTTGTGTGTCCCAAACTCTGCTCCTCCCTGGCTCGGGGAGCCCTTGGTGGGTTCAGTCTGGACACTGGGATGTGGGCAGGGGGCTGGGATACCCCTGGGCTGGGTGAGCACAGAACAGTGGGCACGTCCTCTGCTCCTGAGCCATCACACAGGGCTGAGGTGCTCCTGGAGATGGTCCTGAGACAAGTCCTTCCTCTTGCCCAGCTCCTGCATAGGACCAGGCCTGCAGGTCCCGGCTCAGGAAGGAGGGCTGGTGCTTTCCCTCACTCCCAGAGGCAATTATCTCCTGGAGGTGGATGTGCTTCCAGTCTCGATCAGTTCAATTCCCCTGCTTTGAAACGGAAGGGAAAGAAGGATAAATTATTTGAAAATTGAAGACGTTTATCTATGACATTTAATTAGTGTAAAGGGACTTCTCCTGATCCATGAAATTCCCAGTGCATCATAAGCATATCTCCCCCTCATCAATGAGAAGCTGATCCATCAGCTCATAGACTCTTTTCTATTACCAGAAGTTTATCCTCAGATCTAGCAAAGGCCATTCATAAATTCATTTTGGAGGTGTGTTGTTTGGAGCTGGTATTATACAGTATAATTCCAGGCTCAAAATCAGGCTGTGATAACTGTTCCCTATCTGACAGACCCAGCTTTCAATCACCCTTTATCACTGCTTTGGATGTCAGTGAACCAACAGGTTTTTCTCAGAAACAATATAGATAAGCAAAGGTGGCTGAGGGGGTGTGAGGAGTAATTTAGAGAGGGAAGAGCCTGGGAGAGGTTTTCATTTCAGTATCCTTTGTATGGAAAAGCACATAAACCCCTTATATTTAGAAATGACTTAGGAAATCATCTTCCTGAATTATTCAATCCTTTAGTTGTTTTCTCTGCAGTAGAAATAAAGGAGTTGCTGCTGTGTCAGTCACACAGGGCCTCGTGTCAGACCTGCTGCAAGCGCTGGGGAAGGCAGGAGCTCCCTTTTCCATCCTGGAGAAGGGGGTGCTCATTCATCCAAGCCAAAACGTGGCTCTCCAAGGAAAAGCAGAGAAGGATTTTATTAACCTGGACTGACCCACGTGGGCTGTACTTGGTGATCAGTAACCTGGGCTGACCCTCCTGTCACAGCTGCTGAATTGGGATTGTTCCTGCTTTTGCTTTCCATTTCCTCCACGGCTGTGGAAGCTTGTGGGTGCTGAAGTTGGCAAAGCAAATATAACCCCCCTTGTTTTGTTTGGTTAGAAAAGCAACTTTGAAATTAAATGAAATCTTTTCTTTAAATAGACACAAAACAATTTCTTAGGCTTTTTCTTTTTTTTTAATCTTGAATTAGAGTTCGAAATAATGCAGGATTTTTGTTGTTCTGCAATAATTCTGTGGGTAGGTTGCACCCTGTGATTTCACTGTAAATTTTAATTCTTTGTGACATGGATGTTTCGGATAAGCTGAAACTCTGTCCTGAGATTCTTCTCATGACCCCTGAGGCTCCTCAATTTTGATGTGGTTGGGGTTGTTTTGGTTTTTGGGGTTGTAGTTTTCTGGTGTTGTTAGGGTTTTAGGGTATTTGGTTTTGGAGAATTGTTTTTGGGGTTTTTTTAAGACACACATTTCTGAAATGCTGCTGCTCTCTCAGGCTGTTGTGTCCCCTGGGACATAGCAGGGACCACCAACACTGTTCTTCCTCTTCTGGGGGGGGAAAAAATGGTACCCCCAAAATCTGATACAGCATTTAACCAAACTCATTGGCATTTGTGAGGGTTTTTGTCAGCCTGTGCTCTGTGTCCTCGTGGAAACCTCTCTGTGCCTCCGAGGTGTGGTTATCCAGGGATGTAATCTGGGTTTTTAATGCTGGGCAGCCTTGTTTGTGCCTCAGCTTTTATCTTGTGATGGATGGTTTTGCAGGAAGAACAAACTTTACTGGGTTTGCTCCAGTTCCTGCTGTATTTAAATCTGGTCCTGTGAGACCCTCGTGTTGTGCTTGGATTCCAAACAACCACTCAGAAAATTGTCTGTGCTGCTGAAAAGTGAACCCAAACACTATTTGCTATTTGTTTATTGGAGTCTGAGGACTAGTTTAGCTCCAACTACAGTATCTTAGAATTACAATGTGGAAGGGTTGCCTTCCCAGAGAGGAGGGAAAAAATACAGCAATTGGAAATGTATGAATCCATTGGGAAAGGAAGCCCTGAAATTTCTCTAATAGACCACAGAAATCCCCATTCATGTGTCAGAAAATGAAGCAAAAGGACATCACCATCCAAGGCTTAATGGTGGGAGCTGTCAGGACTCGAGCCCCGGGCTCCACCAGGAATCTCTATTGCAGCTTGGTTTTCAAATAAAAAGTGGGAAAAAACCAAACTCTTGACAATCAAATGTACATTGCTCAATACTCCAGCATTTCTGGGTCACTAAAACTTCTTTAATGAGAAATTAAGAGTGAAGCAGACCATGGAAGTGAGAGAAATGTGATTTATGCCTCAGGAGGGGTGAGTCAATAGTCCCTGGCTGAACTCAAGGTTGAAATATGAAAGCATCGCATTGGAGTCCATCACTGCAGACCTGGGGTTGTTCCTGAGAAAGGGACCTGCCAATACACTGCCCAGGCCTTGGAATTTATTAATAGGAGGGGGAAAAATTATAAATCACCTCTCGTGGAGAATAAAAGCAGAACTGGTTTCAGAGCCTGAATCAGAGCAGCGTTTCCAGGCACCTGTTTGAAAGACGAGGTGGTTTTGTGGTGACCGTGTATTTGCACAGACTCACATCAAAGTGCATTTCAGGGGAAATTTAACTTCTGGATAATTTAAACAGGCAGCTTTCCTTGGACTTAAATAGGAATTGAATATTGCCACAGGCACTTCTCTATTCATACATGATTTAAGAATTATTAAGATGGATTACCACCCTTACAAATGCTCATAATAGAGAGTCACGAGAGTAATCGTCTGCTGCACACAGAGCTCTGTAATTGATTTCTAATTATTGATCAGAGCAGAATTCCTTTCATACAGTGGCAACAAATGTTAGAGGATAATTTAAATTTAGCGGATATTTATATATAATTATTACCCAAACCAGGTGCTACGACGTGTATACAAATACAATCTGTTTTCAACCCTTTGTGCTTTACAGAAAGTAGGATATTTTTGAAGTGCTTCAATGTGGTCTCCTCTTGATCAGAACCAGCAGCTTTTGCTTTACCAGCATTTCAGAAATATACAGGGAAACCCCAGGAAAACACAGCTGAGCTTTAGTAGGACTTGAACACGTCCTGGCCATTGGTCCTGAGCAGTCCTTTCATTCTGTGCTTGACCTGCAGAACCTCCCGATGCTTTACTGTGGTTGATGGTCATATCTCAAATATTGGATGAATTTCTAGGGTAGCTGCTGTATATTCATGTGACCCGATGGTTGGAATGTTGAGAGGGGGACTTTGGGTCTGGTTTTTAAGCTCAGCACAGGACTTTAAGCCCCAGTAGGACAGGATTTCTCATCACGTCATTCCTTAGGTTGTGTTGTCTTTCTGGGCATCAACCTCAGGTGTGGCCAGAGCCAGTTCCCTCTTCTCTTTCTTTCCTCCATTGTCAGGGAGACCTGACAGAGCAAACAATGATCCTGTGACTTGTTCTCCCAATTTCCTGCTCACCATCTGCTGTCTAAAAGCTCATGAGACTGAGAAACTGGAGGAATGTTTGATCCTTGCCGTGAAGGAGGACAAAGCTGGATGGGAGGGGAAGAGGAAGAGGGGAAATTCCCACCGCCTCTGCCGAGTGGGAACTGAGATGAGCCGATCGAGGTGGGAGAGAAGGGAAAACAGGGTGGGTCTTGGAGCTGCTGGAGCTCAGAGCTGAGGTAAGGAAGAAGTGTCAGTGCCGAGGTGTTGGAGTGGCAGGAGCCCAGATGGAAATAGGAGGTGCTGGAGGGGCCGGGGGCATCCCCGCGGGGGCTTCACCACCTCCCACCTCCCTCTGCCGCTCTCTTTCTAAACTGGCCCCGAGGGAGGAATTTTCCCGCAGCATTCCTGCAGTTCCTCCCAGCTGGCCGGGGGAGGTGTGGAGCTGCACCACCATCTGCCAAGGAGGTGGGAGAGAACAGAAAGGGCTTTTTCCCCTCTTCTATTTCAAGAGAGGGGGAAAAAAGGAATCCGTGTGTTTCTGTGTCAGAGTTTGCAGCTTTCAGTAATCACAGCAAAACCCCATAGAACAGCTGAAGAAATCTTCATGTAATGGGAAATAATTATTATAGTCGATTCTTTTGGAGGTTGTTGTAACAGCATTTTCTTTTTTTTCCCAGAGCAATGCTCTATTACAGCCAAAATGGATAAAGAGAGAACAGTCAATTCTGGGCTCCAATACTAAAATATAATAATTATTATTACTACCTTAAATTGGAACTGTGGGCCCACAGCATAAAGCAAATGGGAAGCAATCAGTCCGTACTTGCAGGCTGTTCCCAGGCAAAGGCAACAAGTGCTGCAGTTCAGAGGTTCATCCTGCCAGTGTCTGCAGGGACCTACCAGGAAGCCAGAGAGGGACCTTCCTCAGGAGCTGCAGGGACAGGGCGAGAGGGATGGCTTCAAACTGACAGAGGGGAGGTTAAATTAGATATTGGCAAGGAATCCTTCCCTGGGAGGGTGGTGAGGCCCTGGCACAGGTTCCCAGAGAAGCTGTGGCTGCCCCATCCCTGGAAGTGTCCCAGGCCAGGTTGGACAGGGCTTGGAGCAACCTGGGCTGGTGGGAGGTGTCCCTGCCCAGGGCAGGGGGTGGGATGGGATGAGCTTTAAGGTCCCTTCCAACGCAAACACATTTGCAGAAGGTATTTCCTTCCATGGCTAACAGAGCCATATTTAAGAATATATTCCATTAACAAATAATTAGCACACTGTTCTTCTGCCCCTAACTGATCTCTGAAAATCAGGCCCCTGACTCTACTCCAACCTTCATTTAAACTATTTGGCTTTTGTCTCTATGCATGTTTTTGTGTAGATGTTGCTATACAGCAAAAATTAGTTCTGGCTCAAAAAAATTGGTAATATTTGAAATTTTTTTTCATGGTTTTATTAAGTTTTGGTTCAGCACAACTTTTCTGTAGTTGCTGGAGTAGGAACTAAAACCAACAGATGTTTTACTCAAGCACAGACTGTGATAATAAGGTTAATGCACTTGATTATTTATTTTCTGAGTCCAAGCATCATCTTTGAGTACAAATATAATGGAAGGATATGCTTTTCCTGAAAGAAAATGGACAATGCTGCATTGTTATGTTCTCATTTCGGGGTGAATATTTCCCTGAAATGCATCACTTGTTGGTGCTGATCTCCCCTGGCTCAGTCCTGCTGGCAATGGGCTCTTGTTTCCAACACAGCCTTGGGCTGGAGATCAGCCCTCTGGGAAGCAGCAGAGAGGCCTCAGTGCCAGCTCCTGCACCTCAGCAGGGCTGCAGCAGCTCACTCCCCAGGCTTCCTCAGGTTCCCAGCCTGACCCAGCCCTCACTTGCAGGTCATGGATGTGAGTACCTTGTGTGACTTTAATGTAGGTAACGGGTATTTTCTTTCCAGGTCTAGTAAAACTCTGCAGTGTGAGTGATTAGAGGGCTGCAGGTGTTTGCATCCCTTTGGAGAGGCTCAGGATCCCATCCCAGCAGTGGTGCTGCCGAGGGCTGGGTGTCAGTAGGTGTCAGCATCAGTCACTGCACGGGAGCAGCCTCCTGAGTGCTCCTGGCAACACGGGATCAGTGCCAAGAGCTCCACAGACCCTGCTGCAGGAGAGCAGTGCTCAGCCACAAGTTTCTCAACACAGAGAAGGGAAGGCACTAAAAGCTGTGGTCGCTGTCCAGTGCTGGAGTTCGGGCACTGAAATGATGCTCTGCTGGTCACCCTCGTGTGGTGACACAGTGCAGAGGGAGCACCTGGCTGTGCAGCTGCACAGAGCCACAGGGTGTGCTGGCTTGGAAGGACCAGCTGTCCTGCACAGGACCATCCCCAAGGGTCACAGCCTGTGCCTGAGATGGGCTTGGGCTGGGACAGGTGGGTGCTGCCTCTGCTGGGCAGGGTGCTGGTTATGGAGTGTGGGGCTCCAGCCAGCAGGAATTGGCTCCAGGCAGCTCCTTCCCCTTGGAAAGCTGAGGTAACTCTCAGTTAAGCTCCTGTGACAAATCTTGGCTGAGAGCTGCAGAGTGCCTGTGGTGGAACCTCCTTTCCTGGCCAGGACACAACCTGGGTTTGCTGCCAGGCCTGTGGTCTGGTTTAGCATTGCTGATGGGTCAGGATCAATGATGCTGTGCTGGAACTGGCTTGCCTGGGGGTGCTGCAATCCCGTTGGGGTACTGAGGATACTCCTAGAAGGGGTCTGGGAGTTGTTTCTGAGCAGACATTGGCTGGGACAGTGCAGGGGGAGGACTGTTGCTCTCCTTATTGCTCCCTCCTTGTTTTCAGGCAGGATGCTCTGAGGAAGGGCAGCTCTGCAGCTCTTCTGTGATGCAGAACTTCAGTTTGGGCCCATTTTTGCAAAGAAACGACGTGGTACCATAATGAATCTGGAAATGACAGAGATTACAGACTAAGCACTGCTAAAAAGTAAAGTAACACCTAGAAACTCTTCTGTGTAAATGCCTACAGCGTGAGCTGGGTTTTCACAGGTGTTACTGCTCTCCAGTTCCCACCCTGCTGCTGTGTGTGAACCCTGCCAATGCCCAGTCCTTGGCAGAAGCTCCAGCCGTGACCCAGGATCTGCACCTGGAGGGCAATTTGGAACTGATTAATTTTCCCCGTGTAACTGGCTTTGTGAGGAGCAGAGAAGCTTTCCAAACTCAGATCCAGTGCAACCACTTTCATATCCACCCTAATACTGTTTCCTCCAGTAGAAGTGGAGATTTAAGTTAAATCAGAAAGGCTCAGATATGCTTATACTTTCCATTTCTTCCCTCCTCCCTCTCTTCCCGTTCCCTGTAACTGCTGACATTAGTTGAAACAGCAAGTAATACTTTTTTCACAGACCTGGTGTGCAGATGACATGGGATTTATAAACCTGAAGAGGCCTTGCTTGCCTTCCCAGGCTTGCAATCTCTGAAAAATTGCACCTCAGCTGCAAAATGTCACTGTAAGAGCAATGTGTTGTGTTTTCCAGGGAGCAGAGGGTGGTGCAGGGACTGGACAGCACTCAGTGGTGTCTGGTCCTCTGCCTGGCCCTGGGAGGGGATGAGATGCCACGTGGGGCAGCAGCAGTGCCCAAGGCAACGTCCCTCAAACTTCATAGTTTATGGTCCAATTTAGTCAACAAAGGATATTTTTGTATCTTGTCTTAGAAAAGGTCCTGGAGTGGGAATCACTCTTATGCCCTGTTTATTTCCAGTGATAAGGTGCCTTTGCATGTCAAGAAATTTCAGCCTTGAGGGATTATTCCAAGTGTGTCACCTGCCCTGACCCTCCCAGCCCCTTCCCTGCCATGCTGGGGACTCCTCAGTGTCCATGGCCCTTGGCTTCCCTGCTGCTCCATGGAACAGCTGTGTGGGGATGAGCCCTTCTGGCTGTGCCTCTGAGCTGGGAAAGGGGCATGTCCTGCTCAGGGTACAGGAACTGGGGTGTCCTCTGCCCGTGCTGGGGAGTGACCCTTCCTGTGTCACCCCCACCCCGAATCCCACAGACAGTAGGTGAAGTCTAAAGGCAAAACCTGTTGGGAATGGTGCAGCAGTGGGGAGGCACTGTGGGGATTTTCATTGTTATTGCTAATCTGCAGTATTGGTGAAGAATAAAATAAGTCCCCACTCTTCACTGAGCGTTCCTCTGAGCGCCCTGCAAGGACATAGCTGGTGCTGGCAACTCATCTCCTTGTGGGTTTTTGTGAGAAATGGAGGATTATCCTCTTCATTTCACCTAGTCAGCTTGTTTCTAGCTCATTTTGCTTTGCTATTTCTCTAAAGGATGCCAATTGTGGTCCATGACTCCATCCCTTCCTGGCTGACACATTGATCCTTCTTCAGGAGACTCTGTATTCTGTTCCTTAGTGGTTCAATATTATAATCTAACCTCAGTATAATGATTTCATTTCAGATACTAAGACTTTCTCGTGCTACACGTTTAAAATATGCTTCCCTTGCTGTGGTGCTGCCTTCCCTCAGCAGCCCAGTGGAAGCAGGAGTGGCTCAGGAACATTTCCAGTGGGAAGCAGCGTTTTAATGGAATCGATATTGTTTAGGAGGGAACATAATAGTGGTGTATCTTGCTGCATCTGGACTTTTCAGTTGAATTCTTTTTCTTAAAGACTCTCAGAGGAAGAGGAGAGAAGCTTTCTGTGATGGAAGTGGTACCAGGGAGGGGTATTTGCCAAATTCCAGAGGCTTTGTGGCCCAGAGCAGGCACATCCTACTGTAGATTGTGCTACAAGGAGTGTGAGGGAGCTCTGGGCAATCCCTGCCTTAGGAGCAGAGCTCTGGGCCATGACATGGCTGTGAAGGACAGGTGGGTTGGATAAAACTCCACCAGATTTGGGGAACACTTTGCCATTTGATTGTCTCCCATGCAGCCAGTAAAATCCCAATCATGTGCAACTGAACAAAACAAAGTAAAGGCTTTGAAAGAAAATGTGCTTTAGGATATAAATTCTTCATTACTTCCAGTCTCAGTTGAAGTTGTTTGATTTATGCACTTGTTTTGGAATTTCAACTGAATCAAACAAGTGGTTTGGTTGTGGTTCTTTTTTGTTCCTCTCTCCTTTCTTTCTTATTTCCCCCCAGTGAGAACTAGAAACTGTTCTGAGTTCGTGTTGTCTTCTCTTGCTGGGTGATGTCTGTCTGGGCTTACCCTTGTTGCAGTGATGGACTTCACCTTTGAGGAGGACAATCACTGACCTTCAAACTTGTAGCAAAAGGAAATAAAGAGAACTAGAGAGAAGTTTCTGGGCTGTTTCCTTCTCCACAAGCCCAGCAGCACCATGGCCATCTCTCCTGGGCTGGTACCTCGGCAGCTCTTCTCCTGCTACTCCCTAAAACACAGCACTTCTATGATATGCTGGTGAAATCAGAAGAAAAATGAACATGGAATCTGCCTTAGACCCAGAGCTGCTGTGAACTCTTCTGATCTTCCCTCTTTTCTTGCCTCCCTTTGTGCTTGGTGGTTGTTGATAATTTTTGTGCCTTTCCTCACCTTCATAAATGCTGATGATGCCTCGGGTCGATACTTCTGCATTGTTATTTAATCCCAAGTCCCTCCTTTCCATAAGCAATTCACTGGCACGTGATGATTTGCTTTTCCTGGCGCCCCACTTACTTTTCACTTTCCCTATCAGTTGATTTACTGCCTCCAGACAGAAGATGAATAGTTTGCACTTTGTTCTCTTAAATCAAAATGAAATGGAAAAGACTGGTTTAATCATATTTTATTCCAACCCCACTTATCTGTATCACCTATTGCTTAGCCCTGTCAGGAGTGATATGTCTGCAATATCCTCTCTTTGCTGTTTGCTCACCACAGGACCAAGGTTTTGCTTATTCATGACTCCAGCATTGTTTTATTACAAAGCTGTGGGAGAGGCTCTGAGCAGTCCCAGGCTGATCTCAATGGCTTAAACACTGAGACTGAGTTTAATTGGGAAAATCAACTCAATTATGGTTCATATTGCCATTTAAACCCTGGTTTGAATGCAACCCTTAAGCTAGGTCTTAGTCCAGCATGGCATTTAAATACAGTCTTAACATTAAACTTCTTTCAAGCTTTCCAGCTACATCTGTATTTTACCTGGAGTAGTAAAGGCCAGTGTACCTGAAGAAGAAAAGTCCAATAAGCATTGGGCTAATGGTCAGTTTACTCTGACCTGATATAACTCATCAAATCTGGGCCTAAATGCATGAAGTGGTTTTTGATTTCTGATTTGGCTTTCATTCATGCTTAGAAGTTGAAAATTAGAGCAAGTCAGTAAAAATATTTTAGCTTTAGATATATTTATATAAATATATAGACTCAATGTGTCTATTTATATAAATATTTAGACTCAGTGTGTCTATATATTGTCTATATACATATAGACATAAGGAAAAGGAGCAGCTGAGACTGCTTCTGTTCGGGAGAAACTGAGTCTACACTGGCTATAGACTGTGTTATATATATATATATATAGCACATGCATATATATTTAATGCCCCTTTTTTCAGTGGTGTAGTATTTTTATCTTAGATTAAAAAATGCTTGGACTAGTTTTTCAATGGACTTTGAATTTCATGGTTCAAGCTTCATGGATGCACCTCCCTAATGCTTTGGTTAACACATGTGGAAACGAGCAATCCACTCCTTTCATGGCCAAATATACACCATTCAAATGATTTCAGTGTAGCCTGGCAATGCAAAGTGGTTTAAAACTCAAACTACTAGAGGGTAAAAGAATGAGATTTGAAAGTTCCGTAATGGGATGAGTTTCCTGCCACCCATGCTGATGGACATGGATACAGGGAGCACTCAGCTCAGTTCTCCTCAGCAGGAAATCGCTGGCAGGGGCAGCAGTGACAGGGTGGTTTTGCTGCTCCTCTCCTGAGCTGTATCTCAGCTGACATGATGTGTGTGCAGGAGCTGACCTTTAAATGGAGCTGCTTTTCCACCTGAAGCACAAGGAAGCTTTTGGCTGAGCTCTGCTCTTAGCCATGAAGCAATTAAAGATATCCTTGATTTGATCCATTGGAGAGCACCCTCGGTGTAATTCTCATTTTACTTCTTGCCTGTTGCCAGAACCTGCAATGATTTATATGGCTGGAGGAATACTGCATGTGGTGTGAACAGTTTATGCAGAATTTTCCATTTCTTTCACTGGAGTGTAGCTGCATAAATGTTCCTTTGTGGTTTTAACTTGTTTCTATTTTATTGGCTGTGAACCAAGCAATAGAATTGCTTTTGCCTTCAACTTCAAAGCTTAGACTTGGGACCAGGTTCTGTGTCATCACTTAAGGCCGTGGCTCCTTTGAGGGGACTAAGATCTATTTAATTATGTCTTCTACAAAGCTAAAGCTAAAACCACAGTCCTGGTTGAGCAAGGCTATTCAAAGTTATGCAATTCACTGTTTGGCTTTTTTTTTTTTTAATAATTTTATACTATTTTTACAGCTTTCTGCACAAGCCAGTTAAAAATCACAGTTCTATTTTGACTGCTTATCATGTTATTATGTACAAATTCCTTTTCAGCTGCCAAAGGCAATGATTATAGTCCAGAACACTGCATTATTGAGATAAAACATGACTTCCAGTTCAGTCAGGCTAATTGAAACATTGGCCCTCTCCTCCTGGGAGCTGCTGTGTGATCCCTGAGGGACCCGTGGGACTGAGGGACGCCCGTGCTCTGAACACCTAATGCTAATTTTAGCCAGTAAGTACTGAAGTGTGTTTGCATTCAAGGTCTTGGCTTGCCCAATCAATAACACCCCCTTCCCTTATCTCTTTTTCATTCTTAGGCTTTATTCAGTGTGAACTTGTGTTCAGCACTGTGGGATTGCTGAGCTGGGGCTCTGCTGCTCTGGGCACACACGGCAGGGCTTTGCTGGGTCTCACCCCTCGAAGCCACTTACAGAAACCTGAGGTTTTTCTCTCCAACAAATAAGTGAAAAGGTTCTAACACACACCCAGCCATCCATTGCAACCCTTGGGATATTTGGAGACCCTGTGGGATGTTTGGAGGGAGGGGTGCCAAGGTCAGACCACCCAAAGCTGCAGCAGCTCAGGGGGAAGGAGCAGCCGAGGAGGATGTTTCTGCTCAGGAGGAACTGAGGCTGCTTGGTGGAGGGGGTTGTCTGTGCCCTCCAATTCCAATCAATACAATGTGTAAGAGCACCTGGCTTCTCTTTGGAAGCACCAGCACATCAGGAGCTGGCACTGCTGGAGCCAGACCTGCTCTAAACCTCAGGATGTTAACAGGCTTCTCCTGGTGTGCTTCACCCTCACCATGGTACTGAACTGCCCCTTTTCCTCTTGCTGTTTTTCTGCCTGTGTTTGTTATTTTGAAGGTTGATGCAGCTGAATTGTCATGTCTTACTTGGGTATCATTGAGATCTTATTGAGCTTTTAAAAATGGGGCTCATCCTTTGGAGCCGAGCTTGGCTTGGGCTTTCTTGGTTGACAAATGAGGGAAATGTCCTCTGGTGATGCTTGTCTTTCTCCCTCAGTTCTGGGATATCAGCCTGACAGTGCTTCAGCAGCTACTGCTGAGCTGAAAAACATCCTCCCTGTCCAAAGGCCACGGCTGTGAACAGGGAACGCTGGAAATGGTGGGTGGCCCTGGAAGTTATTGTGCCCAGGGAAGAAGTCTTCCTAATTTACATCAATTGCAGTCATTTTTGCTTTCTTTTTTATTGCAGAAGCCACTGTAGCTGTAGGATCCAGGGCTGGTTTGTGCTTTGCTGTCTTTGGAAATAATAGAGGACTTATGGAAATCTCAGTCAGGGAAGTGGCAGTTCAGAACTGAATCCCTTCGGCTCAGTTTCTTCCAGAACACATTTAAAGAACTCACAGTAATCATTTTCATGCTAAAGCTCAAATTGTCTTGTTAGATTGTTGCTTTTGAGTGGAGAAATGGATTGACATTGATTTTTTTTTTCCCTTTTACACTGATATCCAAGTTTTTTGTGTCAGTCTGATTTGACAGAAACTGAGATCTGTCTTTATTATTTTTAGACTACTGACAGCTCAGTGTTTTTGACAGAGAGAAGGAAGTTTTACACCCTCCTGATAGGATTACCCTGCTTAATATTTTCTCTTCCCTGCATTTCTCTTTAATGCATTACAAAGTTGCCCCCAAAGTGGACCTGGGTAAGACATAGAGAGCTTTAATAAATGCATTGACTAAATTATCCATCTGTGATTTCTGGGGTTCAGGCACCACGTCCCTGACCTTCCACCAGCTCGTACCTTTCCCACAATAGGCCACATCCCTGTTAAATTTGGAAAATCTCTGCTGCTCCTCTGTGCTCTCAGGACCACAGGAAGCACAACCCCTCCGAGTGGGACTCCCAGTGCCCTGCAGTTGTATCGCTTTTATATCCAAAAATGAAGACAGAGATCCAAGGTCCTCGGTACAGACACATCTCTGGCAGTCCCAGCAGATGTGTCCCAAATGGGGGAGAGGCTCACTGCTGGTTTTTCATTTTCTCTGTAGGTCAAAGGCATTTCTGTGCTGTTTTGGAATGAAACCAAAGAGAAAATGTTCCTGCCTAGGCTTTCTCTGTCAGAGCACAGCTCTGGCTGACAAAAACCTGAGGGGCTTCAGTGAGCTGAAGCTACACAGCTTTTTTTTTTCATTCTATAGGAGAATTATAGAGATTAACTTGCTCTGGCCCCTCAGACTGACTCTTACAGTCACAGTAATGTTCTGTAACCCAGCGGGGGGAAACCAGGGAGATTTTTGCCATGGCTTTGGCAGGGCTGGGATTTCACCTCTCACACACCTGAGGGCAAAGCCAGGTGGCCCCACGGATTTCAGCTGCCCAGAGCAATGATGTGGGGACCAGTTTTCCTGCTGCTTGTAACAGTGACTTCTGAGTAGCCTTGATGGATGTGACTGTTTTGCAGTGTGAAAATGGCTTGATTATGCCAAGCACTTTGTACTCTCTGGAAATGAATGAATATTTATAGTTCAGTGTGGCTGGCAATGTAGAGCTGTGCACTCAGTCTGTTACTGCCCAATAACACTCAGTGCATCTCCCTTTTAATTTCAATTCCTGCTCTGACTGGCCTTTGCTGCATCTCTGCTGAGGTTATTCTGTAAAGCACGTGGGAATTATTGACATTAACTTTGCTATCTGTAGCACTGCTTTTATCACCATTATTAAGGCTCTGGTACCTATAATATCTGAGTTTGCCATTGCCTGTCCCTCCTCTTTAATGTGCAGTTACTACACTCTATTTAAAACTTCTCAGTGTGAGTTTGGAAGTACAGGGGAAGTTTGTGTGATTCCTCCTGCCATTTCTGGGCATGAGGGAAACCTCTAGTAATTACCTGAGGGAAAAATAAATACTGGAAAGCAAAGGAGGATGTGTTCCTTCCACCCCCTGCCACGGGCAGGGACACCTTCCACCAGCCCAGGTTGCTCCAAGCCCCATCCAGCCTGGCCTTGGACACTCCCAGGGATGGGGCAGCCCCAGCTTCTCTGGGCAACCTGTGCCAGGGCCTCCCCACCCTCACAGGGAAGGATTTCTTCCTAATATCCAGTTTAAAGCTACTTTATTTCAGTTTAAAGCCATTAATGAGTGAAGCCAGTCCATGGAAGTGGCAGTAAGGAGAGCACTTCCCATTCCCTGACAATTTTTCCTACAGAACCACCCTCTAGTCTCTCTGTCTTGTTGATTCACTATTTGCAAACCACATTTGAAAACCTATTTCTTCCTCAGTAGTTATAGGTTCTAATTTCTTCTTCTCTCAGCCATTAATTTAAGTCCATAACTGCAGTACCTGACTCTGTAAATCATCGTGGGAAATAATTTCTGTGGATTATATTACATGAAATGAAAGTGTATTGTACTGAGCTGCACAAGCCATTTATCTGTAAATTCCTAGTGCAACGCTCCTGGAGTGGGTCAGATACTGGGCAAGGGGAAATGTTGTATAAAGCTGCTCATCAGTGGAAAACAGGCTGGAATTGAGCCACTGTTGGGCTGTACCTGCAGCTGGAGGGATTATTCTGGGTGTCTTGTGAATGCAGGGGAAGGTTTTCCTCTCAGAATAACAAACAAATGTACATTAGATACCAGGGCTTTGAACAGAGGCTGATTTTGAAATGGAACTGATAAACCAGGGTGGAAGCATCTCTGAATAGCACAGAGTGGCTGCAGTTTGTAGAGACAGAGTTCAGATATCACTTATTGCTGGTTGTAAATGAGCCCTCACTGAGCTGGTTCACAGGTCTGTCCAGGGCAGGGTCTGTAAATCTCTCTGAAATGGGGCAATGGGGCTCCCCTGGTGTGCAGAGCTCAGGGACCTGCCCGGGCAGCTCCCACTCCCGTGGTGTTGGAGTTGGTTCCCATGGAATGATTTATTGATCCATGGGATGTACACACCTGCAAACGCTGCAGATTAATATGCAGATGCTGTTCCTTTGCAGGGGAAGGGAGGCTGGTGCAAACTAATTGATTTGGTGAGTTCCAGTTGACATGCACCCATTAACTAAATAGGTCAATTATATGTTCAACCTGATGGATGTCTGTGATTACAGTAACGAAGGGTTAGTGACTGAAAAACTGTAGTAACACTTTTCTAGTTTTTTCTATGGCATATTTGGGGGGTGTGGTGTGATATCCTTAGTTCTGGCCATTACCTCCTTTCTGAAGTTAATCATTAATATAATTCGTACTCGTTCAGCAAAATGATATTCATTTAAAAGACCAAATACTCCTTTATCATCTTTGAGTGTTTTTGTAGGGTGATGTTTAAACACCTTCACCTCTCTGACTCTGAAGGCCAAAGGTAAATAAGCTGGTGATGACCTGGGCAGCTGCTTTGTGTAGGAACCATTTAAAGCATTGTGTCCACCCAGTCATCCCAACCCTTATGGACAAGCCTTGCCGCAGAAAACCTGTGATGTACGTTGGCTCTCTGACTAATTTTCAATTTTTTTTTCTTTGGCTTTTTTGAAATGACTTAATATCTATGTCTGAGCAGGGAGAAGGAGGTGAGTATTTGCAGGGAGATACAGACAAGGGCTTCAGGGCATTAATTAAGAAAAGGCTGGCACTGCACTGTCGTGGGCATTCCCAGCCTCCAGCAATGGCAGTTCTGGGATTTCCCAGTCCTTTATCCTCCCTTTTAGTGCTGCACTTAGCCCAGAACAGCTGGCTTTTATTGCCCCTATTCAGGCACCTTGATCTTGACCCAGAAAGACAATTACCTCGAATTCCAGGAGCAGTTAATCTTTGCCATCCTCAGCAGCCAGGGCAGAGCAGATGCCCTGTAATTCCGTGTAATTCCGACATCTGTCTCGTTGGAGCGTGGGGAGAGCAGGAGGGCACAGGTGGAGGGGGAGCCAATAAAGATTGATGGAGCTGTTTCTGCACTGGAGATCTCCTTCAGCAGGGCCGGTGCCCTGGGAGGTGTCTGCAGAGTTGGGCTGGGTTGTGCTTTTCCTCCCAGCCTTGGCCAGGGGATATCTCAGATATAAATCCAACCCAGCCTTTCAGTGAATGGGATCTGACACCTGGAATTGGTGTTAATCCAGGTCATAAAATATTGTGTACAAGGAGTTGTTCCCTTGTCTGGTCCAGCTCTGCCTCGGTCTGATCACACCGAGTCACAAAATTTCTAGTGTCAGTTCTTCTTTTGTGGATAAGTGCACTGTTTAGGTGTTTTGGTTTTTTTTTTTTCCCTTTTATAGACCAGACTGAAGGATGTATTTGATCACCAGGATTTAATTATTAAAGAGGGAAAGGAAAATTCATTCCAAAAGTAGATGTTTCTTAACACTCCTGGTGAACTGGCAGCGGGTCAGTTTTCTTCAAACTCTTCAGACCTTTCTCAATGTGCAGCTGGGTAACAAAGAAAGAGTGGGAAGAAAATTACATGAACTACTTTGGGTTTTTTCCGAGGTGAGGATATGGCCCTTTCTTGTCATCCAGCAAAGGAAAGAGTGTGAGGTTTTGGGACTCATTTCTGGGTCTGTGTCATTCTGATTCCAAAGCCATGTTGCATCTGTTCATCAAATTAAAACCATTTCTACAGGGAATAACACAAACCAGGACAATAAAGAGCAAAATTTACCAAACCCGACTATTTTGTGCAGCACAGAAACATATTTAAGTTAGTAAAACATATTCTTTTAAAGAATATAGTGATCTAATAGTTCTTTGGTGATGGAAACTGTATTTACTGTCGGGGAAATAAACAGCCAGGCACTTCCTAAGTGTGCTGCTCATTGTGCTTGTGCTGGTGGTCTTTGATAGGCTTTGGATGAAACCCCATATTCACTGCACTCCATCTGAGCTTTGAGTCTTTCAGGGCTTTCACTTAAAAGATTCATTAAGAAATAACCATTCCAGGCAGAGCTCCAACCAGCTGGTGTGTTGGCTACCAACCCTTTCGGAAAGAGGATTTAAGGGCTTTCACGTGTTTGCAAACCCAGCGCTCCTGGTACGTGTGAACTCTCCTTCCCTCCTCCTCCCACCCCACCTTGGGCACAAAAACAGCAGATATTTCATTGTAAGAAATACTGGTGCATTTGGAATTCTTGCTTCCAAACCACTTTTACTGGAAAGCAGCCTAAGGAATTAATGCCCCCCATTTCTAATGTAGTTCATGGGTAGGATCTGCAAGAAAGCTCCCTGGAAAATTGTAGGAAATGGAAAATTAAACTGTGAGGTTTGTTATCACCATGTAAGGTGATGGACCATTCTTTTGGAAACATCCCAATAACATAAAGACATTACAATGCTACTAATAAATTAATTTAAAATAAAATAATCTGGCCCTTGGTCAAACCCATCCCTGTCCTCCTCACATCCAGTTCGGGGCTGTGATCACATCTCCTGGTTTTTCTGGTCATTTAATCTGAAAATACTCATAAAAGGCTGGATTTGGGGTGAAGTTCTTCCTTATTGGTAAAGCTTTTGTGCAAATTGGTCCAAATCTTTCTGCAGATACAACAGAGAGAAAAGTCTGACCTGGGCTGAATTCCAACCAGGAACTGCACTTAAATCATAAGTAAAATTACCGTGTTGTTAAACACCAATCTTAAATCAAACTCATGTTTATAGATATATAGGATGTTTAAATGTTAAGTGGAATTAATTAAAATCTGAAAGCATTTCTGTCATAAGCAGTGATATATTAAATAAATGTGTGTGTGCTTTCAACATTGTAATTGCCCCACTTTATTTTAGAATTTGGTATTTACTTTAAGTCCCCGAGAGAAAACAGAGTCAAAGCTGTGACAGTTTTGCACAAATATTTTCACCTTAAAATAATATCCATGGAAACTAATCATAAGACACAGAGAGAGATTATTACTGTGGAAGTTTTCTGTATGTGAACTTGAAGTCAGGATCTATCTGTGTGTTAAAATTCTGGTTGTCTTCGTGGCTGTTTTCTAAGTCATCTTTAATCTCTCAGTGGGGAAAGCAGGGACTGTACAGAGGATTATTATCCTCCACTTCTGAGTTCTCCTCACAGGTTCCAGCAGTGCTCTGAGCCTCACTGAGCACGAGATGTTTAGGAAGGAGGATCCCGTGCTGGGGCAGGCAGGGCTCCCAGGGAAGGGCTCAGGGAAAGCCTTCCCTCGTTGTTTTCCCTGCCTTCAGGCCAGGGAGGTTTTTTGTTCCATTTCTGTCAGACTCTGCCAGGTTCTTCCTGCAGCCCTTCAGAAATAGGACATCTGCACCGTTCCCTTCCCCGGTGTTTTCCTTTAAACCTTGAATCCTAATTGGGATCTGTTGTAGACAAGGACTCAGTTGTGTTGAGCAGCAGCAGCACAGAATATTCCCTTCATGGAGGTGGACACAGGAGAAGACTTCAGGGCAGACAGAACTCAAAGGCTGCTGCCAATCACAAGGAATTTCCCTTTAAATCCTGTGATTTTGGGCTGGGGAGGGATTTGTGGAATCATTGCCATCTGTGGGCTCCTGCACTGACAGGAATCGAGCTCCTCTGCCAGGTAACTCCTCCCCACGGGCCCCTCTTAAAGAGAATTTTCTAGTTCAAAGGCTCTGCTGTACCTTCAGAAGTGTAGTTTACACTAATTTGCAAGAAATATTTGAACTCTCTTCTGTAAGTTAAATTTTTAAGCCAAATATTGTTGAAGTCTCCCCTCAGTTATCAATAAAATTGCTTCTTTCTCATCGATCACATCGAGGGATTCCCAACCCACGCCCGGGTGAGGAGGTGGCTCAATTTGGGGTGATTTATTCTACTCAATAAAAGCTTTACAAGTAGCTTTAAGGATCAAGCAGCTTTAAAGATCCTGTTATCTGATAACTATTGTGTTATTGTGTCAGAATTAGGACATAAAATCATTTAATTACCCTATTCTATCTGTTCAGCTCCCCAGGATATTTTCCCATTCCACATCAGGAAATCATCACGTCCCCAGGCAGATTATAAGGTATAAAATATCCCTGGCAGAGGGGAGTATCCTCAGGTGGAGGGGTTTGAACTGGGAGGGGGAAGAAGAAAAGACAAAGTAGAATTTGCTTTATCATTTGCTTTGAATTTGTTTTCTTCAAAGCTAATTATTTTATCAGGCAGAATATTTGTAGAGATGGCAGGAAATGAAGAATATTCATGGAAAATGAATTTTAAACTCAAACATGAATATAATTGTTGGAAAGTTGAACAGATGAGTGTTTGGTTTTTGTTCTTTTGGTGTTTTTTCCTTGCTAATTAACACATTGCAAACATTGTACTGTAA
>NW_016690314.1:1051625-1196666 GCF_001604755.1 Lepidothrix coronata | reverse complement strand
TGGTCTGAAGGTGTGTTCCGTGGTCTGAAGGTGTGTTCCGTGGTCTGAAGGTGTGTTCCATGGTCTGAAGGTGTGTTCCGTGGTCTGAAGAGCTCCAATGTTTTTCCTCCAAGTTCCATTTCCGATCTGCCAGCTCTGGGTTTCCTCAGGCCATCACTCATCAGGCATTAGGTCTGTGGATGTGTTAGTAACCAGATAACACTTTTCAGCTGTTTGTCAGCCCGGGTTATCCTGCACATCCATCACCAAGGGGTGCAAAGGCTTGGGTTTGCTTCCTGATGTAACACTGCTTCCCCTTCCACGGCGTCAGAACGTATCTCCTAATTCAGGGAGAAGGATCACACTCTGTTCCGTGATGGTAACCCATGAAAAGCACCCTCTGACAGGAAATTTATTCCTCAGAGGTATTTTTGCACTGTGAAATGGGATTTCACTGGTGATGGATCCTGGATGTGCATGAAAAACAAATCTCCAAGGGCAGAACTGAACTGTACCAAGAACTGGGAAAGCTGGGGCAGCGCTGGGTGTTGCTGAGTGGTGGGAGGGAGGGTGGGAATCAGAGTGGAGGGGCCTTGCCTGAGGTCAGTGTTTTGTCTGGGATGTGCACATGGAATCAATGCAGATTTTCCCAGTTGCAGTGTTTCTCACAGGGCACGGGAAGGGATTAACATCTGGGAATCCTCTTTAGCTGCTCCAGGGATCACAGCTTCCAGAGGGCCGCTATCATTTCTCCAAACCTGTGATCAAATGCCAAACAAACGAGCTGGAAGTTGTCAAGAGAGACTCTGAGGGCCATTTAGGGAGGCAGGTCCTCAGGGCAGTGTGGAGCAGCTCTGCTGGCTCGTGTCACTGCTCCAGGGGAGCTGCCATGGCACACTGGGCTCCTTGGAACAGAGTGCAAGTCTCCTCCTGAGATGGCAGCAATTAGAGTGAGTGATGGACTGGGACTGGGACATCTCCTGCTCGGTGGTAATGGGGCCTGGGAGGTCACCTGCTGGCTCCAGCAAACGCCTCCTGTGCTGGGGGATCAAACAGTGAGAGAATTTGTTGTGCCAGCAGTGCCTGGAGAGGTGCCGTGGCTCCAGGGGCTTCCTGCTGTTTTCCAGGGGAGGGGATTGACCATTTGAAGCTGTTGCAGAATGTTGGACCAGCCCACCCACCACAGGAGGGGATAAACGAGCACGTTCTGCCACGTTACTGCTGAGCTGCCCCTGCTGAGCTGCCCTGTGTCCATTGCTAAGGCACACGCTGGTTTGGAGGGATCTGTCACACACAGGGGAAGGATGAAGGGATAATCTTGGGGAAAGGTTGGATCTGTGCTAGCAAATTAGCAAGATTTCAGGCTAGAAATTTGATAGTGAATGTGCCACCCCTGAGTACAGTGTGTGAGCAAAGCGAATCGATTAAAATAAGTGGGATATAAGGCTGTTAACACAGCATGTGCTTGAGGATCCCACCCGGCCCTGGCACAGCTGGAGCTTCCTCACTGTCCATCCTTCTTCACCAGTTTCTTCTCCTAATCACCCCTGCTTGAGCTGCTGGGGTTTTAATCCAGTTCCACACAACCTATTAGGATTGGGTGTGTGTCGGGTCAGAAAGGAACTTCAGCCACAGACTCCAGGTCTGCTGTGCCAGTTTAATTCACAACTGAAGCCACAGTGCAGAGAAGCCCTTGAGAACATTCCCACTGCCCATCTGGGATGGAGCCGGTGGATCAGCCCTGGATTTGAGGACTCCATGGTTATGGAGTGCGTGGTTATGCAAGTGAAAGGATCTGCAAGAGTTTCTCTAATGTGGGTTCAGGAGTAAATCCATCCTTTGGGGATGGACTGACCCAAATCCTGGGCTGCAGGAAGGGCAGTTCTGGTGTCAGAACATGGTACCCTGCGAGAAAAGAAGCTCCAGATGTCACAGGTTACTATTATTAGGAAAACGTTAAAACAGCCCGTTACTCCTCTTGGAATTGGACTCTCTGCTTTTAAAAGATCATTAGGTAAGAGCCTCAGTCACAGAGACTCTTTCTACGCAATCGCAGCTGCTCAGCTCAAAGAGCTCTGTCAAAAAATGGGTGCCCAAAATTATGACCTACCTTTCTTTCTGTTTCACATTTCCAGGGAGTTGTTAAAAATTAAAGATGCCTTTAAGGAGCTTCCCAGAAAACTGTGAAAATGTAGGACATAGTGTACCAGCAGGTTACAAAATGAAGCAACTTTTATGCAATATATTGTGCTGCAAAGCAATTTGCTTCCAAGTGTCTCAAGTATTTCAATTAAGAAAAGTAATGATCAAGGACAAACAGCCTTTTAGTAGGAAGGGATTGGATTATTTCTATGGTTACTGTGCTAGAGCTGTAACTAGAATTAAAGTTTTAAGATAAAGGTTACTTTTATGTTTATTAAAAAGTTGATGCTATTTTTTTTCATACACCAAAAAACTTTGGGTTTTTTGTTTACTGGGGTTTGTTTTAAGGATAGGGTATAGAAGAGAGCTCAAGCTATGACGTGGCTTTATTGGTTTAAAGTCATTTATGTGTTTCACTGCTCAGGTACCAAACATGGTGAAGGTTTTTGTTATTTCACACTTCTTTTAACCCATTTAAATTGTTATCATATACCGTTGTTTCTTTTTTTTTTTTCCCCCATTGAAGTTAAACCCCACACAACAAAGAGGGATAAAAGAAATACATTAATTTACCACCCTCCTCAACATTTCCATTAGGGGTTTGGGGGTGGTTTGGAAGCAGTGGGGGAAGGATGTTTGTTCTTTGCAATCAATACCCTTCAGAGCATCGTGGTGTGGCTGGAACGGGGGGTTTGCTGGAGGTTCTGCAGCAGCCAGGCAGAAACCAGCCCCAGGTGAGCCAAACATCCTGCTTGGGGCTCAGCTGAGCAGGGTTCCAATGATTACTTTAAATATTTACATCACTTACCATTGTGTAAAGGGGTCTTGCAAGACCTTGAGGAAGCTGCTGCCTCCCCTAAAAGCAGATTTATCTGCCGGAACAAAACAAGGTGAAGCAAACTGGGGTGAATATAAAATGCTTGTGGGTTCCTCCAGTTGCCCAGACTGTCAGTCTGCCAGGAAATGCCTTTTCAAACCTGAGGGCTCTTCTTGCCACGTGTTTTCTCGGAGTGGGGGTGTAGGAACCACGATTAACAGAGGGGCACTGGGAGAACTGTTGAACAGCATTTCCACTACCAGTAACTGGCTGGGCTTGTTTTTAGGGTTTGGGGATGGAAGTGGCTGCAACAGCTGTGCTGGAAAACATTTGTAAAGGTTGTGTAAAGACATGGAAAAAGAACAGAAAATAGGTAAAAATCTCGTAGACTGTTAGAAAGCATTTTAGCAACATTAGCAACATTCTTATTCCTCACCTCTCCCTGTCTGCAGAATTTATAACCAGAACTGCATCTGTGTAACATTGAAAATAATCAGAGCTCTCATTTTCTTTGTGAAGAGAGGAAATTACCTGGATTGGGGGGGGTGGGGGTGGTGTTGTTGCTAAACAAGCACAGACAAAAGATGCAGAAAAATAAGAGGAACCAGGAGTGTTTCTCTCTGATTCTCACCCTTATGGTGCTGGGGCTCCCTGGGGTGCCCCTGTCCTGGAGGGACGAGCTGGGCTCTTCTCTGGACTCAGGGCCCTCCTTGGGGGGTCAGGGCACTGTGGAAGGTTTCACCTCAATCAGCAGGAGCAGCTTTTGCCTGGCACAAAGGCAGAAAAGCTGCAATACAAAAATAAATAAAAGGAAGAAAAAGCAAGGATAAAAGGAGAAGGAAGAACAGAGGAGTCCAGATCTTTCCCTCAGGCAGTTGTCAGCACTCAGCAAGGTGGTGATCCAAGGACAGCAAAGTCCACTCTCTTATCTTGCTCTACTGAAAGTTTGAGGGGCAGTGTTTGTGTTCATTTCCCTCTGTGAGAGGTGTAGGAGTGTGATTTTGGTGTCACTAACGTTAAGGTTTAGAAGACTCTGCTGGTGTTTGGTAACTGTTTTCTGAGATTTTCTGTCTTCTCAAACCTAAGAAGGTCTCAAGATTTCGTTGCTCTTCACCCACCACAGCCCATCCCCCAGGCCGGGCAGGGAAGAGCCGGGAATCCTTTTTGGCATAATGGCTCTTCACGTTGAAATTATTTTAATTAGAGCAGGGTCTTGTTTTCACTGAGGTGCTGGGAACTGTCCTGTCTTTCTCCCTTTCCCACAACTGGAAATTAAAAATGCTTTCTTGCAATCACCACGAGTGATTTGCAGCTTAATTGCAGCCGGCGCCTCCAGGTTACCACAGTCTGGCCAGAGGCCTCCAGGGTTAGATCATTCTGCTGCTTTTTAAACCAGTACTAATTTCTTATTTACTCAAACACAAGCCACGTGCAGCCACTGGCTTCCAAAGGGAAGGAGAGAATGAAGGTGGAACTGGACACCACGTGCCCAAACACCCTCCTGGCCCTGGAGGGGTGGGGACGGGTCCATCACCTCAAGGGTGTTGGGGACCCTCCTGGCTAATGGGGCTGAGCGTGGTCTGGAGGTGCCCACGGCCTGACTTGGGGGTAGATGGAATGTGGGATTTGTTCTGCAGGTTTTCTGCAGGAATTTTTACCAAAAGGGATTGAAAGAAACCGGTTCCCTCCGAGCTGGCGCGTTGCTCATGTTGTGACAGTTTGTTTATTGTGGATCCTCAGACTTGTCAGAGAGATTCAGTCGCTGTTTCTTCTCTCTTGCCTGGCTACAAAAATTATTTGGATGGGATATTTGGGTTGGGGTTTTCTTTTGCTATTCTTGTCGAAGTAAGATAAATAAGGAATTGGAATTCTCCCGGAATAGGGGATTATAACGTGTTCTTTGGGAGGTTTAGATAAGGCACAGAGAAGTGGCAATTTTTGTCTTGCTGCAGTAGCTACACTTTCTAGACCACACTTTCCTCCCTACCCTGGGAAAACAAGAAATAGTGTCATCATCCCTGTGCAATTCTATTACTAAATTGTCAGAACATGCTCATATTTCTGGCAGCAATGATCCAACTCCATTTTCACTTCCATGTGGATCCGCGGTGACCTCGACATTCCTGGTCAATGCTCACGTAGAGATTGCTTGGCAGGCAGAGGTGCCAAGCTGGGGAATATTATTTCCTGACAATGTATGGGATGTGGGTGTGTAATTGGCTTCTGGGCTGGCCCTGCACAGCTATAGGGGCCTTGCCTGAGCCTCTCTGCTGGTAGTTTTTAATGACCAGAAAGCCATGAACCATCTGTTTGTGCAGATCTGTTGTTGAACACAACTATTGCTGGTTTTATACACTTGGTATGTGCTGCTCAGAAATATTTTAAGCCAGGCCTATTATCTAATTTTTAAAATGGGCTATTGGGCAAAGAAGTTTTTTAATTAGTGGCAAAGGTGGAATCATTACCATGCAAGAGAACACTAAAAGGCAAAATTGCAAAAGCAGAGTCCAAAATCTGTAGCCACAAGTGTTTGGAGCTGAATCATGTCCATGGGGATGAAATGGCAGTAATGGCCATTAAAGATCCCCTCCCCTCTCCTTCCCTTGCTGCTCACTCCATTAATGCCTGGGCCACTGCCCGTGGGGCCATTAATGCCTTTCCCATGTAGGTGTGCAGGAAAGTATTGGAATGATAGAATTATAGAATCATGAATGTTGAAAAAGACCTCTCAGATCATCAGCCCAACTGTCAGCCCAGCCCCACCACCACGTTCACCAGTAAACCACGTCCTCAAAGGCCACAGCCACGTGTTTTAGGGCAACACAGAGTCCGGCTTTAAAAGTCTTCTGTTTCTGTTCTTGTGCATAAACCTGTCACTCTCCACATTCCAGGCATGGAGGGAAACCTGGGGAGGGTGTGAGACATGTTCATTTTTTAGTCTTCCAGCGTAGTGGTTCAGAAAGGCACAAGCCAGAGGTGGCCAGAACTTAATGGAATATCTGTCACCGCGTGAACATCTCCATTGCTTCCTGTCTCATTGCTTACACAGGGCTTCCAAAAGTCATCTCAGACTGCTGTAATTCGGATGTGGGACAGGTTGAGAAAAGATAATGATTTATTGGTGTTGTCTCTTCCCAGAGACAGCCCCTGATGAGCCAATCCCACGTGTGCCAGCTTTGCTCCCTCTCCTGCTCCTCCGTGGTTTTATTTCCCAGTGGGAACAGTTCATCTCCTCCAGGCAGCAAAGTGCTGATGGGAAGGGCAGTTTGGGGCTCTGGGTAATGAGAGAAGCTTAATACCCTGAAAGACCTTTTCTACATTAAAGTGATATTTCCATCTACTGCTGTGGGTTTTTGATGGTAAATCCAGGCTCTGTATCATTTTCATTGGAATCTATAAACCAACAAAGTGAAACAAATCCAGCAGCTTACAGCTCAGAGCTGGAGCCCTTTCTGCCTGCTCTTGGCACTTATTTCCTCATGTTCTCATCCTAAAGATGAGCTGCTTTATCTGAATAACAGACATGGCTGCCTTTTTTATTTAAAGTTATCATTTCAAAGCCGTTCCTGAAAACATCCCTCTCTGCTTCTCACTGCCAGGGACGGGCTTACAGGGTGAGGACTGGTGCCTGTGCACAATAATTCAGCAGCAAATTAAACCTCAGAACACTCAAACAGCTGTTTCTTCCTCACTTCCATACATTAGGGATGGTGATTTCTTTCCCTCATCAAGGACCTGCAGGAATATAATTAGACATTCAAAATGGGTGTTCTAGATTTTCCTGTTTCCTTTGCTGGTCGTGACACCAAGGGAGGGACACGGGGAGGTGAGGGCTGAAATCAGCACCTACTGCAGAAGCTTTTGCTGTTTGATGCTTTTCTTGGTCTTGTGGAACTAGTTCCTAACCTGTCATGACCATTTTGAAGGTTAAGTACCTCCTTTCTTTCCTTCCTAGGACAGTCTGTAAGAGAAATAAACTCTGGCTCCCACCAAGGGTTGGTTGATGAATTTGTACTAATTAGGGCAGTAGTGCTTCATACAATGATGTTTATTTTTCCTCCCCTAGTGAATGTGTAGAAATTCTGCTGTGTTTGTGAATCCCTTTAACTCTCAGGGGCAGCAGAGCCTTCCTGTGCCTCAGGGGATGCTCTGGAAGTGTCCCAGGCTCCGGCTTTTGTGGAGAATGGGATTCTGGGGAGCAGCCAGCCAACAACAGCAGCAGCTTTCCACTCTACCCTCTGCACTGGAAGTGTCTTCCCATCTCCCATCAACAGATGGAACCGGAGTGAGACAAGGCAGGTATGTGGGGTTTAAGTATGGTTTTAATTTTAGGGTCTGGAACATTCCCCCTAAAGAGCTGCAGCCGTGGCTGTGCCTGGTGCTCCGCAGCTGCACCCAAGTCACTGTAATGTTCTTTTCCCTCCGAGCTACCAGTTATGCAAAGTGAAGCTTTACCTGAGCGGGGATTAAGATTTTTCATGTTCAGCTCAAAGCATTTAATGGAAAGTGATCTATCTGGGGAGGGAGGAGGGGAAAAAAACAAGATCAACCCCCCCTAAAACACAAGCATCTTATTTTACTGCTGTGTCTTTCATAAATCCTAAAGATTATTTTGTTTCTGCCAACACTGTTTTGTTTAAAATCAGCTTATGTTTAGAATACAATAAGGAGGAGGAAGAAGAACCAGATTCAATAATTTTCTCCTGCTTCCAGTAGTTGTTCCTTACTTGATTACTTGCCAAAGTGCCAGAACTGACAAATTATCCAATAACACAAAAGTGAAGGCAGCTGCAGCCGCTGTAAAGCTGGATTAGTTTATAAAGTGTCCCTGTTGTGTTTCATAAAATGAACAACGAATATCCAGCAAACCTGTTGCAGGTTCTTCCCCCCCTCCTTTCTCTTTCTTTTTTTTCTTTGGGGCACTAAAAGGAGCAGAAAGTTACACACTTATTTACTTGTCAAAAGAGAAGAAATCCTTCAAAAAGAAAAATGATGTGCTACCTAAACCATTTCAGGATGTGGAAGGAAATACATTGGATTTCCAGTCTGCCCAGTGCTCCTTTGGGGAGCTGATTTCCTGTACTGGGGGGGCAAAGTGTTTGGAGGCTGGGGATGTTGCAATACAGTAATTATTTTCCAAAGGGTAATACTGATATTTACTCAGTGAATTCAGTATTATATATTGAATTATAACAAGCAGTTGATTTAATATTAAGCTTAGAATTTGCTGAAGGCTGTTGTAGGAAAACATAATGCATCAGAGCTGGCAGTTAAGGTTTTGCAGCACTTTTTGTTTGTTTCTATTTATTTATTTTTATCTTTTCTACCATGCCCTGCAGCCCCAGGCTGCTGTCTCCTGTGTGTAGGTGTGTACATTTGATGTGCCTTCTACTGCAAAGGATGCCCAGGAAAGCAGCAGTCCCGTGGAAATCTGTGCCTGCAGGGCAATCCCAGTGCTGAGCCACAGGATTAGGCTCCGTGTGGAGGAGGTTTGGGATGAGTTTAATGTTCAGCTCAGTTTGTTTGGGGCAGATTGAGCCGGGAGCTCTACAGGGAGCACTGGAAGGGCCTCACTGATGCAGGGAGGAAGTGATATTAAGTCCTGCTTTTATATATAAATATATGTATATATGTGTGCTTCAAAGGCTTCAGGAGAGCAGTGTGTGTGTTAACAGAGCTGCCAAAAGAGAGCTGGGCTTAGTGGGATGGTTTGTACTGGGGCAGAGCTGCACTTTGACGGGATCCCAGAGCGTGCTGAGTTGGAAGTGACCCCCAAGGACCATCCAGTCCAACCCTCAGCCCTGCAGAGGTCCATCCCCGAGTCCCACCCTGTGCCCCAGAGGATCATCCAAACCCTCCTGGAGCTCTGGCAGCCTTGGGGCTGTGCCCACTGCCCTGGGGAGCCTGGGCACAGCCTGTGCCCTCCTGCTGGGGTGCTGTCCCTGGTCCCCCCACAGCAGAGCTCAGTATCTCTTCTTGACCTGCTCTGCAAAACCCTCCCTCCCACCTCCTCTGCTCCCAGCATGGAGAGGGGTATCAGTAACTCCCTAGGATTTTATTCTGCTCCACAGCAGAAAGAGTCTCCTTCTGGCCCAACACTCTGCAGTTTAATAATGAAGAAATATTTCGTGGCACAGATACCAGTAAGAAAGAGCAACTGCAGGTCATGGGGAAAGCGCACTGAAAGCTCACTGTGTTTATCATGGATTCCAGAGTGGTTTGGGTTGGAAGGGACCTTACAGCCCATCCAATGCCACCCTGCCCTGGGCAGGGACACCTTCCACCAGCCCAGGTTGCTCCAAGCCCCATCCAACCTGGCCTTGGACACTCCCAGGGATGGGGCAGCCACAGCTTCTCTGGGCAACCTGTGCCAGGGCCTCCCCACCCTCACAGCCAGGAATTCCTTCCCAATATCCCACCTAACCCCGCCCTCTGTCAGTTTGAAGCCATTCCCCCTGTCCTGTCCCTCCAGGCCCTGGTCCATGCCCTTGGCTGGGTGAACTGAAGCCCCTGTACCACCAAAGGATCACCCAGACCTTTGACTGGTCCTCTCTGGGTGTTGTTTTAATCCGTAAGTGATGCTTTGGAGTGTCATTAACATGCCAGGTCACCCCTGAATGCTTTTATGGGTGTGCCTACACAACAAGGTACCCCAATTAATTCTTAATGGGCTCACTCACACAGGAGAAGCACCACAGCAATATTAATTAATCAGTCAGGAGCAGTTGGACTGCCCTGCTTTGCAGGTAAATTAATTGACCGAGTTACTCCTCGTACTGAAACCACAGGGTGATGGAGCAGTGAGTGCTGCCAGGGCCACCCCTGCAGTGTGCCAGCACCTACAGCATGTACAACTCCAAGCTAATCCCCTTCTCCAGGTATGGGAAGAGCTGCAGAGCCACAAACAGGGTCAAAAAAATGACAAGGATCTCTGAGTCGTTCTATTGGTCATTTATATTTGACGCCTCTTTGTGGGACAGGGGAAAGTGGCCCAAGGTCCTCAGGTGTGGTTTCTGCTAAAAGCAGAGCTCCACAGTAGGGCCAGAGTTATTAGAGCTCGTTAGGAGGAGTTTTGGGGCTGCAAGGAGCTGATGGAACTGCAGGGCCACGGGAGCTGGGAGGTGCTGCCGGTGCAGGGCAGGTTTGCTGGAGGGGAAGGAATAGGGAGGGCTGCAGTTATGACAACAATATGAATAACACTAAAAAGTACAAGATTATGTGCTTTGGGACTTAGAAATGAAAAATTTCAGCCATAACTGGAAAATTGCGTTTTCTGATGGCAGAGGAAGGGAAGGACTTTAATATTCGTGTAGATTTTTCATTACAAACCAGAACTGGAGCAGCTCTGCAAACCATGGCAGAGCTGGGGCTGTTTAACGCTCTGGTCACAGCTGTCCAGAAGGAGTGTTCATCAGAACAGGTGTGGAAACCACACAGCATCACAGCCTGGCTTTCAACAGAATCCCAAAAGGAATTGATTAAAACAGCCCAGCAGTTCAAAGCTGGAGAAGAATCACAGAAGGGTTTGGCTTGGGAAGGACTTTAAAGATCACCTCGTTCCACCCCCTGCCATGGGCAGGGACACCTTCCACCAGCCCAGGTTGCTCCAAGCCCCGTCCAACCTGGCCTTGGACACTCCCAGGGTGTCCTATCACTCCATGGCTCATGAAAAGTCTCTTTCCAGAGATCAACTTGTTTGCTGCAGATGCACCAGGTTAAACACCCAAAGGTGACTACAGAGCCAGAGGGCTGGTAATAGGCAGCCAGGTCAGCACAAACATCTCCTGGGTGAATTCAGACCAAATTCTCTAAAGGATGAGGACCTGGAACCCCCATTCCATGGGAACAGACTGTGCAGTGATGCTCAGGATGAGCAGTGGGGGGACACCAGAGGACAAAGGCAATGGTGTGTCATGGCCCAGCATGGTACTGATGGGTCAGGCTGCAGTCTTGGACTCTACCCTGATTTTTAGGCCATTTTGGTGGTTAACAACACTGCAGACTGTCTCTCTGTCTGTCCCCTTCATTAGCAGCAGAGGTGTTTGCTAATTAGGAGAGAGGTGGTCTGTCCTCTCCATGTGGAACAAAAAGCAGAGAGGACAAAGTTTAACAGAAAACCTCCAAGGGACTGCAGCACTGGGAGGGGAGGGCAAAACATTGATTTTATTATTTTTTTTGTGTGTGTGTGTGATGCATTTACACCACCAGTGTGGCCAAGTCCTGAGGGGAACAGCAGGCAGGTGAGTGTATTTTGAGGTTGTGGTAAGAGGCATCGTGTTCCTGGGCTCTGGGAAGGAATCAAGGAGGTGCTGACTGATAAGAGCTTGGCAAGTGAGCAGAAATTTTAAAAAGATTCTTTTTACATCTGTGCAAGACTAGAGCTGCCCCTCACAGTGGCCCAGACCCGACTGAAATCTTTCATTTTCTCTTCAATGTGTAATTTCCCAGCAGCCTGATTGCTCCTCCACAGCATTTTCATCACGCTGTACAAGAAAGGAGAAAATTACCAACAATTAGCTGAATTCTTCAGGCTTCACTCAAGTAGAATCCCATTGCCTTCACTGGGAACACTTCCCAGCATTGGATTCAAACTTTTTCCCCACTTATCATTTGGGAAAGGGCTGAACAGAACCCCTGCAGGGCCCCAGCACTGCTGGAAGAAAAGATCTTTTTTCATTCTTGTTATTGGATGCACTGAGAAATATTTCTAAAGGATATGGTGTTTTGATAAGAGTTTGTATCATACCTGTGAATATGTTTGATTAAAGCAAGACTTACCCTCAGCAATGATGTGGAGAGGCAATTGTAAGAGCAATGCCCCAAAAGTGCTTGGGAAGATCATGTCTTTGAAGATTTTAACTTTCCCAGTAGTTTTTTTGTGGAGTATCTTTCAATTCAGGATGCAAAGGAAGCACTGAATCAACCTGCACTGCTTAATCCAGCTGAGAAAATTGTAAAGGGAAGGAGCAAATACACCTGGATAAAATGATGGGACTTATGTCTGGCACTGCGTGGTAAAATCCGAATACTTTGAGGGCACCTGGTTGTGAAGGACTTAGGAAATGTTCATCCTGGGAATGTTTGACAGCTTCCCACATCCTGATGTCTGATGCATTTGGGATTTTCTGTCCACAGGGATTTCTGCAGGTTGGGTAAATCCTTTTCCAACTTCTGAAGTGGGGAAATACCTGAACTCTCCAAGATACAGATAAATTACCCTGGGCAGGTAAGATAAGAATAACTAACAGTAAGAATTTGTGAAATATCTGGAGTCCTTCATACTGGGGTGGCTGGGAGGGCTCAGACCCTGCATGTCCAGAACAAGGTTCCTTCCCCCTCAGCAGTGTCTGTGGGACTGTTCCTGCCCAGGGAATGGAAGCAGCTCCATCTGCAGCACTGCCCCCTGTTTGACCCTCACTCTGGGGGAGCAGGAGCTGCAGAGCTGCCAAGGTGAGCGAGGTTTGATCCATGTGTGGGTTCTGCTGCCCCTGTGCCAAGGGCCTGGGGATCAGCCAAGGCAGCTCCTGCCGTGGGAGCACCACTGGGATCAGGAGCAGCTGCCTCAGCCCAGAGCTCTGCCAGGCACAGCAGCAGTGGCCGAGTCTTTCCAACCCCCCCACCCCCAGAGCTTTGGCAGGCACTGATTTTGCCAACAGCCCAGTGCCAGCCCTGGCAGAGGCTCAGGGAGGTGGTGAGGGGGGTGAAGTGTCTGCTCCTACCCTGCTTCTCTGAACAGTTGGGTTCAACAAGGTCCCAGATGGGCTCCCGAGACAGGACACTCACCCCTGTCCCTAAGAAAGCATCTTTTAAAATCACCAGGGGGGTGGGACTCAGAAGGCCAGGACTGGCTCTGAGAGCTCCCAGCACTGGTGCTACAGAAGCAGGGGGAGGTTTGGGGGAGGTGAGTCCCCCATTGCCTCATTCCTGGTGCTTTGATGCCCTGCAGCTGCTGGGAAAGCCAGACATGGGAACATCTGTGTCTGCAGGGCTGGTGCTGCTGGGACAGAGGTTTGGGGTTTTGGGAATGACACCAGGCAATCTGTCTGTCTGTGGGGGCTCACTCTGGTGTTCAAACATCCAACCCCATTTTGACCCTTTGTGGTGGAGTGCCCATCCCTGGAGGGGTTTCACACCCCTGCAGATGTGGTCTCAGATGTGTTGGGTGGCCTTGGCAGTGCTGGGGGAGTGGTTGGACTCAATGATGTTAAAGGTCTTTTCCAGCCTAAAGGATTGTGGGATTCTGTGCTCTCTGGCATTGCTGGGCCCGTATCTGGGCTGTCTGGAGGAGCTCTGTGCAGCTCCACTGCCTGATGAACTCTGGGATTTTGTGCTCTTGGACTCTGGCCCTTTGCCCTGTTACTCATTTTCTCACTGTGCCTCCCCCCTCCAGGAATTTCTCCACAGGATATTTTTTTTCATGACTCTTGCAGCCCAGTGATATTTTTCTCTTCCACCCTCCCTCTGCCAGACCTGGGCTTTCCCCTGGACTGGGGGGATGTGCTGAGCTGCCCAGTGCCAGGGGAAAAGGTGAGCTGGGCTTTTCCCTGTGGTCCTGCTGAGCTCAGCTGGGCTCAGGCCTTGGAGAAGAAGCACAGCCTTGACTCCAGCAATTCCCAGGTCAGGTCCCACCATGCTCAGGTTCAGCTCTACTGCTGGAGGGGCAGCAGCGCTGCTCTGGTAGGTGCCACGTGGAGTCTCAATATCTAGATAGGAATAGTAAAAAGAATATTTTATAGTAAATCTGGGACTTGAAAAATAAGAAAAACCTGCTCTGATTTGTTGTTTTCCTGGCAATGGGCAGAAGGAACTGTTTCCATCAGATGAGACTGTCGGCTCATTCCGACCACTTAAAACATACTTGTCTTTTCATTAATTTAAACTTAGAGGAAGAAAAATCTCCTTGCTAGGCAAAGAGGCCTTTGCAAACATGGGGATTTACAAACCAGTTCCTCTTGCATGCTCTGAAGCCCCGTGGTTTTCCCTCTCTTTGTTTCCAAGTCTAAAAATGACAGGAAGGTCGACGTGACCGTGGCTTAAAAATTGGGACCATGAATGTGACAAATGCTGCAGCCTCACGTGGTTCTGCTTCCATGATTAATTTTTTTCTCCCAACAAGAGCTCCTCTGGAGGAGGAGGAGGAGGAAAGGCTGACCCACAGAGCCCTTCCATAGATGCTCTGATAACTCCTGCTTTCTCACTTCAGCAGGGCCATTTGTCTGTGTGCTTGACATTTGTCCTCCGTTTTTGTGCCACCTACTACAGCTCCCTCTGATTGAATCACTGCTGCCTGTGTTATTTCTCTGTTCCTTGACTTTTCCCAGTGAACTGAAAATACTTTCATTCTTGTTTGCTATTGATCAGATAATCCACAGGTCTGGGCTGCTCTGACGTCCCCAGGACTGCACGTTGATAGACTGGGAAACAAATACATACAAGGAGGAGTTTGTGCTTCTTTCCCTCTACTTAATGTTTTAATATTTGCAATCCTATTTGGATGTGTTACAAGTGACAATAATGACATTCCAATGCAGGTAGGGTGTGTTTTCAGGAGGGGGATCGTACCTGAGAAAGCAAAACAACTGGTGATTTCTTTTTAAAACCCCCTCTGTTGTAGATAAAATAATTGCAACCAGTGTTTGCTGAAAATTCCCCACAGCTCAGAAGGGTTGGCTCAGCTGAGACTCCCCCAGGAGCTGCTCCAGATCCTTCTGGAGCACCTGAGAGCAGTGGGATTTCTGAGAAGAGAGAGGTGGGTGAGCCTGAGCTCAGGACTTGGGTTATCCATTAGATCAGGTGTCCATGCAAACCCATCCCGGGGTTATTTCTCTGGGAGATCATGAATAACAGGAGCAACTCATAACATCTCCCACGTTTTCATGCAGCTTCAACCAGGACACAAATATTTCTTTCTCTTTACACTGTTATTACCACTCAGATGACTACAGAGATACAGAATTATACAACTATTTGCTTCTACAATTGAGCTGCATTTTTGCTGCGTGATTTATAGACCTGGGAGGAGGAGACCTTTCCCTAATAAAGGGTTTTTCCAAGTGAATCTGCATCACTTTCATAGGTCATACTTCTCACTTCAGTTCTTTTGCCTGCCATTTGCTATGGCTGTTAAACAGCTTTAAAATTAAAGCATGATTATTCAGAAATCACTTCATAAAACATTATATTCCATGTGCCACTGCTTTTGCCTTTATGTCTCACACCAGGCAGGAGAAACTGCTGAGTTTGAACCAGCAACAGAAAGTTCATTATGGATAACTGTTGATTAGATAGGAAAGTGAATTACAGAAATGAGATCAGAAACACGTAATTGGAGCTGCTTTGGAGAGGGAGGGAACGTGCAGCTCCCGGGATCGTGGTGGCTCTGGGATCACTGATCCATCTCCTGCTGCTGCAGACTGACAAATATAGAACCAATTGTGGAACATTTCACTGCTGGTACAAAGCACATTCCCTTTGTTCAGCTCCTGGCAGATGAATGAATCTGTGGGAAATTGTGTATTTTAAAGACAAAAGTGTGTTGGTGATCCTGCAGGGTGGGTGCTCTGCTGAGGGGGCTTTGGCTGTTGTAGAATCATGGAATGGTGTGGGTTGGAAGAGACCTTAAAGTTCATCCCATTCCACCCCCTGCTATGGGCAGGGACACCTTCCACTGTCCCAGGTTGCTCCAACCTGGCCTTGGACACTTCCAGGATGGGGCAGCCACAGCTGCTCCATGAAACCTGTGCCAGGGCCTCCCAGGGAAGGATTTCTTACTCATATCCCATCTAACCCTGCTCTCTTTCCATTTGAAACCATTCCCCCTTGTCCTGGCACTCCAGGACCCTTGTAAACAGTCCCACTACCTGGATAAACACTTTAAAATAATTTATTTAATATTTCCTCCCTCAAGTTGATACTCTTGGTCTAACACTGAGTATCTCACCCCTACCCCTGGGACAGGGCAGGGCCAGATGCCCTCACACACATCCCAAAATGGGAGAAATGCTTTTATGGACCAAGTGGTCCTTCCCAAGGAGTGAGAGGGAAAGCACAGTGGGAAATTGTAGCTGTCAGTGGCTGCTTTTCTTAGGATAATGAAATGCTAAAATAATGTCTCTGGTCTTGGCTCTTCCAGTATTGCCATGACTAGTTTAGCTCTGAGCACTGATACCTGTGTGCAGGGTGGCACTGGATTACCTGGGGGAAGTCAAAGTATGAGAAAGTTTGGATCTGGGAAAGGATTTTTTTTTATTTGAAGTTGGATGGTAACGAATGGAAGCAAAAAGAAGGAATTAAAAACAAAACTTGCAGTTAGGGAAGAATGGGAAAAACTTGCTTTCTGTGCCTTTATGTAAGTGAGCTACAAAATGGACCATTCAATAAGTAGAGATCAGGGATATTGTGAGCTGGAAAAGAGACCGTGTCCTGTTCCCATAACCATGAAAATGGGGAAAGGAAAAGGCTGATCAGCAAAACAGTGAAAACATTGAAAAAATAAAGGTGTCTGGGGGGACTTTAGAGTTAACCTAAAAGAGGGAATGTTCTGCTGGAACTGGTGCAAGGTTAAACCTGTACATCTTTCTCTCCCCCCAAGTCTGTTTTTTCCAAGCCTCATTAACCATTTTGCTGAACATTACAATCATTTCTCTTCCACCAGGTTATATCACATTTTTCAGCCTTTTAGGTGCAGACCTGAGAATTATTGATCCAATGAATCATCCTGACTTTGGTGCTCCTGCTGCTGAAGGCTTCTGGAGAAACCAGGATAGGGGCTAAATACTGAGCTTGTTTTTCTGAATATTCTCTAAGTTAGGGAGTGTTTTTCCACGTGGAAGAAGCAGCAGCACAGGAGCATCACCTCTTTGCAGTTTTGATGGTACTGCATGACGTTTAAGGGATCTAATGATGCACAAACACCAAAAAAAACCCCAAAGAGATATTCCCTTTGTTCCAGTGAGGTGTCTGTCCCATTGAGGTGTTCTGTGCTCAGGACCTGAGGCATTTTAGTTTGGCATTTGATTTGCTAACAGGGTTCACTGGGCTGGTAATGGGATGAGCACGAACAGCTTTGACTTCTTGGGTTTGTAACCTGCAGCCAAAGAGGGTTCACGAGGAAGGAATCCTTCCCTGGGAGGGTGGGGAGGCCCTGGCACAGGTTGCCCAGAGCAGCTGTGGCTGCCCCATCCCTGGAAGTGTCCAAGGCCAGGTTGGACGGGGCTTGGAGCAACCTGGGCTGGTGGAAGGTGTCCCTGCCCATGGCAGGGGGTGGCACTGGATGAGCTTTGAGGTCCCTTCCAGCCCAAACCACTCTGGAATTCTGTGTTTTGTATTTTAGTGTTCCAGGACCTGCAGGACAGCAGAGGCTGCAGCCCCTGGATGAGGACAGGACCAACCAGGTCCTGCTTGGAAGAGCCTCCAAGCCAGGGAAGGCCTGGGAAGCAGGGATGCTCCTCCCTGCTGGTGTGTCGAGGAGCTGCAGAGAATTTGTAACAGAGTCCAGAACGAGACATTCCGAGTCTCAGGTCAGTACTTGAACATCAGCTTTCTTTGCCTTCTTTCTCATGTACTTCATGTTTGATTTTCTTAAAAAAGCTTCTTAAAACTGCCAAAGAAACCCCACGTGACATCAGCCTTTGACAGGAATACAAGAGTATGCTCCAAATAACATAAATTAAATAGTCTTTTAGTTATTAGATAAAATATAGTGATCAAATAATATAAATTAAATACAGTCTCTTATTTATTGGATAAAATATAGTGATTTTTTAAAAATGCCAAATAATTATACCAATATATATTGGTGAAAACACCATTACTAATTACATTTTAAGTGCCTTTTGTGTTTACAGAAGGAAATGCATGATCTTAACACTAAACTCTGATTATAAAACTGCATATGGATATTCAATTTACCACACATACACATTGGCCATGTACTTAAGGCAAGGTATTTTGGCAGATCTGAGCTGCTCTCTGTCAGGTTCAGGAGAAAGGAGCTGTAGGATTTATTTTGTAGAAAAATGTTTTGATGGAATTTGATAGTCAGGCCTGGACGTGATGATCTTGGAGATCTTTTCCAGCCCTAATGATTCTGTAATACTGAACAGAACATCCCAGTTCACTTCTCTGTTTTGTAAGAATAAGGAGATTGAAATAGTTAATAATTCTGAATAAAATTAACTCTCCTTCAGCAAAACAAACAGCCCCACAAAGCTGTGGTAATTCTCTTGCAGCTTTCCAAGGCAATTAGGCTCTAATGGCTGCTGAAGAGATTTTCATGTCGTTTCAAACACTGGTTGGAACAAATGGAACCTACAAATTTTTTCTCATTGTGACTTTATTATCTGAAAGGAAATGACTAATTTGAAGTTGGTTATTATTGTTTTATAGCCCATGAAATATAAGTATCAAAGTAAACATTTCCATGAATTAAAATATATAATATACAGAATGTGGAATACAGAAGCCCTGGGCTTATGAGCCAGATTTCACTGTATTATTATTTTTATGCCAGAAAATAAATGTTCTCTCTTACTAGGCCTGTTTTTCGCAGCTACTTGTTCCCTGAGGTCAAATGTGTGGTGAGCAGAGGAGGCTCAGTGAGCAACACATGGAATCATGGAATCACAGAGTATTTGGGTTGGAAGGAACATTAAAGATTGTCTCATTCCCACCCCCTGCCATGGGCAGGGACATCTTCCATCTCTACATCCTCTGCCCACGAGCTGCTCCACGAGCAAATATCTTCCTAAGGTGAAGCTGGTGGTGCTGCTGGCCAGGATTTGAGAGGTGAGGGCTCATCCCAGGCGTTCCCAGGTAATGCAGTTTATCCAAATATTCACCACCAGCAGCTGGTCCCTTCTCAGAGGCACGTCTGTATAATAAAAAAAAGAGCCATAATTCATTTAAAGCTGACCTGTATTTAAGAATTATTGTACATTGCCTTTCAGTGAGACAGCTTATCCTGAAATTGTTCTTATTTGCTATCTCAGTTTGAGTGTGGGAATGAATTATGACATATGAGCAACGTGTGAAAGAATGGGCTCCTCACCTTTGAATGGCTGTTGATTAAAGCAGATCCATTAATAGGGCAGGAACGAGAAGCACTTTTTCCTGTGTGGATTCTCTGGCACATAATGAGGTCTGGATTTATATCACAGCCTTTTCCTTCCCACAAATGCCAGTATAAATCTGGCTGCTTTGCTGTCTCCCTCCAGCCTGGCCGTTCCATGGGAGCTCTGATCTCTTCCTGGACTTCCCTGCAGCTGCACTGCCCCAGGTAACTCCTGCACCCCCCCAGCTGCTGTTCCTGCCATTCCCCCTCTCCTGCCCCCAGCTCTGCCCCACAGGGATTTTTCCAGGCTCTTTTGATCCTCATCCAGACCATCTGTATTTCCTTCCCTTTCAAGTGCAGTAAATCTGTTGCTGGAATCAGACATCCCTGTCGATCCAGAAGCCCCTTTCCCCCCAGAAACGCTGGAAGAACCTTCTCTCCATCCCCTGTCTTGCTCTGCCAGACCTTCCCTCCCCTCAGTGCCTCCCTCCCTCCCTCCCTTTGTGCCTCCCACCCTCCTCATGCACAGACAGAGAGTTCCCATCGAGTTGGTGAGCTGCTGGTACCCTTTGCATGCCTTTGGAAATCTCTCCACTCTGCAGCTCATCCTGCTGGCCCTGCTCAGGGACAGGACAAGCTCCAACCTCTGTTCCCTGCTCTTTCCCTGCCCCAGTCTCCCACCCTTTGCCTCTCCCTGCTCTTCCCTCTGTCCCTCACCCAGGGGATGCACAGCTCACCAGGTGTCTCCTCTGCTCTATTTCTTACAGTGCCAAAAAAAATGAGATCCTTAATCCTGATTTCTGGGCTCGACCATAAAGAATAAGGATTATGATCATTGGTGCCATTCTTATTTATTCCATTACAGTATCTGTTTATAGCACATGAGCCTCATTGGGTAGTAATGATACAGATAAATTTTGGCCCCTTATTTTTCATAACCACTTGCAGGCTGTATATCATCCATTTCCCCCTCATTTAGATACTTGCTTCTACTTCAGGAAAAATAAAAGTATCCCAGTTGTGTAGGTAATAAAGCTGGTGAAACAAACTCAGAAGAGCCTTTTACAAAGGAATTTCATTGTGATAATTTTTCATGTGTTAAAAGAGGAGTCTGCTGGCTTTCTCTAGGAGATGTTTTTTTGGATTTTTTTACATCCCAAACTTGTAGTCATGTGGAAGATTTTTTTTTTTCAAGGGAACACAGAAGCATCTCTGCATTTATCAGCTGAATTATTTGAGAAACTGTATTTTATAATTTAATGAGGCTTGAAGTTGTGCAGCTAAAACCTGAACAAAAACTTCAAACAGTATGAATCTGAATTTTGAAAGTCCACCTCCCTGCAAGTCTGCTGTAAATACCTACAGAACACTGCAGATATTGTAGGGCTGGGACAGGCTTGGCTGTCACTTGTTTTCATGTTCCAGAAATGTCCTGTTCCTTTGGGAGACTGGGGTGGGGGATCAGCAAAATTACACAATGTTTGGGTTGGAAGGGACCTTAAAGATCATTTATTTCCACCCCCCTGCCATGGGCAGGGACACCTCCCACCAGCCCAGGTTGCTCCAAGCCCCGTCCAACCTGGCCTTGGACACTTCCAGGGACAGGGCAGCCACAGCTTCTCTGGGCAACCTGTGCCAGGGCCTCCCCACCCTCACAGGGAAGGATTTCTCCCCATTATCCCACCCATCCTGTCACTCCAGGCTCTTGTAAACACTCTCTCTCCATGTTCCTTGCAGTCTCTTCAGGTCCTGGAAGGCCACATTGAGGTCACCCCAAATCTTCTCCTCTCCAGGCTGAGCATTCCCAGCTCTCCCAGCCTTTCCTCCCAGCAGAGCTGCTCCATCCCTCTGATCATCCTGGTGCCTCCTGTGCACTCTGTCCAGCAGCTCCATGTCCCTCCTGTGCTGTTCCCCAGGGCTGGAGCAGCTCTGCAGGGGGGTCTCACCCAAGGGGGCAGAGGGGCAGGATCTCTGCCCCTGCCAGGGTTCAAATTATCTTCTCAGAAATCCCTCAAGAATATCCTGTTGCTCCCTCTCCCCACCTCCCCTTATCTCTCCTTTCCCAGTCAGTTTACATGAATTTACCAACAAAATATTCTGAATTTTTTTTTTACTTTGCATGATTAACAAGGAAATTGGAGAAATATTCAGACAAGCTGGAAATGCTCCTGTTGCACGAGAGAGGGAAATCATCTCTGTGGTGGCTCTGGAATATTGTTCCTCAGCTGCAGGCCTTGGGAGAGCAACACAATTGTTCCCATTCAAACAAAAGGAGCCTAATGAAAGTATTTTAATTTGCTGCTCAGCTATTCAGAGTGAGAGGAATGGCCATGCAAGGTGTCCTTGGAGACTGGGAGTGAGTGCAGGAGCAGAATATTCACATTTATTCACACTGAGCTGTTGTGTGCATAACGCTGGGGAGGTTTCTTTAGCCTCAGATTTCATTCCCTCCACCGTAAAAAGGGCCACTTCCCTGGGCATTTTAAACACCTCCAGGTTTAGTTGTGCTGCTGGTCTCAATGTACTCAAACCAAGAGGCTCTGTGAGCTCCACGGATGGTTTGGAGTGGACAGATCTACTGGAAAGTCACTCCAAGAAACTCATTTAAATGCCTGTTCTGCTACTCTGAAAACCTTTCTGATGGTGTAATTATTTTTTAAAAATGATTTCTTTAAAGATCTGCATTTATTTTCTCACCAGAATGATTTAATTTCTTTTACTTTTCAAAACAAATATACAAACGATCCTAAATCCCCACAGGACTGGGAATAATTTGGTGATGGAAAGAGCCTCTGGATAAATCTGAGGTTCCCCCCAGCACATGTGGAGGGTCAGAGCTGGTTGAAGATGTTGAAAATTACAGCACTGAGTAAAAATTTCCTCTGAAATGAGCAGTCCAATTATCAGCCCTTTTCCTGGTCCCTAGGAATACAAAATGGTGCAATACCAATTTCAAGTAAATTCACATAATCACATGTCAGACTCTGTAGGTGACAGCAGAGGAACCAACAAGAATTAGTCTTTGCTGCTATAATTTCACGTACGTGTCGAAGTACAGCACATCATATACAACTTTTCATTCAGACAAGCTAACTTTTTAAGCACTTTTATTTCTGCCTGTCTCATTCCCCCACACCTTTGGCAGTGCCAAAAACTGCTGCACTGTTGCATCAATGGCCTGACAATATCACTTTACCCAAAGGAACATCCTGTACTTGTATGAAAGAAGATATTTTCCCTTTACTGAAATGCATCCCTAAAAAACATATTCTGAGAGAAGTTAAAAGAAAGGACACAAAATGCGAGAAGATGTCCATACTGAGAATGTAGATTCTGTTCCTGCTTTGTCCCTGTAATGCCTGAAGTCCTTGTGCTGCTGCTGTTTGTGGTAAATTACATATCACCTCTTTTCTGACTCTTTTTACTGTTATCTCCTGTTACCTATTCTTCTTTACCCTACTCATCATCTTCCCTCGTCTTCATAAAATGGTCTAAAAGAGAAAATTACCAAGTCTGGGGGTCAGATGAGAAGAAAATGAGGTACTGCTTGTCCGTGTGCTCAGCTGCTGCTGGGTGAGGCCAAGAATTCTGGGACCTGTGAAGCAGCTCCCACAGAGGCAATTAGTTCTGATGGATAGTAAATACCTTGCCAGTTATTTTGATGTGACTTTTAAAATTTGGGGTCAACTAATACTTCTTGAATGGATGAAAAATCCAGAAAAAGATCCACAGGACTCCTGGGAGCTGTTTATTTTGTGTCTGACTACATATATATATATATTTTGTGGAATATGGAGAGCCAGGTTTCGTTCATTTTCTTTAAAGAGGGAGTGAAATGGTTTGTTTCCCCAGTCAGGGGAGTGCCTGAAGCTGTTGGATGTTCTGCTCAGGCCTGGCTGGGGTCTGTGCTGACACTGCTCATCCTCCTCTCAGGGCTGAGTTCTGTCGGTGTCCCCCCAGACACTGTGGGGGTGCAGCTGGTGGAGCACCCCAAGAGCCAGCACACCCCTTCTTAGCAACCAGAGATGGAAATATCTGTCAGGAAAACGCTTTTGTAGCCACTTGTGGTGATTATAGTGATTGGCTCCGTGGCACTGGGAGCATCCCCTTCTCGGATTGTTTTCCATCCTTTGCTATTCCCGAGCCCACGGGGGTCTCGCTCCTCTTCAAGCTCAGATGTGCAGTGTCTCTTCTCCCTCCCTTTCAGAGAAGCCAGGAATGTTGCAGGAGAGCTTCCATGGAGATATCAGTGAGGTAATGAAGGACAGAGCCTCCTGGAGTGGCAGAGCCCGTGCTGGGAGCCCGGTGCTGTGGTGAGGGGGCTGCACAGCCACCAGGGAGAGGAACCACCCTGGTGTTCCCTGAGCAAAGAACTCCCAGAACGTCTCACAGACATTTGCTAAATGCAGATAATGATGATGGAGCCGGGCTGAGTTTCAGCCTGAGCCCTTTTCCCCTGGTAAAATAAATGAGGGCTATTTTTTCTGACCCTGCTGGGTGTTAGTGTAGCATGAAAACCCTATTTATTGAAAAATGGGTTGCACAGAGAGTTCTGGGGCTTGATTTGACTCTCAAATAGCAAGAAATAGACTGTGGATTTCCTTATAGCACTTAAGACTAGATGGGTTAAGAGTGAATTATGTGCTTTTTAAAGGAATGTTAACTTGAGATAATGTAACTTCATTGAGAAGCCTTGGAATATACTTTAAATAGATTTTGTGCTCGGTAGCAGCCTCGACTGTATCTCATTACAAGTGGAATTGAAAACAAAACTCGTGTATCCTCAGTGGGAATAGCCAGTGTAGTGTGACACAGCCAGATTGCTGTTTGTGGAGCAGTTGCTGCCTGCAGTCTGTCCCTGAGGCAGGAGAGACATGAACCTGGGGATGGCTCAGCCACAATCCCCCATCCTCCATGTATGATCTCTCTCTTTCCAGTGCTGTGGACCCCAAAACCACCTAGAAACGTTCTTTCCAAGGTGAACACATTAAACACCTCCTGTCTGGGGAGGATCATTGGACTGTTGCATGGCTCTGGCAGTGGGAAACCATTCCCCTTTGTCCTGTCCCTCCATGCCTTGTCCCCAGTCCCTCTCCAGCTCTCCTGGAGCCCCTTTAGGCCCTGGAAGGGGCTCTAAGGTCTCCCTGGAGTCTTCTCTTCTCCAGGCTGAACAACATCCCCACTTAATTTCCATAAATTGCAGGTGGAAGTGCAAGTTTTTAGGTTTAGATTTGACACCTGTGATCTCTCCCTCAGCCATGGACAGTGGGAGCACCCACCAGGCTTTGCTCTCTCCCGCTGTTACTCTGTTTGCTGCAGCTGCTCTGCATTTCTGCCTCATATAACATGATTGTAGCCTCCAGCCTGCACAATCCCCCTCCCTAGACCTGTGTCTTTACCCTCTTTAATATTTAGGGAACAACAGGCTATGTTTCTTCCTCAGGAGTACTCAAAGCATGAAGGAAGGCCACCAAAAAGAGATGCTGTAAAAAAAAAAAGAGTGAAAAGTGATAACGCTGGAAATCTGTTTGTACTATTGAAACGATGCCCATTTCATGGTCTAATTGAATTTATCTTCTCAGGTAACATGTTTTGTGCTGTACAGAAGCAGACAGCCATTTTCTCACAAGCTCCTTGAGGTGAAAGTTTGTGAGAGCTGTCACAACACATTCACAACACATCGTGTTCCGGAGCTCGTTGCCGGCGGCACACGGAGAGAACCAGCCCTGCACTCAGGTACGTCCTGCCTCGTGCCAGCCCAGGGGCTCTCTCTGCCTCAGAGCAGGGAGTTATCTGCCTGCTGACAGAAATGATGCCAGGCAATCTTCCCCAGAGTCCCAGTGCTCGGTGCAGTGCTGGGGAGGGGAGGGAAGCAGCCTCGTTCCCTGGCGGTGGGAAGGATCAGGAGCTCGGTTTGTTGTTTCCTTGGGCTGTTTTGTTAGAGGTGAAATTTTTCTAGGAAGTCCAGAGAATGGGGTGGGGGGGAGTGGTGAGGTTGTTCCCTCAGCATTCCTGTGCAGTGAGCAGTGGGTGCTCCTGGCACAATTCCTGCTGCTCCTGGCGAGCCATCCTGGCTCTCCAAGTGAACTGGTGGTGCTGGAGCCTGGCACTGTGTGCTCCAAGCAGGAGTGGTGGGTTGCTGGGAGCTCTTCTGGTACATTGAGAGAAGAGAGAGGAGTCTGCACCATTAAAGAGGAGTCAATGACTCTGGGTTCTCCAGCCACAGCAGTGTCACACTGTCCATGAGGGCTCAAAGGCAGCTCCTCGCTCAGGGGAGGATCAGTCCCCGTGGCAGAGCAGTGGTGTGATACCCTCTGCTTCCCTCAGGACATTGGAGCTCCTTCCCCCTTCCTGGAAACAGTTCATAACTGGCATTAGTGGTATAAATCACAGTGTCATGGAATTGTTTAGGTTAGAAAAGACCTTTGAGGTCACCAGGTCCGATTATTCCCCCAGCACTGCCACAGCCACCCCTAACCCATGTCCCCAGGGGCCACATCCACGTGGGTTTTAAATCCCCCCAGGGATGGGGGCTCCACCACTGCCCTGGGCAGCTGTGCCAGGGCTGGACAGCCCTTTCCAGGAAGAAATTATTCCTAATATGCAACTTAAACCTCCCCTGGCACTACTTGAGACCATTTCCTCTGGTCCTGTCACTTGTCACCTGGAAGAAGAGATTGGCCCCTGCCTGGCTTCAGCTCCTGGCAGGGAATTGAGTAAGTGAGAAAGTGCCCCCCAAGCCTTCTTTTCTCCAGGTTAAACATCCCCTTCCCCCTCCCCTGTTAAGTTTTGTTCTGTTCTGATGAGAATTCAAGCAATGCCTCACACACACAAACGCTGGGTTTTTAGGTGCTTCCAGGCTCGGGTTCACCACCGTTCAGGTTGAACACAAAACAAATAGAGAGAAGGGACTTCATTACTTGCACTCTGGAAGCACCTTGACAGCCATTTAGAAAAATCCTTCACATTGCCCAATTTGCTGGGTTCCTCCTGTCCCCCAGGAGCAGGCTGGGAACAGAGCCATCCATCTCCGGCCCATCCGCGGCCCCGGCACGGAGCCGAGGGATCAATAATCCCAAGGCTTTACCTAAAAGGGTGGAAAACATGACGTGACCCAGGAGGTGAGAGCTGGTGGCTGCGTGTGCCAGAGTGGCTGGGCTGCAGTTTGTGTTGAGAACCAGATGATAAAGGTCCCTTTATTTGGTGTTTCTTACAGGGGCTTTAACGTTGACCTTATTCTCAGTGGGAAATGTGGCCTGGTGCTACATGGACAATGTCAGGAGTAGGTTTAAGCTGTGATTTATTTAGGTCTTATTGCCTCCTTCACGTTATAGTTAATATTAATTGTCCATTCATTTGCTCTAAAGCCTCTATCATCTTCATTTTGACTTGCATTCCGTGAAATATCAGTCCTTTGGGTCACTGTGGTTGTTGCAAGGGTGAGCAAAATGGGCATTGGGGAGGCTGTTGTTCAGTGGAGTGTCTTACACAACCAGGGGGTTCCTTAAGCACTTGGACCCTGCACCTACAGCCATCAGGAGATCCAGGGAGCCCCACTCCTGTGTCCCTAAAGGACAGAGAATTATGGAATGGTTTGGGTTGGAAGGAACCTTAAAGATCACCTAATTTCAACACCCCTGCCCTGAACAGGGATACCTTCCACTAGCCCAGGTTGCTCCAAGCCCCGTCCAACCTGGCCTTGGACACTTCCAGGGATCCAGGGGCAGCCACAGCTTCTCTGGGCAACCTGTGCCAGGGCCTCAACCCTCTCCAGTAAAGATTAGACGGAGGGGATACTCTCTTGATATTCAGGAAAATGCACTATTTATCATTCCACAATTTATCATACATTAGGAAAGAATAAATGTTGGATTTTACTGTGGCAGATTTTTGGTTTATCCCCCAAATTCGTTGCTGGATCAAGCTGGTGCTTGTTCCTCTTGAGTCACACAGTGGGGTTTTGGCACCTGCTGCCTTAACATGTGTGTATTCTTTGTGGCTGCAATTTGAACAAATGTATTGAAATTATGACAGAGAAAATGACTTTTCTTGCCCACATTAACAAGGAGGTGTCGTGTGTATTAATTACTGAGACCAAGCTGCAATTGCAGCTGATAAACACAAGGAGATTAAGCTGCAAAAAGAGAGGAACGCTGACAGTTTCTTAAGGAACTGCCATCAAAGATGAATAGTAAAGGGGAGAGGGGGAAAGGCTGGACAAAATGAAAAGGCAGGGACTCCACGGCAGGTCCCACACAAAACACAGGGCTGGCTTTCTTTGGGAGTGTGTTTGCAACCAGGAAGAGCTGGAATGGTGTGTTTGAAAAATACCCATTTTAAGAACAGCAGCTTGAATTTTGATTTCTCTGAGACTTGGTTCAAAGTTATGGGAATGGCAGGTAATTCCCAGCTGGGGCTGTTGGGAGAAGCCGTGGTGACATTTCAAGCTGCACAGAAATTGTCTTACCAGACAATTTGTTACTACAGCCTGTTCTGTTTGCTGCGGTTTCTCTCAGCTTCACATTTTTATTGTATTAAGAAATTTCCCTATTGTCATTTTTCCCTCGTTCACGCAACAAAAACTCAATCAGAGCGACATCAGCGAAAGAAATTGGGTTTTTTAAGACACTCCCAGGCAGTCCCTGCTCTGGGGAAAGCAATAACTCTTCTGAGAGCTGGGGGGGTCTGGTGGGGGGACAGAGCAGGAACAGACAGCAAAGTGTGTGGGGCCACAGGGGCATCAGCCACTTGGACAACTTCCTATGGCCCAGGCAGTTAACAAATAATTGGCATTACACCACTGGGGTGTAACACACTTCTTGCTTGTACATTATCCCAGGGAGTGTTGTTTTGTTGTGTTAGTAAATAACTGTTGTGTTTAAGAAATTAATTCACGTGGAAGGATTTATTGTAGCACACAATTAGAGGAAGAAAAATGACAAATTTGTTCCTTAGAGTGCCTTGAAATAATTTCTATCTCATCTGATTAGGGGAAAAGGCTGCTTTGTCTTCTTAAATTATTTTGTCTCTATTTAAATAAATCTGAACCCTCGTGTGCCTGCAGGAATTACAAACGGCTGCTCAGGCCTAAATCAAGTGTTCCAGGGTTGCTGCATGAATCTTCCAAGGCAATAAACTTTTGGTACCTTTGACAAGTTTTATGATCCCAGATAGGTGCACTGTGCTAAGGGCCATATTTCACAGGAATGCACCTGAATAGATCAGATCAGTTTTTATATGCTAATAATTTGTTTGGGTAGTTTAATACCAAGAGCTGTAATTCATATCTATCACTTTCTTTAGACAGTGGATAATTTCAGTAACGGAGAAAAATCCCTTAGGAATCCCTCCAAGATTGCACTTTTCCATTGAGCAATTAAGGCAAGAATAAACAAGCCAAGAAATTTTAAAAAACATTGAATCAAAGCTCATCAGCTCCAGCTCAGGGTCATTCCCTCTGAAGTTTCCCTTTCCTGCTACATTTTCAGTTTGCTGAGTGTCTGGGCTCTTTTCCATTTCCCGTGGTAAATTCTTGGGCTGGCAAATCAGTCTTGCTATTTAGACACTCTTCTTGCCTAGAAGGATAATCTAAATGTTCCCTTCCTTAGATTTCCCTCCAACTCCCACTGCCATTCACGGTGTTTTACCTTTTCTAGTCCATTATGTGTTGTGGGAGCAGCTGAAACTCAATTTTGCCACTGCAAAGCAGCTGATGCTGCCAGCAGGAGCAGTGTGGGAATGGGGGGAATGCTGTGGGAATACTGGGTAGTTATAAAGCCAATTGAGAACTATTTGGAGGGCAGGAACGACTGAAAACCAGTCTAATCCTCCTAGTTTTGTAACAACTCAAAATTCCTCCTTCTAAACACAAAACGTGCAAATGGCCAGCAAAACTCACCAGAACCTGCAGGGGTTTCTAAGTGTTTTGTGCAGAAGAAAAGAAAGCAAGAAAATGAAAAAAAAAGAACAAATTGGGGGGAAAAAATTGAAAATGTCTAAACATAGAGAAGACAAATGGGGCTAAAAGCCTATTTTTATTGTTTATCTTGTAAAAATATTTTCAGTGCCAGAATGGAAAATGTCCTTATGGTAGTTTATCACCTGTGTGGGTGTGGGTTCCTGTGAGACCCCACCCTGATACCTGTGCTCACAGGCAGGTGGGATGTTATGGAGGTTATGAGGTAAATTATCTACACTTCCCTAATCATCTGCTTGTCCTTTGGAATGAAAGAACCCTCATCTTTTAAACCAGAACCCAGCTGGCCACTGCTGCGTGGCCAGGCAGGGGGGACTGATGTGGTGTTACCAGGTGAGTCAGAAGGCATTTAAATCATTAAATCATGCAGTGGAAAGGGAAGCAGTGGCATGGGAATGCAGCAGCAGCTCTTGGGACTGTGAGTATTGTACCTGGAAAACTGTGGAAAATTACTTATTTCACACTTTCTCTGGACTATTAAAGAGGCCCAAAGAGTGGTAACTGTATTAGGGATTAATCCTCAGTATGTTGAGTTTCCCTTTTTTACAGAAAGGATGGAAAAATGGAAGGGCTGGAGCCTCCCCCAAGCCTGGCTGGGGAGTGGGGCACAGTGGGGACCCCCATCCTCCTCCTGGGGCCAGCAGGTCTCATGGAGACTTTATCTTGTACTTACTTGTGCTTTGGGACGAGTGTTCCAGTCCTGCATTTAAGGCAAGCCACGAAATACTGTAAATTGACTATTATTTGGTTTTCTGTACCTTGATAATTGGGACTAATCGAAGCAAATAGCCAGTATTTTCTGGTGGGATGACCTTGGGAGCAGCAGCCCAGCTAGTTGTGTCTTCCTCCAGGGAGGAAAGTTAGAGGAATTACTGCCAAATCATAATAATAGCATCAGCACCCGGGCTGTAATTCTCCACTCTCCTACTCCAGCGCCACCTGAACACCAGCGTGAGGAAAACAAGTCATTTATCAACTCTAATTCCTTGGAGCCGCCGGGAGCGCGGGGCAGAGCCGGGAGGAGCGGGCAGAGCAATCTCTGCCTCGGCCCAGCCATTAAGGAACCTGCAGGTAATTTTCCCATTTTGGCAATTTGTGCCTGCTCAGGCCCAATCTGGCTGTGCACTAATATGAGTTGCTAAAGGAAATGGCCCCGTTTCCTTTTTGAGTCGCTCTGAGGTGTGAGATTTGCTGTTCCCGCCTCCGCTCCCTAACGAGGGATCCGACCCCGGCGCTCTCCGTGTCCCCGAGGTGCCTGTGCACCCCCAAATCACCCACCCCAGCTCTCAGCTTGGCCTATTTTTTTCCAGAAAGTGAGGTGCATGTGATACCCACAGAAATGCTGAGCCTTCTGCAGCTATTTTGGTTTCTGTAAAATCGAGGAGATCTTACAGGGAGAAAATCAGGGAGATTTTACGGAGAAAATCAAAGAGATTTGACAGTGGGAGAGAAAGGTAAGAGATGAAATACTGAAAAACTTTGTAAGGTGGAGTTGGTCAAAGGAAAGGGCTGTCCTAAAGCAAAGGAGAGAACATGGATGTCAGGAGCTGTTTGCAGCAGCGTCTGGCCAGGAAAGCAGTAGGTGGAGAAATCTGGGCATCAGACACATCATAAGCACTGTTGGTGTGCAGGGGGGTTTTGTTAATCAGTGGGCATATGAAAAAATCCTGTTTTGGGACTGAATTCTATACAAAGAGTGAGTGATGGAGGAAGAGGAACAAACTAAAGAGTTGGATAGAAAGACCTCAGCACAGGAGAATGAAGCGAGTGAGAGGTCCCTTCTGGTTCATAGGAGTTCACTTCTTGGTAAAAGAAGTAATTCTGGGCAAAAATGAAAGGAACTTGTGGTTTTGTCCAAAAAAGAGGACTGAGAGCCAAATGTCAGCAGGTTATGCTGGTTTCTGTGCAGAGGGAAGCAATGAAATACTGGCCAAGGTGAGATGGCTGCACAAGGGGGGATGAGGAACCAGTGACTTCCCGCCTGTGACATCACAGCTTGGCCTGGGAGAGGGAGAAATGGGTAACCAGGACCAGTTACATCCAAAAATCTTACCGAGCAGACCAAGGAGCTGCTGTGGCACACGTTTAGCACAGAAAAGGTTTGAGTGGTTCTGAAAGCTGCAGATCTGCCAGCCAAGCCCTCACCCGTAGGAAAGGCACTGCAGCAGTGACTGGAAAATCCAAGTCTGAGGGCAAGAGGGTTTGGCTGAGGAGAGAACAGTCTGCACTGAGCCATAAACCCCCATAAATCTGGGATTAAAACCACTGAAGCGATTTCAGCTGAGTCCTGGGCTGAGCAGGGCGAGGAGGAACAAGCTTGGCCCAAGATCTGCCCTGCTTCGGCCAACTGGGAGTTTTCTTCACATTCCCACTTAATTTCCAAATCCCAGTTCCCTGCAGCCTTTTGCAGGCAAAAAGGCTGTCCCCCAGGCCAGTCCCCCAGGCTCTACCTCACTGCCCTGCACTTTTGTCCCCTTGCCTACATCCCCTTCTGCAGAGAAATTGGGAAAATCGGGATGTGTTGCAGCACCCGACAGGATCCTCTGAGCATCTGGAGTGGTGGGAGAAAAGGAGGGACCTTATGCAGTAGAAATATTAGTAGGAAAAATAAGGGTAAAGAATGATAAAATAAGAATAAAAATATATAAAATAAGAGCAAATAAAAGGGTAAAATAAAAAAAGAACAAGGGAAAGGAGTCTGGCTCCTTGTTATTAATCTACATGTTGGAGAATATAAAGTAGCAAATGAAGGTATTTTTGTGGAATTGGTCCTATTGCCAAACCTGTATAAGATGAGCTCTAAGGAATTCCTTTGATTAGGGAGGGGATTAGTGTAAAAGGTAGAAAAGTAGGGAAAAATCCTGTGTGAACCAATGCCTTATGCAGCAGAGTAATTAAGAAAGACATTCACAGTATATTTATTGCAGTGATTTAGGTACAGAATGGCTCAGTAGATAATGTGTGTGTATTTACACACATGGAAGCTGTGGATGTTTCTACATGTAATTATCTAGGAATAGGCTATAAATCTACAATGGCTGATAAGGGTCTAAAATGACTGTCATGAGTTTAAAATGCCTTTGAACCTAATGGCTTTGCCATTTAATTCAGCATTTCACCTCCAAGTGGAAGCTGTTAAAAACCTCAGAGGGCAGAACAATCCAGCTCTGCAGAATTCAAAGGCAATCCAGGGGTTGGGGGGGAAACAGGAGTGGTAAATGCAGGTTTTCCTTTAAATCTTTTTCCAGGACCAACCCATCAGAGCAAGCTGGGACTGTGTGGTCCAAGGGCACTGAGTTCCTGAGGCTTTGTGGAGGAGTTTGCAGCCCTGGAGCTGCAGGACGGGCTGTCCTGTACAACCCATTCCAGCCGGGAAGTCTGAGTGGAAACCATCCTGAGGACAAGGCTGGCTTGGTGTAAGTCATTTTATCTGTCTTTATAATGCTCTGAAGGAGGAAATGTTGCTCCTGATGTAGCTCCTGAGGACTGTTACCTGAGCTGAAGGACGGGGTTCCCAGGGGGTGGCTGGTGCTGAGCCGGGAATGCGCCCGCTGGATTTATAGAGCAGAGGGGGGTTCCCAAGGAACCGAGGGAACCAGTCACCTGTATTCCAAGTCAACAGATGAACAACATGCATGGCAAAGGTCACTTTCCCATAAAACTTGGGTGACAGGGAGGTATCACTGTCACCTGCCACACCCTGCACCGAGGGCTGGGAGTTCTGCTTTCCTGCACTCCTGCTCTGGGGGAGCTGCAAATCAACCAGGTTCTTCTGAGGCTCTCTGTGCTCAGCTCGAGACGTTTAGTGAGGAAGGTGCTGCCTGAGGCAGGGGTTCTCCATGCCAGAGCTGAGGGGTCTGACTTACAGGATCACAATCATTTGGGTTGGGAAAGATCTCCAAGATCATCGAGTGCAACCCTTGTCCCCCAGCCCAGAGCACTGAGTGCCACGTGCACTTGTTCCTTGGACATCTCCAGGGATGGGAACTTCACCAGGGCAGCCCCTTCCAATGCCTGACCACCCTCCCCATGAAGAAATTCCTCCTGATGTCCCACCTGACCCTCCAGGCAGGGGTTCATCTCACCTGAGAAGGGCTGAACCTCACTGGTTACAGACCAACTCACCTGTGCTGGGCTGAGGAGTGTCCCCAGGATGTGCTGCCCCACAGTCACTCATCCCAGGGTTTCTGTCTTGGTCCACTTCCCGAGCTGAGCAAAGGGAACAAGCTCATTTAGCAGTGGCTGGGTGAGTAAATCAGTGCTGGCACTGAACACTGTGCTGTTTGTCACCTCCCCTCTGCTCCTCCCCGAAGAAACACAAGATTCTCACCTTCAGCAAGTCGTGTCTATTAAAATCTGGATGATCACATGAAGGAGCTCAGGTCCTACAACGATAAAATAAATGTCTGCTGCTCTGGAGAAGCCAGTTGGTGACCTTTCCCTCTCAGCTTCCCTGGTGATTCACGGGTTTTATTTTTTGCTAAGTACAAAAGCGTTTTGCCTGGCAAACACTCCTTTGCTGAAGGTGAAAATGAATAAAACGAGCCCACAGGACCCCGAGGGGAGGGTTAGTCTCTCACAGTTATCACTATTTATAACAGCAGCAGTGAAGGGTGGGGAGCTCTTGGGGGGTGCAGGCAGTTCCCTGCCCAGCCCAGTTCCCCAGATAATTCCCCGTGTTATCCATTGTTTGGGGTCCTGGGTTTTCAGCAGGAAGCTTGGGGAACTCTGGGAACTTCACAGCCTGATTCACCAGCGTGATCACTTTAAATGATAGGTCTACTACTAGAGGGCATTTGGCATTTGACTCTATTAAAAAATTCATCAAGAATTGATACACTGCATTTTTCATTCCAAAAATTGCAATCAGGCAGCAAAGGCTGAGTATTCATAGGAGAGTAATATCTTCTCAGCGTTCATTAATCTGAGTCAGTAATGAACTGCAGGTAAAATGGGGGGATAATTCAGAACAAGTAATTTATTTGGTTATTTTTTCTCATCTTCTCTATTATTAAATATCCATGAACAATTTAATTGACCTTCCTAAATTTTTCATTTCCCTTTCAGAGCTGTTTTTGGTAAATGGTTTGCAGGGCTGCTGAGGGGTTGGTGTCAGGACCTGGGCAGGTTCACCAGAGCTCACCAGGCAGAGCAGTTGGTGGTGGGGGCAGCTGGTCCCTGTGCCCAGAGCAGTGCCAGCTGACAGAGCCCTGCCCATGGGGTTAACTCCTTGTATTTCCCCTTCATCTTCCTCACCCAGGTCATGTCTGATGGGGCAAACCCCTGAAGAACAGCTCATTCCTTCATCCTTACTGTTACCTTGAACATATTTTGAGTTTCTGAGCTGTCTCCTCAATCTCTATTTGGTTTAAGGCTCAATTCCCCAACTTTCTTTCATCCCCTGGTGATGTTTTCAGGGTCTCTGATCTCCTTCCTTGTTCTTCGATTCCCTCCATTTAGTTCACAACTACACTAACATACAGTAATAAACCAGATTATATTTCTCTGATTAAGTCTCACTGGGACTGAACCCAGCAGAAGGATTATTTCCAATATCTTGATGGTCACATTTCCATTGACCACCCCAGAACATTGGCCCATTCCCGGCTCCCTTCCCTGGTTATCCCCAGCCTGGAACCACATGACTGATTCTTTCAGCCCAGGTGTGGGATCTGTGTTGTCTCTCTTGAATAACAAGCTTTCTTTCAAGATTATTTCTGCAATGTCAAGCCCCTTCTGAATTTTAATCCCATCCTTCCCCTCCCAGTGCCAGCAGCCGATTTAACGAGCGTGGCCCTCCTTCGTCGTGCGAGTCATTAATGCAGAAATTAATAATGTGAGTTCAAGGCAGGTCTCTCAGAAACTTGATTCATCTTTTCATTTTAACAAAACCATTTTCTGGAAAGGAATGGTCTCCCAGCAACCTTTGTAGGCTGTGTGGATGTCCCCAAATGCCATGTTGATAGGGAAGGCTAAAGCCAGGCTGTGAACCTTTGGTGTCCTGAGGGAGGAAATGCAATTGGGATGGTGCAGCCCAGCCAGTGCTGTTTGCTGCTGCCCACACCTTCAGGATCTTGTTGCTTTTATGGGGAGTTTGAGTATTTTTCTGGGAATGGATGGTTTGTGAGCTGGGATGTAAAATATCCTTTCCTTCTTCTGGAGAGAGACAATTTACAAGGGCCTGGAGTGACAGGACAAGGGGGAATGGCTTCAAATTGATGGAGAGTAGGGTTAGATTAGAGACCAGGAAAAAATCCTTCCCTGGGAGGGTGGGGAGGCCCTGGCACAGGTTGCCCAGGGAAGCTGTGGCTGCCCCATCCCTGGAAGTGTCCAAGGCCAGGTTGGACGGGGCTTGGAGCAACCTGGGCTAGTGGAAGGTGTCCCTGCCCATGGCAGGGGGTGGAATGGAATGATCTTTAAGGTTCCTCTCCACCCAAACCATCCTGTGAGTCTAAAGACATGGTTATTTCCCCCCCATCTTGCCCTCTTCATCCTTCCCCAATAATAGTTAAAATTCTGATATTGATTCAGGCAGTCCCTTAAGTATGCAAAGATAAAGCTCATCAGCATAACCAATTTGCAAACATCTAAATTAGCCAGGCACTCTCCCCATTCCCTTTGCAGGAGATTATAAACTTCCCTCTTTGTTAACAGCATTATTGTGCCGACCATCTGCTCTTAGTTAGCCTTTTTCATGAAGATTGAAGCAAGGAAAGCTTATTAAACACTCAGCTTCCTTGGTTAATGGCTTTCCCGCTCCTTTTTCAGCCTTCCTTTATTACTAATGTACTTATGGAATGATATCTTGTTAATTGGCCCACGCTTTGTACCTGACCCCTCCGCCTTCGCCGCCGCACGGCTCCGTGGAGAAAATGCTTGTGGAAGGGTTTGAAACGCTCCAGCTCAGGCCTGAAACTCCCACCTATTAAATCCATGGACAACAGAGACTCAGTTTTCATCCTTCAGTGGTATTTGTGGCTCAGGTCTCTCACATGAAAGACAAGGTGGTGGCAGCGCCCTGACCCTGCTCCCGGGTGGGATCGATGGCAAAAAACCATGAGGGCGACTGTGGGGATTGGACATGTTTTCAAAAATATACCATTTGTTCAAATTTCATTAACACTTTTCCCAGGTTCTCCTCTCCTGACTCGCCCTGTTCTCAGTGCATCATCTACATTATTTCTTAGGTCTTTAGAGTTCTCTGGGGATCCCCCTTACTGGTCCCCGGTCTCCGAGTAAGTGTTCTCTGTCCTTGGTTCTTGTAAAATAGCTGCTGCAGCAAGTTTCACCTTTGTAAGTGTGTGACCTCAAAGGCACAAGAAAAATCCTCCTCAATTACACTGGACAGCTTGTAAACAGATTTCCAAATTATTCCAGCCCTAAGTAAACACACCAGGGCTTGAAAAACCCAGTTGCAGTCCCAGAGCTGTAGATCAATAGAGGCCTCTGGTCTGAATTCGCTCATGGCACAGCAATTTAGATAATAAGATGGGGAACATAATAACATAAAATTTCAGTGTTGCAACTTCATTTTTTTTTGCTCTCTCACCAGAGACTAGGGAAATGAAGAGAGCTCTGATTTGCAAAGCTAAATAAAACAGAAGCGCAGAGGAACCTGGCTGGGCGTGCTGACCTTCTTTTCAGTTTTCAAGCAACTCAGAACTGAATCTTGCTTAGAACTGGCCATTATCCTTGTTTTCTCATGCAGAGCCATTAACCTCTAACTTACTAAAGCAAGCAAACTGTTATTTACTGGTACAAAAAAACTCCCAGCCTTCCTCATTTTCTCCTGAAACATCTGAAAACGGATAAGCTTTGGCAGATCCTAATAGTTCCAACCTGCATAAGGTACTGTGAGAAAATAAAAATGCACGCTGCTGGTTACATAATGTGAAATGGCTGAAATGCAGCAGAAATTTGGAATCTATCTAAATTCTTGGGAGCTGGAAAGAGGAGCCTTTGCTGCAGGGAGCTGCCTTTTTGGGGGGGAGGTCCCCTAATCCCAGCCCTCAGGTAACGGTGCCTGGAGGGAGCTCTGAGTGCTGCAGGAACCTGTTTCCTGCAGCAAACCAAGCTGGAGAACACTTTGCAGTGGGATCTAACCCCAAATATCCCTCCAGTTTCCCCAGTCTGAAGGGGTGTGTGAGTGTGGTGGAAGGCACAGGCAGAGTGAGCAGAACAGGAGACAAACATTGTTGGGGCTTCCATTAAATTAAATGGAAATAACTGTTCCTTGCAAGCATTGCCCTTGGGCTGAGCAGTTCCATGTAGTAGGTGACACATGTGTGGCATGCAGCACCAGCACACACGGGGGGGAATTTTGGGGGTTGTCCTGGACACAGCCAGGAGTTGAACTCAATCCTTGTGGGTCCCTTCCAACTCAGGAGGTTCTGATTCTGTGTCCAGCCCTGGCAGGGTGGAGTCCCCATCCCTGAGGGATTTAAAAGCCCCATGGATGTGGTCCTTGGGGACAGGGGGTAGTGGTGGGCAGGGCAATGCTGAGGGAACAGTTGGACTCGATGATCTCAGAGGGCTTTTCCAACCTAAACATCATGTGGTGCTTCCTCATTGCTCTCCAGGTAGCCCGGTTTCCAGGGAGAACAATCTCCATCTTCCAATCCAAACTGTGGGAAGGACGGTGGAAAAGGAGGAACTGGAGACCAAAGGTACAATTTGGAGCTGCAGCTCCCACAAGAAATCTTTCCTTCCAGCTCTGCACATCTCCAGCCAGTTGTAGCTGGTTTTTCCCCAGCTCTTTCTTTGTAGCTCTTTGGTTGAGAAGAAGAAATGAAAAGCTCAGTCTGGAGTCTCTAATTGTGAGTCAGTCGCCCACAGGCAGAGTGTTCCTGGTCCGCTGCTGTTCGAGGGGACTGGAGTTTCCAGCCTGTTTCAAATGTAGAAGTTCTGGCAACAACTGCAGCCAGTGCACTGCAAACTCCTGCAGCAGGTGAGCAGCATTTAGGAGGCTCTGAGAAATCAGAGAAATCAGGTTGTGTTTTTTAAGCAAGTCTCTTTTTTGACAGAGGATTGAAATATCAAACTAATTAAAATGCCAAGGAATTTTCAAAACACAGACTTAACAGAGAAAATATGACTTTAGCAGCAGACAATGTAAGCAAATAACAGAATTTTGAGTGCTGGCACCAACTAAAAGTGGTTTATAAATGAGGGGTTTTTTTCTTTTCATCCATTCCTTCAAGCAGTCACTCAATGAAAATGTAACTTCCAGATCAGTGAGTAAATGGTTTAAGGTCTGTCCGTGGTGGTGGGGAGGCCCAGCTCTGCAATGGGAGCGTTCATGCTCCAATACATCATGGTATTTTCTGATATATAAACTGAAGAGCAAAAAGACAGATTGTGGTCTAAAGGTCAGGATAATAAAATAGCAGGATTTACTGATTCCCCTCAGAGTTTATGATCCGAGGAAGATCTCTTGTTTCAATTGATAAGAGTTCCAAAAAGCTGTATTAAACTTTGAGGGAAGAGGAGCCACTCCAGGGTTACAACTGGTGTGATCCACTCCCCGCCTGCCTCCATCTCCCGACAAATAATTAACCCAAGACTGTATTTTTTATTTTTTTTTCGAGGCAGCTCATTCAGGGTCAGAAGGAAAATTAGTTTTCCTCCTCCCCACAGTCTTTTCCTGGTGTTATTTACAGGCAGTGCAGTTTGCCACCTCCCTCCCAGCAGCCCCGGGAAATGCCACCGTGGGCGCCCAGGCTGTGACGAGACACGTCCTGTGCCAGACAAACCTTGTGGAGCCCCGACAGCAGAAATGCTGCTGGTTTGTCTCTTGCCCTTCTCACCCTGGAAAAATAAAGACCTTTGAGGTTTTTTTTTTAGTTGCTGAATTGGAAACTGTTAAGTTGTGCTGAGGCGTTGCTCGAAGCAGGAGGAAAAAAATGGTTGGAAAAGCAGTTTGCTCGATAATCACGCGAGCTGGAACTGCCTGCTCTCTGCAGCCCAAGTGGCCACCAGCCATCAAGAATATTTTTTTCTCCTGAAGGTCAATAAAAAAACCCTCACCTTTTTTCAGCTTTTAGTTTTATACTGTATTGGAAAAGCTGAATCATGCTTTAGTTAAAAAAAAAATCTTATTTAAAGTCTTTTGGGAGGTACTTAAAGCTTCCTTACACCCTCTTGCTACAGAGCCTGGGTTTTTATCACATTTATGCTGCTGGAGTGTCTCTGTTCAAGGCGTGTTTCTTCAGGTGCAGGGGCTACAAGGAAAATCAGAATGATTTTCTTGTTTCCCTCGCTGCCAATGTTTTTACAGAGCTGTTGAACTGCACTTGCTGGGTTTTACCCTGACACTTTCATTTGGAAGCAATCTGATCTGCTCTGACTGGAGATTTTAAAGTGGAAGTCCCAGTGCACAGCAGAAACAAGGCATAAATTTCATCATTCATGACCCATTATCAGGTTTTTTTTTTAATCTGCCACTTTAGAACCCGTGTGTTGTTCCACTCCAGGTGTTTTAACAGCTCATTTTCCTTTGGCTGACATTGCTGTGTCACGGTTCATGTATCCTCTGACATGAAGCTATCAGGTTCTTCCATTTACTCCTCCATTTTGCCCCTGCTTACAAATGAGGTTTAGAGAAGCTCAAACCTTTCTGTGTCTGAGGTTTCTTGCTTGAGCAGTGTTGCCCTTTGCATTTTATAATTGCTGATCTAGTTTCAGTCAAGGGGCTGAACATCCCTGTAAAATACTGAAGAATGACTACTTTAAATAAATACTAGAAAGTAAAAGCTGTTTAAAATGCATCAATGGGCCTTTCACAGACTTTTAAATTCCTGTAAAATGAGAATGTCTCAAAATGTCCCAGTGCTTCTGTTCTCTCCCAGGATGCTTTGCCAGCCTGGCTTCAAAGCTGGGCCAGGATTTAGCCTGTCTGTGGTTTTTTGGTGCTCATCGTGTTTCTGATGTGTCACCTGCCCTTCCCACGCTCTGACAGAACCAGGACAAGAGGAAAGCAGGTACCCCAAGGCCAGGCTGCCAGCTCTGCTGGTGCCTTCTCCAGGCAGCACAAAAACTGGAGGTGTCACTGTCTGCATTAATATCTCTTCATCCCTGTGCGAGATCATCTGGTGCTTTTCATAAAATTCACGTATATTTTATTTTAAACAGTGACAGGAGCATGTTTTCCTGTCTTTACCCCCACAGATCTCGCTGGAGGGGGAGCAGAGTGGTGCCCCCTCTCTGAGTGATGCTCCGTGACACGGGGGGAGAGCAAAGGCAGCACTTTGTCACTGCCGAGTGAGTCACTGCCGGGGTCCCTCCCCACTCCGGCTCCCTCCAGAGGGAGGGTGTTAGTCAGGCAGCCCAGCCCACGGCGGCAACTGGGAGCACTGGGCGGGGGAATGGGAATGGCTGACGTCACCCCCAGGATGCTCCCAACAGTAAACAGCTTCCCTGCCTTGAGCGTGGCCACATCTCTACGGGTTGGGTGCTGGAAATGACTCACCCAGGAGAGAGTTGTGCCTGTGAATGGTCACCCAAGCTCTACGGTTGGGAAGAGCTCATCCAAGCTGAGCTGGGTCCAAGCAGAGCTGAACTGGTGCCAGCCCTGGTGCCTGTGGGTCCCCAGCCCTGCAGAGGCTGGAGGAGCTCGGCTGTGGAGGTGGGTTCCCAACCCCAGCCTTGCTTCCCCTTCCTCACAGAGCCTCACGCTGGTACTGCCTTCCTGGCACTCGTGGGAACAATATGTGTGTTCTTCCCAGGCTCTGGAGCAGGGGTTTGTGGCACAGACAGCAAAGGTGCCCCTCGTGTGGCTCTGCAAACCCTCAGTGCCCTTCAACGTTCCCATGACCTGCAGACACGGAGGGTGGAGGTCACAAAGCACTTCTGGGGAATTTGGTGGTAAAGATGTTGTGGAAATGTCCAACCTGTCAGAACAGGGCAGGTGGTGCCAGGGCACCGATTGCTCCGGGTACAACCCAGCTCTTCCCGAGCCAAGCCTGGAGTGAGGGTGCCCATGGCTGAGGCCAGGCTGGGCTGGGGCAGCACTGGGGTCGTGCAGTCACACTTTGTCAGTCCCCATGAACTGCAGTTCTGAGGCTACATCCAGCCTGTCGGGGGGTCGGTCCCTTCCCCCAGGCAGTAGGGGACAAAGCCTCAGGCTGTGCCAGGGGAGGGCCAGGTTGGACATCAGGAGGAATTTCTTCCTGGAAAGGGTTGTCCAGCACTGGAAGGGCCCAGGGAGGTGATGAGTCCCCATCCCTGGCCATGGCACTCAGTGCTCTGGGCTGGGGGACAGGGTGGGGATGGGGCACAGGGGGTTCCATGGGCTGGGAGGGCTTTTCCAACCTCGCTGATTCTGGAATAAGTTCTGGTTTTCCACTTACAGGACGATGTTTTGCTGTTCTGTTACAGATGCAACATCAAGCCACAGTGTAGGGAAGAGCTGGGGAAGCTGAATCTTTCACAAGAATCCTGCAATTGGGGTATTTTCCTTAAACCCCTGAGGTGAGAGATTGCATGGTCCCACTGACGCCCCCACAATGTACCATGTGAGAGAGATCTGACCCCCCATTTTCATAGAATCATGGAGTGATTCGGGTTGGAAGGGACCTTAAAGCTCACCCAGTTCCACCCCTGACACAGGCAGGGGCACCTTCCACTAGCCCAGGTTGCTTTTTCATGCCATGCTTCAAATCACAAAGGAGCTATGCTGTGATTGAATTAACAATAATTTTATTATGAATTATGAATATTAGACACATTGTCTCTTTTCCCACTTCTTCATTTTATTTCAGTTATGTGAATAACCTGTTTTCTGACAGAATTTGATTATCTTGTTTGTCTACAGCTGGCTTTGACTGCACTGCTGGTGGGTTTGCTCTGTGAATTAGATATCACTGAGATATACAAGTGCTGCTCTAACCAGGTGGTTCTGCCTCTGACAAAGGAGTGGAACATAGTGGAGTTTCAGTGTTCTATTATATCTCCATTATATATTACTTATATGGTACCTGTCTGTGGGTAATATATTTATTTTATTCCCTGGAAATTCTAAATTGCCTAGGGGGGAAAAAAGCTTTCTTTAAACAAAAAATGATAAAAAATTTGTCATTTCATCCCAGAATCAACAAAGTAGCCAATTTGACCCCATGTTACACATTTCATTTTAGTTGCTATGTAATTTACTATATTTAACATAGAATAGCATTCAACGTGAAATATTTGACACAAAGTATTTTGATGAGAAAGAAATGTTGCTTAAGCACTGAAGAATTAAGACAACTTGTGGAAGTTGATGGACAGTTTTGAAGCGTTTGTCAGCCTGAAATTGTGGTTTTTCCAAAAGGAGAAGTTCTTTAACAAACTTTTGTGCAGCTCAAGGTCAGCCCCAGCCACACACGTCCACCCCGCTGAGCATTTGGGCACATTGGACAGATTTATGTTCTGAAGGGAAGAAATTTATCCTCAGTGCCTGAACTACCTAAAATGTAGTAAATAGTAACCCCGAAAGTGGAGCTCCTGGTGCAGCCCTGGAGGTGTGAGACGTGATTTCCTTCCACCACCACTCCCAGCCAGAGTTTTTCTTTCAATTTGTCATCAGAACACTGCTGTAGTTCCCTGTTCTGTTTATGGTCATGGAATCCCACAGTTGTTTGGGTTGGAAGGGACCTTAAAGCCCACCCAGTCTCACCCCCCTGCCATGGGCAGGGACACCTTCCACTGTCCCAGGTTGCTCCAAGCCCTGTCCAAGCTGGCCTTGGACACTCCCAGGGCTGGGGCAGCCACAGCTTCTCTGGGCAATGAGGAGCTTCTCGGCTTTCCTTTCTCTCCAGGTAGATTTGAACCTTATTTTCTCCTTTTCCAGCTGAGCCTCCTCGATGCAAATGAACATATTTGTGTGACTTCCTCCATCCCAGGAGCTCTGACATTGTCTCTCAGCTGCCCAGAATTCCAACAGTCCCTTTTTGTTGGCTGTGGATCCTCACCCCATGTGCCAGCAAGGGCTGCTGTGGGGACAGGACGTCCAGCCCGTGGATGTGGTGCTCTGGAAGAGCCACCATTAAATGTGCATCACCATCTGCTCTTCCCTAGTGGTTGGGAGCAGGGACATGGTTGGAAGGAAAGAAGGAGGAGGATGGAGATCTGAGCATTTCCAGTTTCCAGGCAGGTACTTCCAAGGGGCAAGGAGCCCTGCCCAGCCCTGCCTTGTGCTCCATCAGCTCACCTGATGCAAGGCAAGATAGAGAGTACTTTGCTTACCTCCTTAGCTGGGTGAGACCATTAGCTCCTGGAAAAGATGGTTATGCTGTAATTTGTTGCTCCATATTCTACATATTTTAGACCAGTTGATGACCTTTAAAAGGAATTAATTTTTTTTTTAATATTTTTCAGTGCTTGGGTATTTTAATCTGTTCTTTACATTTCTTTTTAGGACCATATTTAAATTTTTTAAATATTTAATTAAAAGCCCACCTCTGTGTGCCTTAATACGAAGCTCTCATTTGATTTCATTTTATATCTGTGACATAAATCTTTGCTCCTTATTTTAGCTTTGTCTGTAATGCAACCACTGAGGCAAATGCTAAAGACGTCTCTGATTTTCTGTCAGGATCAGGATTTTCACAGAATTCAGAGTAAGGCAATGCTTCTTCAGTCTTGTTCTCACATTTTAAGAATAAAAGTCAATGAAATGCCACTACAGATATATTTTTTTGGTGCTGCAAATTGCATTTTGATGAATCTCCACTCCTTCAGCACTGCCAGGAAGCCTCCCTTGTTGCTTCTAGCAAGAATTGTCATGGTGATGCATTCTGTTGACCACATTTTTGAAACACAGATTGTTTCTAATTTTGTTTCTCCAATTTACTCTGTGCTGCAATATCTCTGGTTCTCTCTCTCACTCTCTGTTTTTTTGAAGATTTCTGTCACGACAGATTATAAATACCCCCCTGGTGGGCTCTGCCCTCTCACCTTCACATCACAGAACGTGCTGGCTGAGATCCCCTCCTGCCTCCTCCCTCCATGGGTTTGGGCTGTGGCTCCAGCACCAAACCACGATGGGTTTGGCCGAGCTGGCCTTGTCCTCATGTCCTGGCACCCAAATGCCAGAGGGCACCTCACCTCCTGCTCCCAGAGCACTCGGCTGGCTGGGGAGGGGTCTGGAGGGTCAGTCCTGTGAGGAGCAGCTGAGGGAGCTGGGGGGGCTCATCCTGGAGAAAAGGAGGCTCAGGGGGGACCTTCTGGCTCTGCAACCCCCTGACAGGAGGGGGGAGCCGGGGGGGGGGGTCGGGCTCTGCTCCCAGGGAACAAGGGACAGGAGGAGAGGGAACGGCCTCCAGCTGTGCCAGGGGAGGGTCAGGTTGGACATCAGGAGGAATTTCTTCCTGGAAAGGGTGGTCAGGCATTGGAAGGGGCTGCCCAGGGAGGTTTGGAGTGCCCAGCCCTGGAGGTACCCAAGGAAGGACTGGTCATGGCACTGAGTGCTCTGGGCTGGGGGACAAGGTGGGGATGGGGCACAGGGGGGATCCATGGGCTGGGAGGGCTTTTCCAACCTAAATATTTCTGTGATTCTGTGACTGTAAAGGGTCCCTGTGTGCTGTTCTTGCAGAAGGGTGACTTTTTGCAGCCTCTACAGAAGATGTACTTCAGCTATTGAATTGCTCTCTGAATGCAGGAGAAGAATGGGAAAAACTACCAGGCCGTGGCGTGTGGGCTCGTTAGCCTTCCATGGCTAATTGTGCCTCCGTGGGAGAGGCCAGGCAGTGGCCTGAAGAGCACTCAGCCCTCAGAAAGGCTGGCAAGCTCTTAACTGAGCTGAGAGCTCCACGAAGAAATTAAATTTGGCAGTGAAAGTGCAGTACTTAGGTTAGTCTCAAGTAGTCTCGAGATATAAAAACGTTTCTGTGGGAGTTCTTGGCTGAGTGTGAAGGCTGAGAGAGAAGAGTCCAGCAGCCTGTGGAGTGCTGCTGCTTTATTTGTTTCATCCTTGTGTTGATGGTTTTAAGAGGCCTGAATTTATGTCCAAGCATTTATTGTGCATGCCTGGAGGAGCAGGGGCCGGTTCTCCCGTGGTGCTGGTCCCTTTGGGGCTGGTGATGCAGTCTGGGGGCTCCTGCTCTTCCTGCTTAGGAGCTGTGAACAAAGCCTTAAATGCAGAGGGAAACTGGGGAAACTGGGTATTAAATTAGCAGAACTTCTGTTGGTGCTTCTGGATTCCTCCTCCACAAACCTGGCTCAGCCCCAGACCCCTGGGATGGAGCATTTGCCATCCTGTCCTGACAGCTGGGACAGATGGGGCAGGGGCATTCCTGGGCACTGTGACATGGAATCTCAGAATGGTTTAGGCTGGAAGGGACTTTAAAGACCATCTCATTCCATCCCCTGCCATGGGCAGGGACGCCTTCTGCTATCCTAGGTTGCTCCATGTGCCGTCCAACCTGGCCTTGGACACTCCCAGGGGTGGGGCAGCCACAGCTCTCCAGGGGACATCTGGATATAAAATGCTGCAGCAAAACAGGCAGAGGAGGAGAAATCCTGTGATTCCAAGCCTCTCCCATCTCCAGGCAGTCCTCCCAACTCCCAAGTATGGTTGTTTGGGTGGTGTGGTTCTAGTTTGGTTGATTTTAGAAAGCAGGTCAATCAGATCCTCCAGGCTCCAGGGAGGAGCCGTCGGGTGTGACCATGAGAGCAGGGGGTGGGCTGGGGTGACACCTGGGTCCCCAGATGTGTGAGCACAGCCCTGGGGATGGGGACAGGGAGCAAGGGGCAATTTGGGCAGCTTCCCATGGGCTCTAATCTGCTTTTAACATCCATGTCTCCACAGGGCTGATGGAGGGACGTGCAGTTTCCAGCCATGGACAGAAACAGGAAAGCACCTTGGACAGCGTTTGTGGGTGTTGCTTAGAAAAAAAACTGCTTTATTTCTGGGTAGAGAATGTTATTTCTTCTCTTCCTAATCTCCAAAGGCAAAGCTGTCTGAGTTTTTCAAATAATAAACCCAAGCATATTTTGCATATTACATACCCAAGAATACTATGTTTTCTTCTGTTTTTCAAGAAATAACAAATTGAATTTAAGGAATGCTGCTTGGTTTGGCACAGTTTCACACAGACCATTCTGAAGGATAGAAAATCTTTCAAGGAGAAGAGGAAGATGCTGAAAGCTGCTGGGTCCTGCTTCCCATGTGCACATCCAGTGGTGTCCTGGCTCAGAGATCTGCAGGAGACAAACCCAGAGAGTCAGAAAGGCTGAGCTCCACCTGCACTACAGGTAATGCCAGGCTATATTGAAACAGGAATATTTTCTATTTGAATAGAAAATTTAAAGAGAAACCAAAGATTACATGGGAGCACTAAGGCTTGGAAGATATCTCAATGGAAACTCAGCTTGTCCTGAGGGTGAGGAACAAGCACAGGACATGAGGAGCAAAGTCCAGGATATGGAGGGAAATGTAGGATTTCAGTGAAAGTCTTGATTTAGAAGGGGTGGCAATTCCATATATTTTATGCAAATTTCGTGAAGTTTTTTAAAAAGTTACAAGTTTTGGCTTTGGCTTGAAAGGAATGTGAATGACTCCATCATTAATGCACAGCCTTGTTTGCCACAAACGAGTCCAGAGGAGCTTTATGTGCCCTGAACTCCAGCTCAGGAACGCTGACACAGAGGGCTGTCATTCCCTGCTATTGCAGGAGCAAAGTCATCTCGCTGGGATCTGATGATTCCGTGGCTGCATTCCCGATTTTTTCCATCCCAGTGAACGCTGTGCCTTTATGCAAAACCACACATCCTTTATAGGAGCGGTGAAAACGCTGCAAAGCACCCCAGCAACGTGAGAGCAGCAACACCCTGCTGGAGCCACTGCCCAGCTGTGGGAGCGATGCCAGCATTCCCCACTGGAGAACCAGGGAGCTGGGGGTGCTTGAGCAGAAAAGCTGAATTTCCAGGGAGAGGAGGCAGGGCTGGGCTGTGCTGTCATGGCAACGAGCAGGGCACAGATATCTGCACCCCACGGGCCTCACTGGCTGCTGGATGTGCCACTCACAGCGGGGTCGGGACCTCCACCAGGCTGGAGACCATGTCCCTCACACAGCCGGGGCCTGCTCCTGGCAGCCACCCTGGGGCTGGTCACTCAAGAGGAGAGGTAAAAAATACCTGGAGGGGGTGATCAGCCATAACCTTCCATCGCCACCACCAAATATTGACAAACACCTTGAATCGGGTGTTGTTGATGGTGGGGGATCATATTCCAGAGGTTCCCTGCCCAGGCTCCTCCTCAGATCCTTCTGCAGCTGTGTCCAGCTGTGCCCCTGCCCAGGGACCTCTCCCCATTCCCAGCTGGCATCAATTGATCCCCAGGGAGCTGAAGGAGCCACTGGGACAAATCCTGGCTGCTGCCAAGGCAAACGTGAGCCAGGGCAGCCCCAGAGCTGCCAGGCAGCAGCCTCAGCCTCTGCGTGTGGGGAGGGCTGGAAATCCCTGCAAATGGGAAATTAAGTGACAGTTAAATTCCTTGGAAGTGCTGGGTTTGACCCTCGCTGCTTTGTTCCGCTGAACTCTGCCAGTTCAATAATAGCATCAGGTACTCCTTTAAAACCTGGTTTGTGAACTGTTGGGATCAAAATAATCGTGAGTGACAGTTTTTTACACGTAGCACACGTTTGGGCAATTCGTGGATGTGAAAACTTTTTGAGCAACAATGACTCAAATTAAAAATATTGAAATATTTGAGCAGTTGAATAACTGTCATTATTTTTCTCTGATCTCATATTCTGTCCTTGTTAAGAAAAGGTTTTACATACATTACGTTTTTAAAGAAATGTAAGTGTTTTGCTGAGGAAATCATCTCAAATATGTACCACTGCTGAGCTGTGAGACCTATCTCCAAATCCTCCACACGCTGTTTTTAAAGTTGTTTGTTAATTTAGTTTGAAGTTATTTACCAACAAGAAGAAAGATGTTTTAGGAAACTTGTGGATATTGACAAGGAAGGTTTTCATCTGTTTGGGTTTTACGTCTGGGTTGTGTTTTACTTGGATAATCCCCCACTATTTTTCCCTGTGGTGTCCTAGAAAACATCCTCGCCTTCTGCTGGGTCCTTGTTTCATGGTTTGGATTTTCTCACCTGCCTTCACGTTATGAAGGAATTGATGAAAAAAATGTCAATATTTTAATTGCTTAAAGAGAAGGATATGAGGCTTATTAGGAGATATTTAGCACTAGTGGAGACGGTTTTTATTTGATAGATGTTTCTATTATTCTGTAAAAAAATCCTGTTTGAGATGTGTAACTGCAGAGTGTGAAGAACTAATTCACACCGTGATAAAATAGTTATGGAAATGAGCTGGGGAGGGATCATTGCTCTGAAAGATTACTTGGGAATGGCATCAATCACCAGGATCAGATAATGAAGCCCCATTCCTGCACTGGAAAAGCAGAGCTGTGGTCCCTCATGTCTGAGCACAGAGAGGGGATTTACCAGCTTCCTCCAGGGATTTTACATCTGCTATAAATAGATGTCACAAATATTATTTTGCAGTTGGATTTGCCATTGTGCAGCATGGGCAAATTATTGGTTACCTGGCAAAACTCACTGCTCTGTAAAGGGCAGAATAACAACCAAAAACCCCAGAACTTTTGCATTTAATTAAAAATAATATAAATAGTATTTTTAAAATAGAACAGCTATGGGACACCCACCGAGCACCTGAGAGGAGCTTGCACTGCAAAGGGGGGAAGCAGGGTTCAAATTGCCAATGAAATCTGAAAAACCAACTTAACTGGCAAATTTCCTGCAAGGGATGTCCCTGTTCCAGAATTCCTGGGACACAGGACCTGCCTTCTACCTGTAAGTTTTTAGCAGTAATGCTTCGAGGAGTCCTCAGTGATGATTGTCCAGGAAAAAGGTGCAGACAGCAAAGCTCATTTAGATGTGTGTGTGTAGATATATAAACCTGAGACTGAGGTTTGATCCCGTGGAGAACTCTTCCCTGGACCATCCTGTGACAGCACAAGCCATGATGCTGCTGTCATCCTGTCAGCAAGGATCATAAAAAACCCAAATCTCTAATTTTTCAGCTTTCTTTTGTCTTCATTGCAGTATATCAACAACTGTTCAAGAGTCCAAACCCCAGCACCCCAGCATTTGTTTAAGCATTGGGACAGTTATATGTGTATATATATACATATATACAGTCTTGCTGTCATCTTTTGTGCACACCCTTAAAAACTGGGCTGAAGATCAGTAGAAGGAACAAAAGCTGAGCTGATCTAAGCCCCTGGTGGAAGCTCTGGTGTTAAACACGTTTGCTCTGGGGTGCTGTTGTTTTTGAAGGATGCCTTACCCAGCCAGGGGAGCACGTCCCTTTAGACTTCCACACCTCACTGAACAAAGATTGGATGGAAAAGTCCTGGAGCCTGACCCTCTTTTTGCTTTGGCACATCCATCTTTTCCCATGAGCCAAAGCAAAACTTGCTTCATTTTTTTTCCTGACAAGGGCAAAAGTCCTGAGTTGCCCGTGAGGACCAGCAGGACTTTTCCCTGTGGATGGGCAGGGAGGCTGCCCCTCTCCAGCCATGGGGCTGTGCTGATTCCATGGCTCCAGCAGCTCAGAGGGTCATTCTCTGCCAGGACATTGCCCTCAGAGGCAGCAGCAAGAGCTGTGGCTAGAGGGATCTGCAGGGGGGTCCTGCCTGTGCCTGTGGGTTCTGGGGAGCACAAAACTGGGTAGAACTCCCCTCCTCCTCAGGCTGATGGAAAATACACTTGGGATATTGGGAAGATATTCTTTATAATGATGGTGGGGAGGCCCTGGCACAGGTTGCCCAGAGAAGCTGTGGCTGCCTCATCCCTGGAAGTGTCCAAGGCCAGGCTGGACAGGGCTTGGAGCAACCATGGCAGAGGGTGGCACTGGATGGGCTTTAAGGTCCCTTCCAACCCAAACCAGTCTGTGATTCTATGAAATATTTGACTATCACATACATAATCATCAAGGGCTGGGCAATAAGTCACAGCAAAACATGTAAAGAAGAGATGGAACATGTGCCACGGACACAGTCGGTGCCCGTGGGATCTGATCCAGCAATTCATCAAACATCTGCCCCAGAGCAGCTCTGCCTTATATCCCTCATACAAACTTACACCAGATTAGATCAGAAGGCACTTTTCTATTATTTTTAAGTGGAAGACCCCTTTAATTTCATATTATTATAGAAAAATAATTGGTTTAATTAGTTAAACCTCTCCAGATGTACAGAGAAGGAGTTTGCCTGTTTTTTTACCTCCCTCCCTGCCCTGCTGGGGGAGAGAAAGCCCTGAGAACAGGCTCCTCAGACTGGCCCTTTGATTTGTGTGCAGAATTATTTGCTCACGTCACTGAAGAATGTCTCCACAGCAAGGAGTTGTGCTGGCTCACATTTCCTCTGCAGACTGTTTCAGATGGAAAACAAGGAAGATGATCTAAATTGGAGGTAATAGGCTGGAATGTGGGATGCAGGAAGATTACAGATGCACCTTGAACCTGCAGGACTAATGACTTTGTTCGTGCATCTGCAAAATGCTCACCTGACTTCTTCCTGGGAGAGCTGCTCCAGCCCTGTGCAATGAAATCACAGGTATTTCAACTTTAGGATCCTCTAATACCTTGTTCATGGTTAACAAGAGGGCTAAAGTAATGTTCCTTTGCAAGCTGGGAGAAGTTTGGCCTGAGATCTGAGAGCCCTGCATGGGAAGCCCATGATTTCTTTTCCCACTCTATGAGTAGAATCCATGATGAAGTTGTTAAAATTACAGGCAGGAATATGTTCCTCTTCAATCCTTTTTTTTTTTTTTAAAGGTAGATGAAGTTTAATATTTAAACTTTTGAGTATCTTGCAAAATTTGGACTTTACTTTTGAAGGCAGGGGGTAGGGGAATCCCAGAATCCCAGAATGCAAATGACCATCAGGAAAACCAAGGCAGTCCCATGATTAAATCCCAAATCCCGAATCTGCTGCCTCCTGGTCTGGATGGGGGCATCTCCCTGTGCCTGGAAACGTGTCCCGTCATGTTCGGCCGTGGGGGTTATTGATAACTCGCTGTTTTAGCTCTGTTATTGATGGCAGGCACTGCTCTGCTGTGACTCCAACCACACACACACTGCAGGACGAGGCCCGGCTTCAGGTGTCTTGCAAACACAGATGAGGTAAGAAAAGCCACAAAAGCTTCAGAGGGCTCTTAATTTTTCCCCTTTGAATCATCTGTCATAAAATCTCGTAGGAGATGGGCTGTGCTCACTCAGAGGTAAAGCTAATGTGCTCTTTGATGCTGTTGTTTGCGAAATCTCTGACTTATTAGCAATAAATCCAGGGGCTGTGGTTGGCCTGGCAGAGCTGAGCTTTCTGCCAGCCTGTGCATCGGAGGTGGTGCTTGAGAAATGCTGCCCTTGGCTCTGGGAAATGCAGGAAGCACTACAAGTGGTCGGGTCTGTGCTGGAGGAGAGGACTAACCAAAATACCCCGGATTTTGGGAGCCAGTCTATCAAAACAAAGCAGGGATGTGCTGCTGCCGTGCAGCTCCTGCCAAGGATGAGCTGAAACCAAACTGGCACAAACACCAGGCAGGAATTTTTTTTTTTTTTTTTCAAAACCTCCACTCTTTGGGTGTAAAAACATAGAGGATCTATTTTTTCTTGCTGTGTTTAACTGCTCCTGGGATGTGTCAGGCTGCTCCTGGGCGTGTGACGCCTTCCCCAGCGCGGGCTGAGGTGTGAGCCTGAGCTCACTCTTCATTCACTGATGCAAGCAGGGGCACAGGGTTTTTTCCTGCAGAAATCTGCTTTTGCTGCTCGTGACTTTTTCCCAGCAAAATTTAACAACTGTGCAATGTACCTGGAGCTACAAGGGGTGGGTTGAGACATTAAATCTGGTTAAAGTCTTCCAGGGAGGGAGAGAAGGGCCGTGCATGTCTCTGGGCTGAGACAGCCTGAACAAGAAAATCATGGGTTTTCTTCACTTGTTGCCAACCAGGCAGTTTTTGGAAGCTCTTCAGCATCCCCTTAGTGTGGAGTAAGGAGGGTGATGTCCAGCCCCAGCAGTGGATATTCCCTTCTTGTGCAAAACCCAAGAGAATTAGCATTGGAACACCATACCTGACATTGAAGGGACTCTCAGTCTGCACCAACTGTACTCCTTGAGTTCTCATTTGGGAATAAAAAGTATAAATTGGATGAAAAATAGTGATTCATTCTCAAAAAAAGTCATTCTTTTCTTAATTCAACTCTTGGAATTTTCACTTAATATCTGAACTCTGCGGTCTGATCCATCTCCAATTCATTCCTTGTCTAGTGGGTTTTATTAACTGCAACACCCTCAGTAGCTGTTTTGTTTAGGTAATAGAGGACAATTCAGCCTGAAGAAAAATAATTTTCCTCTTTCACGTGGTTTTGGTTTTCTTTTTTTTGTTCCTTGTAGTTTTTAAATGAATTCCAGAAAATAGCTGTGACAATATGGGAAGAGAAAGACCAAAGTAAACATTGATTTTTGCAGTGTAATAATTTATGGTACCAACTTAATAAGTGGTGTGACATGAGCAGTTCACCATCCATTTATCATGAGTTGATAGTTTGATTCCGGAATTTTTAACACCACTGCTCACTGTGACATTATAAAGGACCTGCCAACATTCCCATTAAAACCATGAGATTTTAGGAGTTCTGCTTCAGCTCTAAATATCAGTATTTGGACTCCATGAATTATTATGCAGAGTAACAACCTCTGAATGACTTGTTCCAGCAACTATAAAAAAAATTAAGCCTTTGACATTTTTGAACTTCAGGAGGACATCTTCCCCTTTCCAGAAGAAAAGCCTTATGGATGCTTTTCATTATGCCCACCATAAAAAGTTTACAAACTCAGAGACAGCTCCTCAGCTAAAATAAATCACTTTAATTCCACAGATGGCAAGGAGGAGACAGCAATTTACATTAAAAGGTTCTGATGAGGGTTGTCTCGAGCTGTAGTTTGCTGGCATAATGGCTCCAGGCTAATCACACTCCCTTCCAGGAGCCATGCTGGGGTTACACAAGGGCCAAAAATAGCAGCTGAGCTCCACGGCTGCTCTCACAGCCCCTCTCAAGGACTTCCCAGCCTGTTTTGGTCAGTGTGGAGGTCATAGCAGAGCCTGGTGACTGCCACTCTTCTGGCTGGGCTGCAGATAATAATGTCAAGTCAGATTAGTTCTGCCTCTCCCATCACTTTCTCCTGACTCCAAAAGTGCTCTGGAGCAAATAAAGCCCTGACGGTCCCTCCCTGCTGCCTCCACGTGCCCCCTGTGGGGAGCCCATCAGTGGAGTGACAATGCAGAAACTGGTTTCAAAGGATTGTGATGGATGTCCAGGTTCCCCAGACTTGCTTTTCCTAGTGAAATCCATAATAATTCCAACCACATGTCTGGGTTAGGGACCAGGCTTTTTGAAGGCTTCAGCTTTTGCAGAATGTCACTGGGACACAGTGCTGTGAGTTCAGCACTGGTTTGTCACAGAATCATGGAATTGTTAGGGCTGGAAAAGACCTCTGACATCAAATCCAACTGTTGCTCATCAAGTCCAACTGTTTGCAGCTGTGGACACCCTCAGACCTGGGGGTTTGGCTTGGGGAAGTGTGAGGTGTGGGGGGGATGTTTTCACCCAATGTTTGCTTATTAATCACAACGTGCAGAGTTTGTTCTCACAGAAACACCTGTGGGAGAAGATGTGCTCCTTGTTTCCACAGCAGCCTGCAGGATTGTCCCTAACGAGGGGCCAGGATGGTCCCCACCCCATCCTGGCTCCTCTCACTCCGGGGGAAGAGCAGCCACGGTTACAAACACTCCTGCAAAAACAGGGCATTCCTCAACATCCAAAGTGGTTTAGAGCACAGTCTGTGCCTGAAACGTTTTTCAATTTAGCAGGAAACCCATGTCCTCACTTCCATTCTTTCTGGAAAATAAGGAAATACCTCTAATGACTGCGGACTCAAAGGGCTCCACCTCCTGGGTCTGTTGGTTCAAGAACCCCTAAAAAGAGAGATTTAGAAAACGGAGCTCGTGGATAATGGGATAAAGTGATGAAAAGTAAGTTAACTGATCTGCTAAATTCTATTTGTATCCACGGTTTCTAAGGAATTGCATTAAAAAGGGTTTGTGATTATGTTTAACTTGGGTTGTAAGGATTTAATGTACCGTCTACAAGTCGTTAAACACTTTTGTTGTGACATTTGATCTCCATGTTGATACTTTATTACCACAGATCACTTGGAAATGGGAAAGGGACCAGCGAAATTTAAAACCAAATTACAGTTTGTTGGTTTTTTCAGGAACTAGCTCATTTTAAACCCCTTTTTTAGTAAGAAGTAATGACTTGCTTTATTTAGAGACTATTTAAAATGCTCTCGAGGTATCTATTGAATATCCTGACATAACAGATAAATCAGTGGCAGCCTCAAAATTAGTTCTGCACTGTTATAGATCCCAATATGTTCTATTATGGTGTACGTTATACAGCCCTTGTTCAGTGCACGTTAGAGGAAGAGGGAGAGTCTGTTCTCAAAGCTGTTTCTAACAAAAGATCATTCCTACCCCTGAAAATCTGCCAGGATTTGGCTTTGAAGCACGAAGTTGGTTTATTTGTGTGTCTGTGGATGGTCTCTGATAGGCAGAAGATGATGGGGTTTATGGTGTTTGTCTGCTCAGGTGTTGTAAATGCATTATTTATATATCCAAAAGTAATCAGGAGAGAGGTGGATGTTCATCTGGACTTTAAAATAATTCAACTGACCTAATTCCTGTCAAAAATAATTATTATAAAAACTGCACTCCCTAAGTAACTGTTTCAAGATGGAAAACTGGGCACCAGGGTGTGGGTGCTGGACCTGTTCCAGGTGACCCAGGGCTGGTGCTGGGACAGGATTTGCTCTGTGGTGTCAGAAGCTTTAAGCTGCTTTCTTAGTAAGCTCAAATATTCATTTTTAACCCAGCCAGTTACTGTCATGCATTCCCAAATTAAGCACGTCCTTACTGGAATAAATGGACAAGTCTCCATCACAAGTGTTTGCTTAAACTCATCGCTGCTGCTGCTCCCCTTGTCCTGCTTGTGATTCCTCAGGCATCTCCTCCAGCCTCTGATGAGATCCCTCATCCTAAAGAAAGGACTTTACAGCCTTTGGAATGGCAGTGACCTGCTCAGGGGGTTGTTTTTCTCCCCAGTGAACACAACTATGAGCATTCACTGAAACCTTCCCCGAACGGTGTTTGTCCAACAGCTGTGTCTCTGCTTCCCAGAACAGTTTTGTTTCAAGATGAAATCAGGAATCTGTACTCTTAGAGCAGATCTATGGGGCTAAGTTAAGCCAGATGACTTGGGGAGGAATTCACAAGTGCCCTGTGGTGTTTGCTGGTAGAGAACATGGGTTATGTGATGTTAAAATAAAGAGGGAAGTGAGAGCAGTGGGGAGGGCAGCCAGGCTGTCCCTGGGGTGATGGCAAACACTGGAGTGTCAGGCTCTCCTGTCTGCTTAACCACCAGAAATTGGGAATATTTTATATATTTTGGCCTTGGACCTTGTTATTCAGGGGAACATACAATAATAAAGGAGCATTTGGAGTGATTTTGTTAGAAATATATCAGACTGTCAGCCAGTCTGGTAGCATCAATAATTCCCTATTAAGGCCTCTACACCCATTATGGTTTGTGCTTTTACCTTTTTTTTTTTTCCTAAGTTAGTTTCCAGGCAACCAGTAAGAACTGAATTACATTAAGCTGTTAATTCAGCCTTGCACATCAGCTCTGGGTTCTGCAACCCATTTGTTCCTCTCGTACACAAGTTTCCTCCTAAAACCCCTTTTATTGGTTTAATCTGCAGTAGCACCAGCCCAGAGAGCTGCTTTTAAAATGGCAGTGTCTGCCTAGATTTTGGTTCTTCTTTGGTTTTTAATCCTTGCTGGTGGGGGTTGTTTGTGTTGTGTGGTGGAGCAGAGCTCTGTGAGGAGGTTGGTGTCACCCACCATCAACATACACTGAGATCTACCAGGGTGTTCTTCAGCACCACAGGAGGTGTTGCCTCGTGGTTAGGGCTGAATTAAGAAGATTCTTGTGATTTGAAGGGTGATATGATTGGAGATTTGAGGGTGGAAAGGCCCTGGCACAGGGTGCCCAGAGAAGCTGTGGCTGCCCCTGGATCCCTGGAAGTGCCCAAGGTCAGGTTGGACGGGGCTTGGAGCAACCTGGGCTGGTGGGAGTTGTCCCTGCCCATGGCAGGGGATGGAATGAGATGAGATTTAAGGTCCTTTCCAACCCAAACCAGTCTGGGATCCTATGATCCTTTCCTCATGGAGAGCTAACTGGGATATTGGTTATTAAGAAAATTTAAACTGTAGGACCTTTCTCTCTCCAGAGGAGAACTGTTCTTTCCTTCTTCCAAAATGTGTAGGATGCAGGATGTCGGATGCAAATGTGGATGTGGCACTGGAGGACATAACTTAGTGGTGAACAGTGTTGGTGCTGGTTGATGATTGGCCTTGGTGATCTGAGAGGTCTTTTCCAAGCTCAGATTCTCTCCCTGTGGGATGCAGGCTGTGGGTGTGACAGCCTGAGCAGGTGGCACCAACAGCTCTGCTCCACTTGTGATCTCACAGCCCTGAGCACTTGCTCTGGCCAGGAACTGGCCAGCAAATCCTCCTCTAACCTTTGGTTGAAGAACACAAGGAAATGCAGACTTTTGTTTGTGTGAACAGTCTGGAAAACTAAAATGTGGGAAGTCCTTTCGAGGACAGAAAGCTGGAGATCAGAAGCAGAGTCTGGTTTGTGTAATTTGCACACAAGTAGGCACAGATTTTGTCAGAGATTCCTTCCTGTCAGGGGTACATGTGGATTTAAGAATGTCATTTATTAATTAATACCTCTATGGGAAGTGCATGCTCATCAATCCTGGGAAAGCAAAGAGGAGGCAGGAATGAGACAGAACCATCCCGAGCATGACATGCAAATCTCTGCTCAAAAGGACCAGTGTTGGTGTTGTGCTGCACAGCTCACAAATGGAGTGCCCACAGAGGGAACTGGACTGGCAGGTTGGTGATGAACTGCCCTACTCATCCCCTGAACCAGGGCAGGGAGGCTGAGCCTGGCAGCTTTCCTTCCAGGCTCAGCTCAAAGGGGGGCTCTAGAAGTGGGAGGGAGATTTTTGGGATGAAATTGCAGTTGTGGCTGAGAATTTATGAGCCATGAAACCCAACCTGTGGCTGGATTGAGCTGTAATATATTATATGGGAATGGTCAGAAAGGCAATTAACCATTCCCCAAGCTATGTTGTTACTTGGAATATATTATATATAGACCTATAGATATTGTTATATTATATTATTAGGGAAAAGTTCTTCCCCCAGAGGGTGGTTGGGCACTGACCAGGCTCCCCAGGGCAGTGGGCACAGCCCCAAGGCTGCCAGAGCTCCAGGAGGGTTTGGACAACACTCTGAGGGACAGGGTGGGATTGTTGGGGTGTCTGTGCAGGGCCAGGGGTTGGACTGGATGGTCCTTGGGGGTCCCTCCCAGCTGAGGATATTCCATGATATCCACTAAGGTCAAACTCAAGAGACTTCTTCCATCCAGGTCCTTGGACCAGCTCTGTCTCAGGCTTTGCCTTGGTGTCAGTGAGTTGTGGAAGTCACTTGGGAAGTTGTGCTGGTCATTTTTGGTGGGGCTGCAATTAGAATAATCAATCTTAATTAAAAGAATTTGACTTTATCCACTGCTAAAAATAACAAAAAATTGTAATGCATAAATATAATACCCTAAAAGACTGAAAGCAAAGCACCAAGACAAGGCCGTTTCAGACCAAGCTGCCATTGCTTTTGTAAACCAGTTGCCTTGGGATACCATTTTTAAAAGTGATTTTTTAAACGGATATTTATTTAAAAAATAAACTACAGTTTTGAGCTCTTTCCAGTTTCTGTTATTTAGAGATCTGGGATATGGATGTGAATCATAGAGGTGACAAATTCAGGCCACAAAAGATAACCATGTCTTCATCAAACTTCACTGGAAAAACAGAGTTATTAAAGCTCTGCTGATTAGAGCAGAGCACAAAATAAATGCTCTTCCCTGAAGAAGCCATAAGAACTTATGTAGTTAAAAAGGGGTTTTATGCCTCGTGGGTTGCTCAGATCTCTTGGAACAATTATAATCACCAGAGTGTTTTTCCTTTCGCATTTATCACTGGAACGAGGGATGTGTTTCCATCCTGAGGGGCTGTGGTTCTATCAGCAGGCCCAAGAAAACCCCCTGTGGTCAATATGTTGAATCTAATCACGTTCTCCATTTCTGGGACATATTTTATTAAACATTTTCATCACTTTCAGCTGTGCATTCATACCTCAACAGATTTATATCTGTAATTAGGGGATTGTTATTTACCAGCTGGTAAAAAGACACCTTTCAGCAACATAATTCAAATGTCATGAGTTACTGCCAGTTCCACATTCCTAGTACAGTTATTTCCTTTGCTACAGGTTAGGAACGTGTCTGCTGTCAGAAACCTTTGGAAATTGTTCAGAAATACTGGGAAACAACTAACTGTGTTTGTCCAGCTAAAGGAAATCAGATTTATGTGAAGGAAAGTGATGCCTCTCCAAGATCTACGTTCAGTAATGAGTTGTTTTTATTTAACAAAGTCTCTAACAGATGGTGTTTCTAAATTTTGAATATTAGGGCTGGTTTTGCAAGAGGCCTCTCCACGCTCTGATGTACCAGGGATGAGGTTTTCATCTCAGCTGCAGCTCAGAGCTGGTTGTGTGGTTGCTCCTGGTGGCACAAAGGCACCAGTCCTGGTGTTGGAGCCACACGAAGGTGACACCCCCTGTGTCTGCAGCCAGTGCCACCCAAAGCACTGCCCTGTGCAGGGGGATTTGGTTCATGGCACATGGAAGATGTGGGGTTTTTAATAGTTTTGAAAAAAGTAATTTATTGTGTGTGTTCTCTGTCGAAGGAATCATGGAATGACAGAATGGTTTGATGGAAGGGACATTAAAGCCCATCCAGTGCCACCCCCTGCCATGAGCAGGGACACCTTCCACTAGCCCAGGTTGCTCCAAGCCCCCTCCAACGCTGCCTTGGGCACTTCCAGGGATCCAGGGGCAGCCACAGCTTCTCTGGGCAACCTGTGCCAGGGCCTCCCACCCTCACAGTGACTGTGTCTTCATTTATCCCAGGAGTTCCTTAGTCACTGTTATCTGAGATTATTTTCAGTTGATTTCTGCAAGGTTTGTGCTCATCACCATCACCTTTCTCAGCCAGTTCTCTAATCTCACAAAAGCAGCACATTAATTTGAGGAGCTGTGTTTTCCCTCAGTCCATGGTTCCTGGACATTGAGGAGCAGACAATGGTGCTGCCAACCAAGTCTAACCAACCCCCTTGTTGTTCCTCAGGGCTGAAATACTGGAGACAGCCAGTTTCTCACCAAACCCAGTGCCATGGGCACCATCTCAGCTTGGCCAGGTCACCAGATGTCATCCCTTTGGCCACCCGCCCGTGCCTCTGTTGCTCCAGCAGGAAGGTTTGGTCTCCTGGTGAGGCTCTTCCCACACCCTCCCCCACACGTGTTCAAACCCAACTTAAGCTCCTGGTTTGGTTGGTACAAGTGGTCACTTTTGCTGAGCTGTTCAAACCCTCTGTTCTGCTCCTCTGAGCACTCCCATCCTGTGAAAAGGGTGGGAAGACATTTGCTTTGCTTCATTCCTGCAAAGCCTTTCCAGGATCAGAGCAGTGTTCCCAGTTGTGCAGTCATTCCACGCACACAAAGCACACGTGGATTGCACTTTCATCATTAAATCTCTTTTCTCCTTAAGCAATACAGGGTGGTGGGGGTTTTTGAACGTGGAAATGCAAATTATCTAAATGAAGGGTGACTCTGCACAGGTAATTCAAGAAAGTAGCTGTGGGGAAACATCAACCAGGGCAAGAAGGAGGAGAAATTTGAATTCAATTGGATTTCAGTAACTTCAGATTGGTTTTGAATCATATTTACGTGCTTTTCCCTCTCTCATGTGTTTGCAAGTTTTATTGCTCTGGTTCTCCACGTGGAGAACCAGATTGGAGCTCTGTGAATTAGGGGGTTGTTATTGCTGAGCAGGAGATGAACTGCGGCAGCAGGAAATGAGAGCCTTCCCTGGAGTCCTTCCCAGGAAAGCTGTGGAAAACCTGGAGCTGAACCCAGACCCAGGAGACACAGAATGGCCCCAAAATGAGTGGTGGGGTGGGCCAGGAAGCTCAGTTGGAAAACTCAATCAGCACAAGGGATGCTGAGGGAAACGGGGACATTCCAGGCCAAACCCTCCCTGCCTCTCCCAGAGACCCAGGAGCTCTGCAGCTTTCCTGCTGCTGCTTCCAGCAGCGCCTGGATGGGAGGATTTTGTGCCGTTTCGGGCTGAGGATGAAAGTGAGAAATGGTTGAACCCCCCGAGCTCCGACGGGAGCAGCAGCGGGAGCCGCGCTGATGGAAATACCCCAAATCGATGGTGGGTTTAGGGAGGTTCTTTTCATTGCTGGCTGCAAGATTTCGGTGAAAGCTTTTCTAAATATGTATTTCAGGAGAAGGCAAAGACTTCTTGCAGGGTGAACCAAATATGAAATTACAGATCTTGAAGGAGAACTGCACTTGTAAAATGAAAAACATGATGTGGCACAGCAAAAATGGGACCGTTGTCCTGAAGGCTTTGGATCTGGCCTTTAAAGTGTAGTTTGGGGATTAATCATCAAATGGTTTTGTCATAGCAATTTGACTCAAGTGGTTCTTTGCTTATATTGAAGACTTAAATTACACACTCATTGTCAATGAAGTAATTTTAAATAATGCAGCTGTTAAAGTTGCCTGGTTTGACTGTTGGACTTTCAGTATTTGCTGAGTAATATCTGCTTCTCCACTCCTTCTTCTTCATCAGGAGGCCTCTCCTCCAAATGAGATCTGGCCCATGGGGGACTTTAATCTTCTCCAGACACCAGCTCTGCGCTCCCATGTGCACTTGAGGTTTGGAGCACTCTCAACACCCACCAAAATGACCAGGTAAAGACTTGAGTTCCTGCTGGTAAACCCAGCGTGGAGGACCTGGCCACCCAAGGCAAAGGTGGAGGTGGAATGGGTCTGCTTCCCACAGGGATTGTACTAATAGTAACTTTTTACTTCTCCTGATTTTGTAGAGTGTGTTCAGAGAATCATAGGATGACTAAGGTTGGAAAATAACTCCAAGATCATCAAGTCCAACCTTCCCTAGATGTGAACAATACCATAATTATATTGGTATAGAAATGGAAAATGAACTCCAAAATATTTTGATCTGGAGAATTTGAGTTTAGTTCTAGTGGGAATTAAGCAGAAGAATTTTCAAGTAATTTATGTTTGAAATGCCTTCATAACTTGTGCTTCATAAAAACAGAGAGCGACATAAAATGACAGTAAAACTCCCATTTTGGAACTGGACATTCTCCCTCCTGGCAGTAAAGAGCAAAGGTAATTTGCTGTGTTTCAGAGAGGTTGTCAGTAGTTACTGTGATTTCAAATGATGTCACAGGAACACTGAGACATCTCCATCCTGCGACTCCCAGGCGGTGCTTTGATGGTGAGTTGGTGATTTATGGCTCTGAATTAGAGTTCGTGGTTAGAATTAATGTCCTGGGCAGCAACAACAAAACCTCTGCAGGCTCCCCTGGTTCCCCCAGGCCAGGGGCTGGGCAGGGGCCTGGGCTGCCCTGTCCTGGCCCTGCTCAAAGCTTTACCCTTTGGAAATCCAGGCAGGAGCTGCCTCTGTTGACGTGGGACCTCCTTATGTAACCCTCTTGCTACTGGAGCACCTCGGTGTAAATGGAAAAGTTAAGAAGAAAATACAAGAAGAAACACAAGAGGGGGTTTTTTCCCTCCTTAAGTGCTCTCATGGGTCTTTTACTTGTTCCTCTCTTCTCCAAAATTAAATCTTTTCCTTTTTTACCCCTCAAAAAGCATGAAAAGGAAAATTGCTAATGAATCAAAACACAAGAAAAGTTAATGGTTGTGTCCAGAACACTGATTTTTCTTTGTGGGTGTGGCAGAACTAGAACTGGAGCCCACGTGGAGTTTCCATCCAGTGCTGCTCTGCACTCATCAGCCATCCCTCCAATTAATTAACTGCCTGAAATTAATATACAGACCAGCATCACTTTTAATTTCATTTTCTGTTTCTCCAAACTGAATTGCCTTTAATAAAAACCTTATAAAAAGCAGATTTTCTCTTATCTACTCCTGCCAACCCTGAGCCACCATTGGTATGTTTTACAATACTCGGTTTGATTGAGCCTGAGTTACACCCTGAGTTAATGAACAAGGCAGAGTGGGAATATAAGACAACTTTTCAGCCTACAGATAATGCAGAACACTGTCAAATGGGTAATTCAAGAGAAAGAAGAAAGCCTCTCAAAGTTTAACACAAAAATAAATGATGGGTTTAGCACTGCTACAGGAACATTGCATTTCCCAGAAGTAAAAGCTTGTTTGGATCTGGGTCAAGAGAAAAAAAAAAATGTAAAATTAAGCAACACTTCAAAGTTTGGATTTATTAGAAGTGAGTGAAGTTCATTGTCACCTGGTGCAGACAAGGTTTTCTTAAGGGCTGGGGAGTTTGTGTTTGACTTTATTCTTAAATATTTACAAGAAAACTAACCACTGTGTTTTGGTTCTGTAAATATTGACAGCAGGTTTTCATCTTTCATTAGGAGGACCAATATTTGCTGGATTGGATCCGTGACCCTCAGGTTAAGTGCACAGAGATGGGACAGGGATCTTCTCACTGCCATGAGGGTTCAAACTGGGTGATTCCAGTGGAACTAAAGGGGGGGAAATGGGGGAATTATGGACCTTTTCTATTAAAATACACCAAAAGTTTGAGTGAGAGATGCTCTTCTCCCTCAGATCACATGTCCCAGGTGTCTCCTGACTGTGGCTCTCAGGCTGATGTGGGTCTGGTTTCTCCTTCTCTCTGCCTTTGCTTTGGTGAAAACGTGCTCTTGAGGGAACTTGGCTGATGCTGCACCCCTTGCTGGCCCTGCTGAGCTTTCCATTTGGAGTTTTATATCCATGGAGGTTTGTGAAAATCCTCTTCATTTTTGCAAGCCGTTATTTAAGTCCCAGGTACTTAATTATCCACTGTGACCAAGCTCAGCATCCTTCGTAGAGGTGTCACAAGTGCATCTTGGCTCAAAAATTCAAAGTCCTTGAGTAAACTTTGCACCTATGTTTTGGGGCTGGATTTGGTTGGTCTATGAGCTGTAAGTTCCTAAAGAGCATTTGTCCATAGAGTCATAACATGAGTCAAAGGCCTGACTTTTTAAAGGAATTCCATGTTTCCCACCTGAAGTAATCAGGGAAGACAATACAGAGTGATTTTCAAGAACTCCAATTCCCTTGGTTTGAATGTTCTGTGTGATTTGTTAGTCAGAAATTCCATCATGTTTTGTACCACCCCTCAAAAATCTCAGCTCCAGTTTTTTCCCTCCTCAGAGCTGTCTTGTGCATGACAAACCCCACATTGTTCCTGTGTGTTCTTCTGCATTTATTTCATGTCATCTTCTTCCAGGAAAGAAAAAAACCCAGAGCTTCTCTCACTTAGCACCCTTTGGGACAGCAGCTGTAGATGAAGAGCAAGCAATCAACATGTCAGGATAAAATTAGATTGCCACGGAGTACAAGGTTTGATCCAATATCTGTATCAGATTCGGTTTTCAGCTCTGCATATCACAAGACAATAATACTTGCTGAAGGTGCTCAGCATGAAGCAGCTTTTTCACAGATGCTTTTCATCTGTGGAAAAGCTGGGGAAGAGGGGGCAGGGTGAAATCAGCTATTTTACACTATTACCTCAATATTTAGCTGTACTTATAAATAAGGAATGGATGCAGGAGTTGGCTCTTTTTTCCGTTTCTGTGCTCGTGTGTGTCTTCAGTGCAGGGCAGTGGTGGAGCCAGGATTAGAATCCCAGAATATTGTGAGTTGGAAGGGACCCAGAAGGGTCACTGAGTCCAACTCTCCAGGGAATGGCCCATGCTGGGATCAAACCCCAACCCTGGTGTTGTTCAGCACCATCCTCCAATCAACTGAGCTCACCTCAGGAACCTGCAGCAGCACCAGGAGCTTGGGGAGCATTTCCCACACAAATCTCCCAACCATCCCTGCTTCCCATGCTCTGCTTTTCACTGGAGAGTCATTTTAAAGTGAGGAAAACGGATTTATTTTGGTTAAACGAGATGGTAGATGGCTCTGGCAGCATCCAGTCCAGAGCAGAGCCAGCCCAGAGCAAACCCCAGAGCCAGGTCCATCTCGGTGCTGGGTCCTTAGCCAGCACCTTCACTCTACAGACCGGGTCCTGCTTGGTGACATGGCCAGAGCCCTTAGAGACAGCTCTGTAAGGCCAGGGGTGGAATACAGCTTGCACAGAAAACATCTACATTTTGACATTTTTTTCTACAAAGTGCCCTAATACTTTCAAGAAGTAATATTTGCTTCCATTTAATTGGACAAAAGTTAGTGAAAATATTTCAATTATTCATTCAAATGTGTTTGGTTTGGGTCAGACAGAGTGGTTGGGTTGACTTGAAGGACCCAACAGAACTCAAGTGCCAACAAGCTGGGCAATGACAGCTCCTTGTGGCCACAACCACCTCTGTCTGTGCTATGATAACCTTTTCCTGGCTGTTTGTCCATCTCCCACCAGGTCTCTGGTTACCAGTAGCTGTCTCCTGAAGGGAGCCATGAGGATGTTTGAGGCCTGGCTGGGGTTCCTGTGGGGGTACTGGGCCAAGGAGGTGTTTAACCCTCGGGCATCGCAATTTGTGCCGCGTGGAATCTTCAGCCCTTGGAACGTCCTGGTAAGGGCAGAGTTATTGATTTGAACTCACTGGGGGTACAATCCATTTTCTCTTGGGCATAAAAATATTGATACACACACACACACAGCCTTTTTGTAACACTCGTGGCCCATTTAATCTCCTGTTTGAGGACTTTAACCTGGTTCTGCCTGTCCCCAGCTCTAGGTTGGGGTGATGAGACTCCAAGGATGTTCCCCATCCCCGTGTTATTTAATTCTCCAGACCAGCTCCCACTGCTCTGTCAATAGCTTTCAAATTAATGGTCCAATCTTTCACATTAATGAGTTTGCACTGACCCCAGTGGAAGTGGATCAGCTCTGAGACCGTGGGCCGGGCCGGGTGCCCTTGTTGGTGCTGCAGCTGAAAGTAGTTCACCTACTTTAGACACAATCCTGGCACTTCGAGCTCCTCCGTGCCTTTGGAACTCATTAAAGCCTCCATTCCCGTCCTGCTGTTCCCAACAAAGAGGGGTTTAATAATGGTATTTTTGATTTTGTCCTGCAGTAACTCCAAGTTATTTTGAGGTCCTTTCTATGCTCATTCAGCTCAAGCAACTGCTCTAGAAAGCTCTTGTTAGCCCAGGATTTCCTGAGAGACAGAATTCAGCACCTGTGTTTTCCAAATCCCTCTGTGAGGTTTGAAAAATCTTATTTCAATGATTACAATAACAAGGCATCTCAAACAAAACCAATATGATCAGAGCAGCCAGTAGGTGATGGAGATGTTTCCAGTCACTGTAAATTGTTGTGTTCTCTGGAAAACACAGTGAGTCTTGAGAAGGGAGTGCTCTGCAAATGCTGGGCTGTCACCTGGGATGCAGAAACTTCAATATTGGAGGATCCATAGACAGTAAAACCACATCAAGAGAAAACAATCTGTTATCATTAGCTGGGGAGACCAGGCCATCAGTGTATTTTACCTGAGTTTGCTTGCTGTTGTACACAGGGATAAAACCTTGCACAGGCCAGGCTTTCTACAAAATGAATGAGGAAAGATGTCAAGGGAATAAATGAAACAGAGGAGGAAAAGATCTGCACTTTCACAAAATGTGCACAGCCAGGGAGAGACCTTAGAAAAAAAAAAAAAAGAGTTAAAACTTAATTTACAAAGAACACTCCTGACTTCTGTCATAAAATGTTCCAAAACAATCTCATGACTCAATTTCTGCAGCCATTGAAGTAGCAAGAATTACATAAGATCCTTGCTGTTTGCTTTATATTATGCTTAACTCATATTCTCAATGATTCATTATCAAGGTTTGTCAGATGTAATTAAGAGGAGTGCCAGCTGTGATGGTGTTTGATATCACAGCACCTTGCACGGTGGGGACTCAACCTCATGTGGAATCAGCTCAGAGCAGCCAGTGGTTTGGTACTTTGGGGCTCCCTGTGCTCTGGGCTGTTCCAAAAGGGAAGGGATTTAGTGGAGAAGTTCCTCCTTAACTTGAAATGGAGTTTTCTGTGAGTCTCTATTACAGCAAACAAACAACAACATGTGTGGAATTACCAATATGGTTTTCTTTCCTGTGGTAAGCAACGTCTCTTTCGTTAAATAAATACGATTAAGTTCCAAAAAGGACACAGTTTTCAAGTCAGGAAGGTATGAGTGTGAGAACACTGCATGTGGTCATGGAAGGTGTCTATGGAAGGTGTCCCTGCCCATGGCAGAGGGTTGGAACCGGATGGTCTGTAAGGTCCCTTCCTCCCCAAACCATTCTGTGATTCTATGGCTTTGTGTCCAAGTTTTTAGTGCTGATATGAACTGTCCAGTGAGCTCATAAACCTCTGGAAGCAGTTTACAAAGATAAACCTTTCTGACCCACATTTGATGCAGGAGAAGTCCTCCATCCACTGTTGTGGGCATCCTGCTGTCAAAGCCAGAAATTAAAGAGTGGGTAATTCCTGGGCAGCAATGGCAAAATACCAGGGACTCATTTACAGGGGTGTCAGCCAGGTGGGTCCATTGGCCCTGGGGTGACTCTGGCTCTGCCCATCCCATTGTCTCTGTCCTGGCAGCACAGAACACGTGAGAGCACCTTGGAGAGGCTTCCCCACCCCACCAGCCTGTTCAGCACAGGGGGACACCCTCCACCTCCTAAAAATTAAATTATCCAAATCAAGTCTTAAAAACCCCCAAACCCAACAAACCCAAAGTCAGCCCCTAAGTTCGATGGTGTTTTTACCTTCATGGTTGTGAGCCCTTGAGCAGCAGCCCCTCTGGAACAGGGCTGAGAACCTCACTTATCCCATGGAATTCAATCCCTGGGTTTGAGATGCTCAGCCACAGGTGGGGATCAGGACAGAAAACCCAGGGAACAGTTCTGAGTTCTCACTCATGGTGTGCCTGGCAGTGGGAGGCTCAGGGATGTGCTGGAGGCCGAGGATGAAGCGATTCAGGGAATGGGTGTTGAGGAAGTGGAGCTGAAGGAGGCCCTGGCTGCAGCACCCCCGGCCTGGCTGAGCATTCATTAACAGAAAGGCTGAAAGGAAACCACAGCCCAGGCACTATCAGTGCTGGGTCCTGCAGGAGGGATGATGATGATTGTATATTTTTCACAAACATATAAACCTTTTTCTGTCTGAAATCTTTGGGGTGGAAAAAAAAGGTCGAATATTTTTAAAATACTTCGCTTAAAATTTGGCAAAGCCATAAAGGACAGAAAAGAGTTGCTTGTGGCTGGGAGAAAAAAAGGCTCTCAAGAGCATCCTGAGTGATTCCATCAGCTTCAATGCCACTGTGTCCCTCAGAAAAGTCCAGGCAGCACAGCCAGCCGGGGAGGAGGAGACCTGCCTGTGCTGGCTGGCTCAGTTTATTGTCTGACATTACAAAACTGTTATTATTTTGAGAAAGCTGTCTTATTTCATTATCAGAAATGTACAATTCCTTCGTTCTCAGTCTAGCATTGGAAGAGATGTTCCAAGCATTAAGCAAATCACAATATACTTAGTAAATAAGAAACTGAGAGAATAATAAGTGTTTGAAAAGCCAAAGTTATTGTTGTGTGTGAATGGCAGCGATTTAATGATTTGGCTGAGGCTCATGGAGCTGCCTGTTTGAAATATCTGTGATCTCCAAGGAGTGCTTTGGAAGTGTCTCCAAAGGAATTGATGGATCCATTCCTCTCCAATGCTTGGATGGCTTTCAGAGCCCTGGGACAGGTATTGGTGGGGCTGCAGGGGGCTTTTGGTGGGGAAAATGCTGCAAGTCTCCTCTGTCCCCCAAGGCAGAGGGGACTGAAGTAACCCGAGTTCCTGTTTGGAAAGTGGGAATTGCTGCAAACTGACCAAACCCCTCATCCTTGGGAGCAGCAAGGGCTTTCCTCCCCTCCAATTCCATCTTTCCCTGGTAGTGGGAATGGTGGTACCAGACCCCTGCATTGGGGTTCCTTTTTCTAACCATGTGCTACACGGAATCGCAAAATCATTTGGATTGGAAAGGACCTTTCAGGTCATCAAGTCCAACTAAAAACCCAGCACTGCCAAGTCCAGATTGTTTCTTGCTATATTTTCCAAAATATAGCAAGTTTGGCTTTAAAAATGGTATTTAGAAAAAATTTTGATTTGATTTTGATTTCAGTTTTGGTCACTTCTGAAACTGTCTTCTTGATGGAGACAACTGAGTTTTGAAAACCCAAGGAAATTCTAATGAAGAACCCAAGACTTGTTGGCAATATCCTCCCCTGGTTATCCTGCAGGTTTCCTGTATTAGTCTGGTGGTATTTTTACATGAATAACCTGTACTGAAATTTCAAAATTTACCACCTCTGCACTTGTAAAAGCTTAGAGGGCTGTTATTTTTTTCCAGTGGTATTATCAGAAATTCCCTTTCCAAGTCTGCTGAGCTCCTGGTGCCCAGGATGTGATCTATCAGAGAGGAAGGTATGATACAAACACGAGCAGGGGCTGCTGCTGTGCACTGGCACCTTCTGTTAGAGCTGCTCTCTTAGTGCTGAGGCTGCTGCCATGGAGAGAGGGCTCCTGGAAGGTTCACACCTTGGCAGGAGATGCTCAGCACAGGTTGGTGAGGGCTCCTCTGTCCCTGTGCCAGGCACGTCCCTCCCCACGGGGGGATTTAATATCTGGGACATGATCCGTGGCACAGAGCAGCGGGTGAGGGACCCTCCCCACGCTGTGCCAGCCCTGGTGGGTCACAGAGCATGTGCTGCACCCGTGGGGTGCCAGGGAGGGCTCTCCAAGGGGACCCTTGTGCCACGTCAGCCGTGGGTCCCTGCGGTTCGTGGCATCTGCCGGCACGGCGGGACCTGCTGGCTGGGAACGTGTCCAGCACAGAGCTGGCCTGGGCCCCACACCCACAGCTCCAGCTCCCTCCTCCTCCCAGGGCCCTCTGTCCTCCCAGGGCTCCCTCTCCTCCAAGGTTCTCTCCTCTCCTCCCAGAGCCTTTTGCTCTTCCCAGCAGCAGCGCCGGGGCCCGGGAGGCAGCACAGGGAGGGGACTGCAAATGGAAAATAACTGTGGGTGTGATGTTGGACCTTGGAGAGCAGCAAAGGGAAGGAACATTTCTCTCCCTGCAGTGGCCGAGGCTGGGGCTCTCAGAGCTGCTTTGCTCTCACCCAGGGTCACACCAGAGTATTAGGCCCAGATACTTCGTTTAGCACAGAATGTTCACTCTGGTTTTTTTCTTTATAGACTTGGAAATAATCCATAGCATGTCTTGTAGATTTAATAACTTCATATTGTTTATAAATTATAATTTATTTATATATTATAATCTATAGTATATTTTAATAATTTGCTGTCCCCTTTCCTGCCTGGAAACCAGAGCCACCCTGTCACCTTCTCTTTTTAAACAGCAACAACAAAGCCCTGAGTTAAGGATCTGAGTTTTTCACTGGCCTCTGCTCCAAAAATCCATTATTTTCTGAACACCAGACACAGGAGCTCTGGCTGCTGTCCCAGCCCTGACTTCACCCAACAAGTTAATTGCTTGTACCACGTCCATTACAGTTGTCCAAGCTGACCTCCGACGGCACGGCAGCCTCGTGCCACATTCCCAACATGAGAAAGATTGTTTTATTCCTCCTTCTTGCCATTCCATCGCTCTTTGTTTTGCTTCCAGTGGTCAGTTATAACAGGATTTCGTGTTCACTCTGCCAGTTGCCCGGATAAAAGCAGTGTTTAATTATACAGCAGCCCTGAAAGGAGATGCAGGAGATCCTCCTGTGATGGAAATTCCACCGCTCCCAGAAGGATGCCAGTGATGAGGCTGATTCCTTGCTGGCAAAACCTTTGCTTATCCAGGAGCAATTTGGCTGAATCCACCATCTTATTTGACAGGCAAGTTAAGAAATGTTTTTGAATATGCTCTTGGATTGTTTAACCACTGTTTACTTTGAAACAAACTCTCCTGCTAGAAAGATCAGGCTCGATTTGCTTTCTTGTTGTTGTTGGGTTTGCTTTATTTTTCTGGTGAACTTTTGTTTTGATTTGTGGGGGTTTGGGGGCTTTTTGTGAAGCAAACCTGCACTGGGGGAGATGAGGCGTGTCCCCAGCACAGCCAAGTGTCAGGCAGTGGGACTGTGCCCGTGGGTTGTGGAGACACAGATGGCACTTTGGTTTCTGGGTGCCTGGTCCTACCTGGAGTGGTACCGGTGCCTCAAACCCCAGTGCCAGCTTCCCTGGTGTGGCATTCTTTGGGTGAGAAAAGCACAGCAGCTTCATTCTTGTCCCAGGAGGTCTCCAGCCTGTGCTGGTGGGAGGACACAGCTCCCAAGGTTGAACAGGGCATGGAAAGGACGTGTTCACTGTCCCTGGTTGCTCAGAGTGACTTGTGCCGGGAGTTGGGTTTGGTGCACGAATGACTCACTGGGAAGTGAAGCACAAAACATCACATTGAAATGACTTTCCCACCATTCCCATATGCTTCTGTCAATATTCCCATTAAAGACATAAAGCACTGGGTAGTGCAATGGCATCACTTTCTGAGTGGTTCCAGATTCCAGCTCCAGCTCTGCCGTGAGTTGCTGTGTCACACGTGGGAACGCTGATGCTCTGAGGGTGGGGGAGTGCAGCTTGGAGTGGACATGATTCAACTTTTCTTAGGAATTGCTTGTTGGATCCCCTTAGTTGGCTGTTCTGGTGGGCCATGGGGAGGGGAGGATGTTTTAGTCACACACTCAGGTGTGATACACTCTCTGTCATGTTCAGTCAGCGCTGTCTCACCTCCAGGTGTTCAGCAATCCAAACAGAGATCAGAGAGTCACAGACTCATTTGGGTTGGAAAAGGCCTTTAAGATCATCAAGTCCAAATGCTTCTTTCAAGGCAAACATAGCAGTGTCAGATGCACAGGCTGTTATTATATTTAGTGCCTTGTCTGAGAGGGCCAGGGTGGGCGGAGGTAGCTGAGTGCACACAGTGGATGGAGCTCAGGTATGATGGGAGATATTGTCTGTTTAAGAGTTAAATTCAAAAGGCAGGAGACTGATAACTGATAAACAGGGTTTCTCCAGGCAATGTCCAACAGTACTTGTCACCATGGGAGCCAAGTACTTCACAAGAGTGGAAAAGGGACTGGGCACTTTTATGGATATCAAGAATATCCAGAGTAATGATTAACTATATCAATTTTTGTACTGTAATTAGAATAATTTTTCATGCTTCAGGGCTTGAACCAATTTCTGTATATGAGAGACCAGGAAGAGATTTATGGCAGGAACAGATTAAAGGCATCTGCACACGGCAAAGCTCCAGCCTTTTCTTCTGACACATCTGCTGTTCCAGGACAGGGTCCTGGGCTGGGATGGACCCTGACTCTGCCTTGATCAGCTGTGTCAGTTCCTATGTTCCTTAGGGGATCTGGTGTGGAGTATGGAGACTGATTCTTTAGGTAAACCAAGGTGTGAGGGAAGGAGGATGAAGCAGAGAGCAAGGCCTGGGTGATGGCACAAGCTGGATCACGATAACCAAATTACAATGAAATAATCTTTTGTGATGTTTTCAGTCCATGGAAAAACTAAATTTTGGTCCCAAGCCCGAAAATTATAATTTCTAGTGGAGAACTCCAGCTGCTTTTACTGTTGTTTATGCCTGTTATATCCTGGCCCTGCTGCAAATCTTCTGACCTGCCACGTCTGTCCAGTTCTGCTGCTGCTTCCAAACATCCCCTTTCACCAGGGAACATTCATTGGCTGCTCTGGTTCTGGTGGTATTTGAATAGCACCAGTTTGGAGCCCTTACTGCCAAAAACAAGCGGACACAGAACCAACAAAAAAAGAAGAAAAACTTGGAAAATATGGTAAGGACACAATTAAAAACGCACAGAGATTTGAAGGTGTTCAGATGGTTTAATAATTACTGGAAGATGTGGCATTAATCCCTGGCCAGCTCCCTCTCTGTCAGGACCTGGGCAGCAAAGCCACTCGCTGTGTCTGCCAGACTGGTCACGCTGCAGCACTTCAGTGTGGGGAGATAAAATTTGTCTGGGCCAAAACAGATAAAAACCATCAGTTTTTACTGATGGTTTTTACTGTTACAGCAGTAACAGTTGTGTTACTCTACTTCACTGAAATATAATGTGTTGGAAATGAAGCAATCACTGGAGCTGTCTCTGAGTGACACTTCAGAGGAGTAGCTGAGTTGATGAGAAGCTCAACGTGCCCTGGCCCTGGGCACTGAGAGCCCAGAGCCCCCCGTGCCCTGGGCTGACCCCACAGCGTGGGTAGCGGGGCAAGGGGGATTCTGCCCCTCTGCCCCTCAGGTGAGACCCCCCTGCAGAGCTGCTCCAGCCCTGGGGAACAGCACAGGAGGGACATGGAGCTGCTGGAGAGAGTCCAGAGGAGACACCAAGATGATCAGAGGGTTGAAGCCCCTCTGCTCTGGAGCCAGGCTAGGAGAGCTGGGGGTGCTCACTTGGAGAAGAGAAGGTTCCAGGGAGACCTGAGAGCCCCTTGCAGGGCCTAAAGGGGCTCCAGGAGAGATGGAGAGGGACTGGGGACAAGGGATGGAGGGACAGGACAAGGAGGAATGGCTTTCCCATGCCAGAGGGCAGGGATAGATGGGATATTGGGAAGGAATTCCTCCCTGTGAGGGTGGTGAGGCCCTGGCACAGGGTGCCCAGAGAAGCTGTGGCTGCCCCATCCCTGGAAGCCTCCAAGGCCAGGTTGGATGGGGCTTGGAGCGACCTGGGCTAGTGGAAGGTGTCCCTGCCCATGGCAGGGGGTGGCACTGGATGATATTTAAGGTTCCTTCCATCCAAACCAGTCTGTGGTATGTATTCTCCATTACTCTTGAACTGGGAATACGGCAGGGCGTGGATTTGCTGGTCAGCACAGAATGGCAACAGGTGCTGTCTCTTTGGGTGTTGGAGTTTTGAGTGAAGGAAAATAAACTAGGATGTTGCAGCATCCTCCAGATCTGGGTGTGCAGAACAAAAATGGGTCTGGAGATCTTAAAACAGAAGGATGCATCGCTTCAGATCTGGGAGTACGGGGTTACATCCAAACTCCTCCTCCTCCTCCTCGCGGGCTCCGTCGGTACCCACCTCAGCGGGAGGAGGATCTCGTTTCCATGTCAGAATCCAGATTGCTGCTTTGGCAACGAGAGCCAGCGCTGTGCTGGCGGGCTGCTCCAGCACCCGGCGGGCTGCGGGGCTCTGCGGGTGCGGCCCCCGCTGCTCCCCGGCCGGGCCCGGGCCCCGCGAGCGGGGGGCGCTGCGATCCCGGCCGGGAGAACGAGGAGGATGAGGAGGAGGAGGATGCTCCGGTGGGGCTGAGCGAGTGTCCCCGCGGAGGCGCCTTGACGGGCTCTCCCGAGCCGCTCCCAGCTCCGGCTCCAGACTCCGGCCGCGGGGAGCGGGGTCTCCCCGGACCCCCCTTCCCAGCGCCGGCGGGTCCCCGCGCAACATCTGTAAACACCCATCCCCCGGCGGGGCGGGCGGAGGGGCTGGGGCCGTCCCCATCCCCGGCTCCATCCCATCCACATCCCCATCCCATCCCTATCCCATCCCCATCCCTATCCCACCCTTATCCCATCCCATACCTATCGCACCCCTATCCCATCCCATCCCCAACCCTGTCCCATCCCATTCCTATCCCACCCCTATCCCATCCCTATCGCACCCCTATCCCACCCCAGCCCGCTCCCAGCCGGTCGGGGCGGTGCTGCGGTGGCTGCGCAGCGGCGGCGGGCGGGGCGGGCCGGGGGCGGGCGGCCCCGGCGCTTTAAAGCGGCCGCGGCGGTCGCGGTGCCCAGCGCCGGGAGCCGGGAGCGCGGCGGGCAGGGCGGGCGGGAGCGGCCGAACCCCGCAGCCCTCCCCGGCCATCCCGCCCGGCCCGGCCCCTCGGGAGCGCGGGGCAGCGCCGGGGGCGGCGGCGGCATCACCATGGTCGGGCCGGGCCGGCTGCTGCGGCTGCTGGCGCTGCTCGAGCTGCCCTGCTGCCTCCTGGAGCTGCTGCTCGGGGAGGCGGCCCGCGGGCAGGAGATGTACGCGCCCCACTCCATCCGCCTGGAGGGGGACATCACCCTGGGCGGCCTCTTCCCCGTGCACGCCAAGGGCCCCCCGAGCTCGCCCTGCGGGGACATCAAGAAGGAGAACGGCATCCACAGGCTGGAGGCGATGCTCTACGCGCTGGACCAGATCAACAGCGACCCGGACCTGCTGCCCAACGTCACGCTGGGCGCCCGCATCCTGGACACCTGCTCCCGGGACACCTACGCGCTGGAGCAGTCCCTCACCTTCGTGCAGGCGCTCATCCAGAAGGACACCTCCGACGTGAGGTGCACGAACGGCGAGCCGCCCGTCTTCGTCAAGCCGGAGAAAGTAGTTGGAGTGATCGGGGCGTCGGGAAGTTCCGTGTCCATTATGGTGGCCAACATCCTCCGGCTCTTCCAGGTAGGGCTGCCGGCGCCGGGCCGGGCGGGTGCCGGAGCCCCGGGCCGTGGCGGGGGGCTCTGCCGCCGCTCCCCGCTCCCCTCGTGCCTCTCCAGGTGCTCCATCCGCCTCCCTCCGGAGCAGCTGCCTTCCCTCCCTGCCGCCCTCCCCGTTCCAGCATCCTCCCCCGGCTCCCTTCTCCACGGTGCGTGGCGCTTTCTGGATTTATCGCCCCATTTGCACGAAGCGATCCCTGAGGGAAAGGAGAAAAAAAATAGGAGAGGAAAAGGCGATGGTTGCGCTGGGTTTGCGTTAGTGAGAGCCGTGGCTCGGGGGGATGCGGGCGCAGGGCATCCCAGCGGGACACAGCCGGGACACCGCGCGTGGAAGCCCCGGCGGTGCGGGGCAGGAGCTGGGGCCGCGGCCGCTCACGGCCCAGCGGTCGCGGAAGGTCTGGAAGGGGTCGGAGGGAGCTTTCCCCGGCGGCTCTTGACCGAGATAGGGCTGTGCGGGGCAGCTCCAGCAGCAGCCCCTTCCCGGGTCGGGGTCCCGCTGCCCCCCGGGCCCGTCTGGACGGAGCGGGGACCCGGCAGGGACCCGGGGCTGGGGGTGGTTGCAGCCCGGGAGCGCCGCTCCGCGCCCGCCGAGGCTCCGGCGGCTCCGGGAGGAGCCGAGGGATGAGCAGAGCCAGAGGATTAGAGAACCGTGTGAGTGTGTGCGGGGGAGATGCGCTGCAGCGCCTGCCCGTTTTCCCCCCCGTCTTCCCTCTCACCCCCCGAGCGTGCTGCGATCGTGCCCCTCTCGCCCCCGGGGCTGAACCTCGGTGGGTGTCGGGGCACGGAGACTTGTCACCCCCCGCTCCATCCTCCTCCCCTTCTCCGGTGCCCCAAGCCCGGGAGCGGGCATCTGGCCGGGGCTGAGCCGGGATTCGGTCCCCGGAGGGATGGGGGTGTCCCCCCGGGATGGGGCGTCCTCCCGGGGCCCCGGTGCAGCCGCCGAGCCCCCTCAGCGAGCCCCGGGTGCTCCTCGGCAGCGATCGCGGGTGCGATGACAGTGACAGAAGCGCCACCAGATGCATCGTGAGCAGCGGAGTTCCTCGCTCCCTGTCCTACGCCTTCGCATGCGGAAGGTGGTGGTGGGGTTTATTTTTATTTTTGTGCAGCGGGCGGAGAGATCCCCCGCTTTTCCCAGCTGGAAACTTGTGAGGTTTTCACGGCAAATCCCCTCTGTGCTGTCAGCAGCCGCCGATCCTCCGTATTCCCATCTGTCCGTGCCAGCTCCGGCCGCTGCAGCCGAGGCGAGCGGAGCGCTGCGCCTTCCCACCGCTGCCCCTTCCCACCGCTGCCCCTCGCTCTGCCCAGCCGGGCTCCGTCCTGCCCGTTTCCCTGAAGGAACACCGAGGATCTGGTTTTTCCCTGCTCGCCTCCCCCTCCGGGCACGTTCAAACGCGCTGTATGGCCGCGGATCCAGCGCTGTGCTCAATCCCCGACAATTCGTGCGGCCCCATCGCGCCCGTCTCCTCTTCCCGGCGCTGCCTCGGCGGGCGCAGCCCCGCTGGAGCGTGTGAGGGAGCCTGGCACCGCTCCCACCCCGGGCTGCCTCCCGCTCCACGCTCCTCGCATCGCAAACACCCTTCCCGGGCTGCGAACCAGATGATCTCATGTTCTGCGTGAGCCGGAGCCGCGGAGCGGGGAGGGATGAGCGGAGCTGAAGTTGTCTGAAGTACCGGCTCGGCAGCTGCTGAGCTGCTCGAGGCTCCCACCGGCCAGGAGGGCGGAATTACCCAGCTGTTCCACACCGGGTCTCATCCCGGAGCAAATCCTGGGCGCTCCCTTCCGAGATCTAGTTCAGAAGGAAATCCTGGGCACCGGGAGCCTTTGGGATAATGCCACAATACCTGCAAAATCCGTGGTGATTCATTACGTAATGGAGTTTGCAGAAAATAAGATATTTAGACGGTTTCTGCATTTCTGAGATACTTGTATAAACTAAATATTTTAATGTATTGTGACGAAGCATCTGTTCAAAAGTGCTTTTCAACCAAATCATCCAGAAAGCAGGAACTGGCCCATACTAAGAGATTTTACTGAATATATATTTTACGGCTTGGTTCAGCTGCCTTTAAGCAGATCTTTCATGCAGTAAAACTGTCCCCTATTGTCCTCTCCTCCTTCAAAACACGGTTCAGAACATGTTCCAGCCAGAGAGAAATAGAAAAGAACTATTTTTGGAGGAGAACTGGACCTGTTAAGCAATTAAATGCCATTGTGTGGCAGTGGGTGAGAAGCTGTAAGCTACTGGAAGGAAGAAAACTAAGTAGTCAACACAAAAATCTTGTGAGCCTTTGAAATACTCTCTGAAATTCTTGAGTGTTGCAGCTCAACACTCAGGGGTCACTGTGGGTCCAGTTTGCTTCTCAGGGGTCAATATGGATTTTACTGGCTGTGGCAGTGGGGTGAGGGGTGAGTGAGTGGCTCTTGAACACTTATTTTCATTTCCAGAATGGCTTTTCCCTCATATCTGGTAGATAAAAACTCTTTCCATCTGTGGAGGCTCCTGCAAAGAAATTTTACCTGTGTTTATATTTCTCTGTCAGCATCTTGGAAGAGAAATATTTGTGCTCTATCTTAATGTCGGGAGCAAATCCGTGTGTGTGTGTAACCAAACAGGGCACAGCAGGGGCTCCTCAGCCAGCTCCTGATGCTTCTGGCTCTTTCTCCTCAGGATGGGGAAGGTTCAAGCTCCTCATTCTTCTCTCTGCATGTGAGGTTCTGATATCTCTCCATGCAGCTCCCCTGCCTGTTCCCAATCCACCACGGAGGGTTGGGAGCATCTTCAGCTGCTGCCAACAGGTGGATCAGCCTGGGAAGGCAGTTCCTCTGCCAGGGTCCTCTGGCTGGAATTCATCCATGTAATTACTGTTGGAATTTGTAGGAGATTTCCTTTGGTTAAAAAAAAAAAAAAAGATGATGTGAAGCTTCCATGAGACCTGGGCTTGTTCCTGTGTGATGAGTCCCTCCCCCTGTCTCTGCACCTCTCTCCTCACTTATCCCTGAACTGTGCCTTGGATTGAAGATGGTGGGAATAGTTGTGGGGGGGTTTCCTCCCGGAGTGTGGGGATGGCACGGAGTCCCAGCTGGTGCTGGAGCCAAGGGAAGCTGTAACCCCCCCCTCTCCTGCCTGCCTGAGCTGTCTGTGCTGGTGGAGCCAAGCTGGGACTCGGAGCAGGAGGAGTGGTCACCACTCCCACTGAGTCACACAGGAGGTGTGGACACGCTGGTGGGCACAGAAATTGCCAGTGGGGACAGGATGCCTCCTAAGGCCGTATGTGTGAGGATTCCTCTTCCAAAATGACAACAGATGAGAGGTGGAACTGCCAAGCTTTTACCCCCAGGTTCAGTATCTGCCATTGCCAAGGACTCTGTGTGGGACCTTCCATGAGTTACTACAGTTAAAACATCCAAGAACATCTTCAGGAGCAGGTCAGACCCCCCAGCTGAGCAGGGCTGGGTGTCTGACTCCCTCTGGAAGCCAGTGCAGATGAGCTCTCTCCAGCCTGGCCATGGCTCCTCCTGGGAGGGGTTGAGCTGGGAGGTGCCCCTGCTTGGATGCTTTATTTTTCCATCCCTGTTACTGACCTCCATCCTCTCCAGCAGCAGGGTGGCAGTGCCCTGACAGGAGTTACAGTGGGACACTGTGCCCTCTGGGAATGCATCCCCCCTTCTCCTGGGGGCTGTACCCCATCCCCATCCGGCTGGGAAGGGGCTGCTCAGCCAGGAATGTGGGAGCAGGGCTGTGAGCCCAGGAGTGTGCCCAGGAGTGTACCCAGCCCCAGGGCTGTGAGCCCAGGAGTGTGCCCAGGAGTGTACCCAGCCCCAGGGCTGTGAGCCCAGGAGTGTGCCCAGGAGTGTACCCAGCCCCAGGGCTGTGAGCCCAGGAGTGTGCCCAGGAGTGTACCCAGCCCCAGGGCTGTGAGCCCAGGAGTGTGCCCAGGAGTGTACCCAGCCCCAGGGCTGTGAGCCCAGGAGTGTGCCCAGGAGCGTACCCAGCCCCAGGGCTGTGAGCCCAGGAGCGTGCCCAGCCCCAGGCCTGGCTGTGCTGCAGCTCCTCGGATTAATGCACCACGAGGGACAAGCTGGTGTGTGCTGGAGCGTGGAGATGTCGGTGCACCAACACTCAAGGGTGTCAGTGACTTTTTCAAAACACAGCTCTATTAGAGCACACCAATAAATAGCAGGGTGATTGTAAATTAAATATCTCTCTTAAAAATAACAGAGAAACAATTTGGAAAGCTGTTTCCAAATGCATCAGGGAGTTCAAGGCTGTATGGCTTTAGGCTGCTGGTTTTGCTTTGGGAAAAGTACTGTTCTTTTGCAGGGTCGTGGCTTTCCTTACAAATTTAACTCCATGAAAATTCAGTAACTGCGCTGAAAAAAACATTGCCAAGTGTTTCATATTTTCTGGGAGTTAAACTATTCAATATGAGGAATAACAGCATCCTGATTTCTTTCTTTTTTTTTTTTTTAACACTATAAAACTAATTTTTGGGCTCCCTTACAACTGCAGGCTTCTCATGACAAGCTTCAGCAATGAACAAATTATTGCTTTGGGTTTGTGTCTTTGGTGGATGTAATTTGAAAGAGTCAATCAATAATTGCTTGTTCTTCTCTAAATACCTTTCTGATTTTATCAGGGGTGGCTCTTGTTGCCCAGAGGGGGCTGTTAAAAAACTCAGGGAATTTTTTTAGTTAGAAAAGTGGGATAAGGGAGTGCAGTGAGGTTGGGAGTGTGAATTGGAACGTGCCTGGTCTCCCTGGGGGCTGTTGGCTGCTTTTCCTTCCTGCTGAAGGAGGGAGATGACAGTTGCAGTCCCGCCTTCTGCTCCAGACACAGTAATCACAAAAATGGGATTATTTGGAAAGGGATAGAGCTTAGAAATGCAGCTCTGAGCTGGATGTTGCTCTTTCCTTGGAAATTGCACACCCTTTTCCAAGGCTCTCTGAGGGAGGATGTCCTGGCTGAGCTGTGGTTCAGTGGGGATGGGATGGGATGGGGTGAGGACGGGATGGGATGGGATGGGATGGGATGGGATGGAGCTCTGCCTCGGCTGCTGGTTCCAGGGAATGATGGAAACACTGGAGCTGCTGCTGCTGGGAGTGCAGCTCAGGCACAGGGAACAGGGGCTGTGTGAGAAGGGCTGGGCAGAACCTGTGATCCCGTGGCTGCAGGACACCCTCTGGAAGGGTTTGTTTGTGCATTAAGTTCATGTTGCTCAGCTCATCAGGTTCTAGAAACTCCTTCAAATCGCAGAAAAATGTTTGCAAACTGGTTGTTCCTCCCTCTCTCCTCTCAGTTTAGGTTCTCTGCAGGAATATGGGATATGAGACCATTCCAGGGGATAGAGTTTCCATTCCAAAGGCATGTGTTGAGCCCCTCCTGCTGACCTTCACCTAAGGAGATGGTGGGAAATGGCCAGTTTAACTGACTGCAACAAACCTGGGCAGTCACTGGTGTTTGGGAGGAAAACTAACACACTTCAGCAATATTTTTCTCTAGTTGCTAATTTATTTTGAACTCATTACCAGATTATTGCATTTTCCTCTCCTAACTTTAAATAAGACAATAGTGGCTTTGGGAGGTGGAGTAATAATTCATTTTATAAAAGACATTTCAGGAGAACTCTACATTCTTCAGTTACTCGTGTAGAGAATGGAACAAAAAGCTGTAAATAGGAAACAGTAACTTTAATTCTTTGTCTCTTCTCAAAAAAAAGGGCCTTTGTGTTCCTCAACAAACTTTCATTTCCTCAGCCTCTGAATATTTGTCCTTGTTACTGAGGCACCTAATACATGTCAACGTGCTGAGCCACCCAGTGCTGATGTGTCGTGGCTGAAATATTAGGCTGCTTTGAGTGGATGTGGAATCTGATTTTCCCTGTATAAATCAAAAGGAAAGGAAAGCCCTCCCTTCAAGAGCTTCACATGTGGGGATACTAATGGGAGGTTGGAGGTGCTGTGAATATATTTCTCTGGAACACAGTGTTTTGGAGGTAAAATTCATTTTCTTGACAAGGCAAAATTCAATATTAGCAATAATCTTGGTGCTTAATCTGTTTTCGAGTGTCTCTCTTGGGGTAGAAGGGACTGCAAAGAGTCATTTGGAAGGAGAGTGGCTCTGCCAGGAGAGGGATGCTCGTCCATGGAGAGGGACAGGGAGAGATGATGGGCAGAGGATTCCCTGGGAGCTGGGGCAGAACAGGAGGGGCAGGAACAGGCAGCTGGTGCAGGCAGAGCAGATATCCAGCAAGTTCACTTGTGCAATTCCCAATTTACTCTTTGAAATGAAATAAGGTGACCTCTCTGGAATGACAAATGGAGGGATCCTTTCAAGGCATTAATTTTTATGAAAGAAATATTGATCTGGTTTTGAATCTCATAACACTAATACTGCAAAACTACATGTGCTATATTCTGTATTTTATTCCATTAAATGAGTTTCGCTTGGAGGCATTAAAACCATCCAACACAATACTCTGTTTCATAATATCAGATGTTGTTATTTCTATTTATAGTGATATTCAAATTAATCTCAATGAGTGACAATGCTGACTGTCCCAGACGTTGGACTATGATGAATTTTATCATAATATTGGGAGATACGAAGCATGTAATTAAGGCTGTTTGGAGAGCATGGAATCCAATATAGTCAGGTCATTAGTGTGCTGGGGTGGGTACCCAGGCAGAGAGAAATCTAAGGGAAAACAAGGATTCCTCAAGCTCTCCTCGTTACTGATGATTCACGAGGTCCTGCAGAGCCCTGTGCTGAAGGCAGTGGAGCTGTTCTGAGCCACCACCAGGGCAGCTGGGGATAAACCCGGGCCTGAAATGGGGTGCCCTGCCCAGCCCAGGGCACATCTGCAGGGTCACTGGAGTGAGCTCAGCCCTGCAGGGCTTGCACAGCTCTGCCACGGCTGCTCCAGCACGAGGAGAGACTCCAGTGGCAGTGATGAGTGTGTTGGGGTGCTCTGGAAGCTCTTTAGTGTCCCTGTGCCCCCAGAGCACAGGGCTGTGGTGCCACCTCTGTGCAGTGGCACTGCAGAGGCTGCTGTGACCCCTGTTCTTTGCAGCTCAGGGGTGCTGGGTGGGATGGAGCCCGTGCTGAGGGGGGTGTCCAGCCATGGGGGCTGTGTTTGGTAGCAGGGCCCTGTGCCAGCACTGTGCCCCTGCAGCCCCGGGGTCAGGGACAGGACAGAGCACCCCGGGCACGTCTGTGGTGTGTGGGGTGGCCACAGGGACCTTCCCGGGGGTCTCGTTCCTTCCCCAGGGGAAGGTGCCCCTGTCTGGCAGAGGGGCTCCAGCAGTGCTGCCCCAGGCCCTGGCACTCAGGCTGTGTGTGGTGAGGGACGTTTTGCTGTGTCATTTGGGATGCTGAGAGCCATTAACATGCAGTGTGAGCAGAGTGGGCTGCTGGATCTGCTCCTCTGCCTCGGCTCAGGGGTGGTGCTGGCCAGTGCCTCCCTTCCCAGCCCTTTGAAATGAACTTGGCACACGTTCCCAAAGTCCTGGGACGTGCTCCTGGTCGTAAATGGCCTTTCTCTGCGCGTTGGCATCGTTTGAACACTTGGACTGCCCGGCCTCTGATTGGCACGGGAAGAGGAGGAAGCCTGGAGACCTCCCCTTCCCAGTGCCATGTGCTGCCTGCTGTGGGGCAGGGACAATCTTCTCATGTTCAGGGCACATTCAGGGCTCTGTTTTTTGTGGAAAGCGTTGCCTGAGCTCTGGGGGAGGAGGGGACAGTTCAAGCACTCGTAGGTCTCAAAATTTCATCCTCATGATGGGTCTGCTTAATGTCTGTGACCATGGTCGTTTTTATGGATGTTTTTTGATATCTATATAAATACAGATATACAGAAATATTATTTTTGGTAGATATTCATGCTGTAAATATGACCTGGTTTTTAAGGTCTTGCCCAGGGATGGGGCTGGAAGGGGAGAGCAGGAACTGGAGTTGAGCCGTGGTGGGTGAGGAGAGGATGGAGCCCAGCTCTGTGACCATGGACTGCCACTGCTGTCACTGCCCACAGCCCTGGCACCTGCTGCTTTGGCTTTTCCATCCTGTCTGTCTGGCACTATCAGAAGGATCAATGATGTGATTAACAGAGAAAAGCTGTGGTTGAGGAACACTGAACCACCCCAGAGGCCTTCAGCAGCACCAGCACCGGGTTGTGTTTGGGCTGGGCTGCTCCTGTCTGGGGATGAGTGAAGGGTGGACAGGCAGGAATTGTGATGGAGAGCAGGGGAAGAGCGTGGAGAGGTTGGTGTGTGGCTGGTGCAGGGGGAGGTGCTGGCAGGAGGATGTTCTGTGGGAACAGCTCTCCCTCTGCTCACACCAGCAGAGCCTCAGGTCATTCCCCAACAGGAGCTCTGGACCCTGGCATGGGCACAGGGGGTGGACAGCAGGGCTGTGGGGGCTCCTCCCTTCATGGCAGCTCCTGCCACCTTGGTCTGTGCCTGGAGGTGCTCAGGGACCAAAGGGAGAGCAGAGGTCAGGGTGAGGAGGTCACTGCAGCCGTGTGGAGTGGTGTGAGCGCAGCCCAGGGCAGTGCCAGGCAGGGACACGGAGTCCCAGGGAGGGGACAGCCCAGGAACTGGCACTGGGCCCTTGCTGCAGCCCGGGGCAATCCTTGCTGGAGCTGCTTTGCTGCTTCCAGTTCAAAAGCTGGCTAATCTGGGCCTGGCTCGGTGTCATCCCAGCACTCCCTGCCAGGGCTGATCTCCCTCAGACCTTGTCTCACGGTTTTACAGCTCTCTGGGCTTTGCACTCACGGGTAAAACAACTGCTGACACAGCCAGACCCCTCAGCTGGAGCTGTCCTGAGAAAGGACTCAGGTCCAGGTTCTCCTCAGGTGGGTTGGGACAATCCCAGCTCTCTCCCTCCACTGGGGATGTCACATTGCTGTGGCTGCAGCAGCAGGTGACAAACAGCCCAGCACTGCCCCAGGGACCACAGCCAGGGCCATGGGGCAACACAAACCCCCAGGATGGGCAAGCACTGCCACTGGCTGTGCTGCAGCCTCCAGGGAGGCTTTAACACCCCTGGTCTCTGGGAATATTGATAATAGCATGGTTCTAGGGGCTCTCCAGGGTGAGCTGGACAAACCATCCTTATTGTCCATAACCCAAATTTCGGTGACAGGAATGCAGTGTGAGAGTGAATGTTTATTCGTGCATGTGCTTTTGTAGCAGCCATTTATTCCTATCCTGCACAAAGGCCCTAATCCCAACTTTCCCTGGAAGTGTCCATACATAAACAGGACTGTGAATGTAAAGATAAGAGAGGATGGAAACACTCACTTGACTTAGCACAGTTTTCCAGCATTTTCTTTGGATGGTGCAGCAGTGGCTGAGGTTGGTGGGAGGCAGAAGCTGGACAGGGATCTGGCTGATGCCCTTGGACAGTTTCAGGCATCTTTTGTCCTGGTACCATCCCCTCAATCCCCACTCTGGCCCCCTCAGCTGCTCCCCTCCCATCTGTGGGGTCAGGGGTGGTTGGTGCAGCTCCTGTGCCAGCTCCTTCCGTGGAATCACAGGATGGTTTGGGTTGGAAGGGACCTTAAAGCCCATCCAGTGCCACCCCCTGCCATGGCCAGGGACACCTTCCACCAGCCCAGGTTGCTCCAAGCCCCGTCCAACCTGGCCTTGGACACTTCCAGGGATGGGGCAGCCACAGCTTCTCTGGGCAACCTGTGCCAGGGCCTCCCCACCCTCCCAGGGAAGGATTCCTTCCCAATAGATGGGATCTGTGCAGCCAGGCTGGTTCCAGCAGGTGCCTCAGTTCTTTTATAAACTTTTCTGAGGAATATTCCACAGCCTTCAAGAAAGACTATTTTTTCCCTCTTAATACTCAGCTTTTATCCTCTTTGCTGGAAATGTTCCTGCTTTGTTTTGGCTGTATTTTCACAGCAGGTTTTGAGGCTTGAGTGCAACACAAGATGCAGTTGGGATGAACTGAAACAAGGCTTTTGCGCTCTCTTTGATACTGGAAGATAGAACCAAAAAGTAGAGGTTTTGAACACTTTAGTGGGAGAGATTTATCCCCAAGGTGAACATGCACTGAGGTGGGACCTGTGGGACTCCAGCTCTGCCTGAGTCAGACTCAAGGTGTCACCCCAGATTTCCAATGCTCTGGGCTGGTACCAGTGTTTATTTTAAATTCTGTCCATCCCAATAACGTGTTTCCAGCCTGGACTACCTGTGTTCAAAACCAACCCAATAAAAACCCCAGAAGATGTTTGGTTCCACGGCAGCCCTTGTTGAAAGAACCAAAATTTGTCCAAATTTAGAAATAATATAATCTTGATTCTCTCTATTCACTGTCTTTGATGACAAGGACAGAGGGTTCAGGATCCTGAGGGACCTGTGTCCCTGCATTGTCTCAGGTGGAAAAGCCCAAGTTTGGGGCCTTGCAAGTTTGGTTTCTCTCCAGCCATTTCAGGGTTTGTATAGAGCAAAGCATCCTGCAGGCTCACACACCAAAGGTTTCCTAATACATTTCTCATTCCATAAATATTTTAATAACAGTAATTATGCACTCATCAGAATGGAGGTTTGTTTCAATGTCATTAAATTCAGCCCCATAATTCCCTGCAGGGTATTTTTGCACACAGAACAAGCTGGGTGCAGTTGCTCTGTGCAGACCTGGGGACACAGGAGGGACCTGCACCCTGCAGGATTGTGGCCAGGAGGTTCAGCGTGTTCCACGTGCCAGGGAGAGCAGGACAGAGGGAGTTTTTCCTCTCTGAGAGTGGAGGATTTGAGCCTCTTTCCACCAACAACAACCCACGAGCTCCTTGGAGTGATGTCTCAGCTGAGATGCCCGGGGAGGTGCAGAGGGGCCGGGTGTGCCACGGTGGGTGTGAGTGTTGGGGGGCACTGGGAGCCCTCTGTGCACCCCATGCTTGTGGCTTGGCATCAAAATGGCACCAATTGACTTTTTAAATGAATTTACAAATCATTTTTGTCATCAGCCTGAACTTTTGATGTGCAAATTTGTTTTTAGCTGCCTTGAGAGAAACCCAGCTGAGTTAGTGCTGGAAGTTCATTGCCAAAGGAAGCTTCACCAGACCAACCACAGGTCTCACAGCACAGTCCCTTTTCCCCAGGGATGTGGCCTGTTCCCCTGGGACAGCCATGCATTCCCTGATTTATAAGCACCTCTGCTTGCTGTGCACAGCTTGGCTATGGAACTGTAAGGTGCAGGTTAATCTGATGGCTGCTGAAATGTAATACTGGGATTTAATGACAGCTCACAAGAGCCCAGACAGCAGCACCACCAGCAGAGACAAGACTTGGTGCCCAGAGTTGTTTCCCATGTTGATCCCATCAAGACAGACTCCTAATGGGCAGGATTGAGGCCAAATCCAATCTAATAAAAAAATGGCAGGAATAAATAAAAAGTTAAAGGCGAACTGTCAACTCAAATTTAGCTGGAAGTTGTTATTTTTATAGAAATAAAATCCAGCACTAATAGAGATGGTTTAGTGATTTTTAAAGCAGGTAATTTTGTGGTAGGACTTGAATGCACAGAAATTATATTGACAATAGAAATTAATTAAATGACTTTTTGTGGGTTTGTGGTTTTTCTATCTGACAGCAGGACAGAAAATCTCAGAGTATCCAGATGATCTTTAAGGTCCTTTCTGACCCAAACCATTCTATGACTGGCAATACAAAAAGGAGATTACCTTCTCAAGGTGTGTCTACCACGGCTACAGTGAAGGATTTTCCAAACTGGGAAAAGCTGATTTGATGCTCTGATTCTCCAGCAAGTCTGGGACAACTGGAATGGACAATTGGCAGGGGCTGCCCAGGGAGGTTTGGAGTGCCCAGCCCTGGAGGTGCCCAAGGAAGGCCTGGCCATGGCACTCAGTTGTCTGGGCTGGGGGACAAGGTGGGGATGGGGCACAGGGGGGATCCATGGGTTGGGAGGGCTTTTCCAACCTCAGGGATGCTGGGACACTGTGAACTGGGAGTCTGATGTCTGTTCCAGTGCTTGGGAACATCTCCTCTAGCAGAATGTTGGTCCCTGGATGAAGTGATTTTGTACTTTTTGGGCTTCTGGAAGTTGACACAAAAATCTTAATTTTCCGTCTGCCTGCAGTGACCATGGTGGCACCAGCCCTGAGGGAGTGACAGCTTGTTTGCACTTGTTTAGCTAATGGGAGTGTGGAAGTGGAGAGATGTCTTGCTCTGTGGCAGTGGAGCAGTGACATTCTGGCTCTGGGGAGGATGCCCAGGGCAGCTACAGGAGTCCATCTGTGTGTGACACCTGGAGGTCCCAACTCCTCTCCATGTGAGACAGGGCTGCAGAGCAGAGCTGCTGGAGTCCATGGCAAAGCAGCTTTCCTTCTTCAGGAGTGTTTTGGTGACATGGTAAACTGTGAAGAGCATTAAATCCGTGAAGAAATGAAAGAAATCACAAATACATTTTTTCCCACCTGTGATAAATGTATTTTGCTAGAAAATCAAATTGTTATTAAAAAAAGCCTCCCAGTCCTGTGCTTATTTTCTCGGGAAAAATCTCCTTACATTTCAGAAGAGAATGAACTAACTGAGCACAAAGGCACTGAGGAATGAGGCTGATAACTCATCTATAAAATGTCCTGCCTGAGACCAGCCAGGCTGGTGGTGCTCTGAGAATCCATCTGCCTGTGGAGCAATAACTGCCCCTGAGCTGTGCACCAGGGGCTGTGCTTGTGGTCAATGAGGGTGTGGACACACAGCCCTGGTTGTTCCCAAGTGTGCCCCTGTGACACCACGACCCTTTCCTGAGGATCAGGACCAGGAGTTGGTCCCGGCTCCAAACCTGGCTCAGCCCCAGGGAAAACAGCCTGTGCAGAGCTGGAGGGGGTCCTGCACTGCAGCCTGCCTTGGAACACTGCATCATGGAATTATTCAGGTTGGGAAAGTCCTCCAGGTCATAAAGTCCAACTTTTGGGGTGGGTCTGGGGCTCCTCTGAGCCCAGGCAGGGCAGGCTGTGTGTCAGCAGGGACACGCTGCAGGAGGAGCTGAGGGGTCACATCCCTGCTCTGAACCAGGAAAAAGTTGTGGCAGTTTATTGAAAATATCAACTGTTCCTTGGGGCAAACCCACTGATTTGTGGCACCTCTGCAGCAAATTATTGTATGGATTTTTAGGTAGTTGTTTATTGATACTTATTGCTTTGGTTTGCTTTTTTTGCTACTTTTTCACATTGAATTTTCAAGAATTGAATGTGTGTTTCTCCCTCTTCCCAGAGAAGCTGTGGCTGCCCCATCCCTGGGAGTGTCCAAGGCCAGGCTGGACAGGGCTTGGAGCAACCTGGGCTGATGGAAGTTGTCCCTGCCCATGGCAGGGGTGGCACTGGATGGGCTTTGAGGTCCCTTCCAACCCAAACCATTCTGTGATTCCCTGATTCTCTCCCTCTGCTGTTCCTCACTCCCCCTCCTGAGCAGTTTGGAAAACTGGTCTGAAAGTTGACCTTAATGACCCAGGTGAATGTAGAGAAGATGCTGTTGGGTTCATGAACTGAAGACTTGTTCTTGTGCCATTATAAAGGTGTCATTGAGGTAGCAGAGCAAACAAACTGTTGTTTGTCTCCCCCGCTGTTCCTGTAGCTCATGTTAAACCTTTTCACTCAAATTATAATAAATACAGCACAAAAATAACAACAATAACGAGGTGCAGTTTAAACACAGCTGGGGGAAAACGATCCTTCTCAATTGAACTGTTTGTACTGCTCATGAATCTTCTTGTCATATTTGTTGACTGAGATTTTTTGGTTTTAATGGGCTCCATGAAGACAAATGAAAAAATGCCAGTTATTTAATGAAATAAAATTGCACTGAGGTTTGTGCAGCTCTACCTCTCAGATTTGTGCTTTCCATTATTCCTGGAGTTCTGAAAGTTCCTGGGTGGGGCTGTGGGTTGCTGAGAGGTGAGATGGAGCTTGGGCTGGAGCACTGTTTTGTGTGGTGTTACCTCTGGGAGTGGCTTCAAACTGCCAGAGGGCAGGGATAGATGGGATATTGGGAAGGAATTGTTCCATGGGAGGGTGGGGAGGCCCTGGCACAGGTTGCCCAGAGCAGCTGTGGCTGCCCCATCCCTGGAAGTGTCCAAGGCCAGGTTGGACGGGGCTTGGAGCAACCTGGGCTGGTGGGAGGTGTCCCTGCCCATGGCAGGGGTGGCACTGGATGGGCTTTAAGGTCCTTTTCAACTCCTTCCATGATTCTGTGATGCAGGACCCATGACTGCACTGCAAACCCCCCTCCTGCCCTGCAGAGCCTGGAAGGGAAGTGTCTGTGCTTTGGGAATTACCTGGGACACTCATCCCAGGGAAGGGGCATGTTCAGTGAGTGACAGTCTGTCACTGCAGGGCAAAATACCTTGATAAGCTGCAGCAATTTTAAAATAGAAGCCAGGGAGCAAATGGCCTTGCAGGTGAGAGCACTGAGAGAGATGGGAATTGGTCCTAATGGGCTCGAGCTGTGCTGGGGATGGAGGGCTGGGAGCTCAGCCAGGGCACTGAGCTGCAGGGGGGAGCACAGGGGCTGCTCTCTCCTGCCTCACCTTAGCAGATTTATTTTTACTCTTAATTTTGACAGAGAACTGCCTCAGGCTTGATCTTCAGCTTGTTTGGGTGCAGTGAGGGGCTGCTGGCACCAGGCTGGGGCTGCTTCTCCTGGGGGTGGTGGGGAACCAACTGCAAACCCACAGGTTTAGCCTCAGGTAGGACTTGTAAGTGCCACTGTGGTACTAAGAATATACAAATTGCTGTAATGACAGTGTGTAAAGAGTTGGGGTTTGGCTGGAGGGAATTTGCCAGCAGAATGGCCGAGATTGCCCTGCCCTCAGGGTTTGGCTCATGCTCTTTGAGAGACAAACACAAAGTCTACCCAGAAATCACCAACCCCACTTTTTCTTCCAGAGCTTTGGGAAGAGAAATCCCTGCCAGTAGTGTAACAGGCTAATAAAGTGTCTTCTCATGCAGAAGAGTGTCCTGTGCACTCCTAACAGGGATTGATCTCTGGCTGCCAGGGTTGCTGAGTTTTCAACAAGCGTCTCGTGGCTGGAAGATCCCAACTGACGGGGAGAAGGTGCACGTTAGGTTGGCAATTAATTAAGTGTTGCTGCTTTTAGTCAGGTGGATGTGCTGGTTTTGTCAATGGTAGCAATGTGATGGGACATGGGAAGATTTGTGCTGGAATCTGCTTTGGGCTTTGGCAGAATAGAATATTTGTGCTGGAACTGGCCTTGGGCACAACTGAAGGCTGAGGATGAACATGGAGCTGTGAGAATCCCAACCCCACCTGCCTGAGGAGCAGTGCCTTGTTCTTGGCAGTACAGAGGGAATCAATGATATCTTTAATGTCTGCCTAAGAAACCTGATCCCTCGGTGTCAGTGGTAAAGCCTTGCTCTGGCAGCTTCAAAAATGCTTGTGCTGAGCTCTGCTAGGCCCAGCTCAGCTTGAACTGGTGAGTGAAAATCCAGCCTGTTGAGATTTTGGGCACTGCTGGGGTGGATCCCAAGAGGAGGCAAATATATCCCAGTGTTATTGTTTTTAATTTGTGTTAAAATGAATTTCTCAGGTTAATTACTTGTTGGGTTTTTTTTACCCCACTTTGCACTTTATCATTATGTATCTCCAAATGAGGTTTTAAATTCACACCTTGTTGACAGGAACATTATTCTGGGGATTAGTGATCCCAGCTTGCCTGGGAAGTGTGTGAGCAGCAGCATCTCTGAGGTCCTGGTGAGACAGGAGCAAAGAGCCACAAATAGACCTGTCTGGATACAGGGAGGGATGTGACCATATGCTCAAAGATGTGATCACACTCTTGGGACTTGGCACTTTTTGGAAAAAAGGCCCCTACCCTGTCAGAAAAAACACTTAAAAATACAGATTTGTTTAAAACCTTGCAGACATAAGCCTGCCTCAAACCTCCAGAACTCCAAGCCATGGGAAGGGGGAACAATTAGTTCAATGAGAGAGTAGGTTCTCACAGTAACCCCTGGCTACAGGGGTTGGGGATATGAAATTCATGCAAATACAATTGCAACAGCAGTAAATATGCTCTGAAGTGCTCAGGACATTTCTCAGGTCTTTCTTCAGTTGAGGAAAGAATCTAAACATGTAAACAGTATATGTTTATAGGCCTTTTTAAAATTTTTATTCAATTTGGGATTGGCAGATGTGTTAAAAGTAAGGAGCCTCCTGCTCTCCAGTGTAATGATACTCATTAGTACAAAAAACCTGATGAAATTTGACTCAAATCTTACATGGTAGAAAATTATGCACGTGTGGTGTATGAAGTGAAGCCCAAAGGGAAAATTCCTGTGTGTTGGAGACCCCTCAGAGACTCAGCTCCTCCCACTGGGGCTTTGGCACTTTGCAGCTCTCTGCTATTGAGTTCATTAATCCAGCACTTCTAATGGTTATTTTGGCTTCCCAAGTGCTTGATCCTCTTCAAAGAGTCGACATCCTCTCAGAGCATTAGTTCCTCCCTGGCATTGTGATGATAAGGTATTGATGAGAAAACCTGGAAGATTAAGACTTGAGTTGAGTGAGGGTTGGACTAACCTTAATTAATGCTGTTGCTGCTCCTTCTCTGCCAGTTCATCTGCTCTTAATTAATGTTGTTAAAAAGGCATTAGAGATATGTGATTATAGACTGATTTAGAAGAGCAGTGAGGTGGTGAGAGGCTGTCAGGGCAGACAAAAGGCAGGAGCAGGACAGCAGTGCCCAGCCTGGCCCATCATCTGCACCCAGGAACCAGACAGGGTGTCCCTGGCTGAGCTGACCTGTGCCTCAGGATTAAATACAAACTGCACCCAGCTGAAAATGTGAATCCTTTCCAGTTTTGCCCATTTTTATTGACTCCTGTAATTGCCCTAATGAGACACTGCATTAAGTTGTCTCGTCTCTCCCACCCACTATTTTTTCTTCAGCTTTTCTCCAAGTGGGTTTTTTTCACATGTGCTGCTCTCATCCATGGCCCTTTACATTAACAGTTTGAAATGACAGTTCTTCTATATCTTTTTTAAAATGTTCTCGGGGGAAATATGCTTCAAACAGGGAAATTGTACGTTTCATTATCAGAAAGGTTTCAGGCTTTATCGGAGTCTTTTTGTTATAGTTGTCATGGAGGTTTTTATTATTATTGTTAAATTGAATAATGGGGAGGAACCTGTTCTTAAGCCTTTGCACAAGAAGTAAAATTTAAATCCAGATAAATCTGCTGTGTTTGTAAAAGTGACTCTAAGGTTAACTGCATTTAGTTACAATCGTTGGAAGTGCAGCTTTGTTACTTCATCTGAATTAGAAAGCAGGGGTTTTGCAGCTGTAATAAGGGAAAGTAGAACCCAAATTTCAAAGGCAGATTGAATATCTGGGAGTTATTTTTCAGGGACTGTTTTCTTGGTAATCAGAGGAAACCCTCCCTTACCCTCCCAGGGCTGCTCCAGGAGCCCAGCAGGGATGGAGCCTTTGGCACTGACATGGAAAGAGATCTTGGAACCATGGAGTGGTTTGGGTTGGAAGGGACCTTAAAGTTCATCCAGCTCCACCCCTGCCATGGGCAGGGACACCTTCTGCTAGCCCAGGTTGCTCCAAGCCCTGTCCAACCTGGCCTTGGACACTTCCAGGGGTGGGGCAGCCACAGCTCCTCTGAGATGTTTCAGACAGACCTGAGGGTGGATTTTCTTTGTGGTAAGCACCAAATGCTCCCATTTGGGTGGGACTGAGATGCTGCCCAGGATGAGCAAGTCAGACACATCCTGTCTCAGGACAGGCTGAGCAGGTGTCACTGGCACTGCTCATCCTCCTGAACTTGGTAGTTTAACCCAAATAACTGTGGGTTCCCTACCTCTGGCATCACCTGGTTGGCACAGGCAGCATGGTCAGAGCATCCTCACCTGCACCTCCCTGCTGTGTTTGCAGCAGCATCCCCTCCATGGACACGTGCTCTGCCCCAGAGCTCAGCTGGAGAAATCCCTCTCCCAGAGCCAGGGTGTGATTGTTATTCTGCATTAACCAAGGGTTTGTGATTGTTATTCTGCATTAACCCAGGGTTGTTCGTAGCCATCAAAGATCCCTGGCATGGCAGCAGCTCCTGAATTCTTGGGGCTGGGATGGAGAGTGAATAAGCAATGAGGAGATGAAAAGCTGGGATGTGAGTGGGCTCCTGGAGTCACGGCAGCCAGAGGAGCAGAGGCAGCAGAGTGGAACCTCTTTGAAATGTGGGTCGGCTTCAGCAAATGGTTTTGAAATAGTTTTGTCTGAAGGAAAAAAAAAGGAGAGGAGTAGTTTGAAAATGTCAATAAAATAATAATTCATCTCAGCATATTCAGGCTGCCAGGCTTCAGGGAGCTCCCAGTTCAGAGAAAGCATGAAATGTAAATACTTTATCTAATGTTGGCTGTGACCATCAGCCTCATTATGCCTATGAAATTCATCAGTTTTGCCTATGGATGCTGAAATTTGTTGACAATCAGGAGGAAGAAGAGTCCCTTGAATTGTTTTGATGTGATGCTGTGGGAACTTTCCTTGGATTTACCACTGGAAGGGAAATTGCAGGAGGCATTTTAAAATAACAAGTGCAGATCTTGACCTTTTAACAAAGCCTTTGATGGAAGATGTGAAAAAATGGAATTCATTAGAATACTTCTAATTTCCTGACATTCAAATAGGAAAGACTTTCTCAACGTGCATCTTCTCCAACAGTGATTGTCAGATGTTGTAGTTTAACAAAGGTCCCTGGACTCTCCACAAGCCAATGAACCCAAGGGTTGAGTTTAGAAGTATCAGCTCTACAGAAGGAAAGAATTTCTGTGTCTACGTTGCTGTCCTACAGTTCATTACTGTGGTGTAAATGTCTGAATGAGCTTGGTCTAAAGGTGCATAAATGCATTTAAATGGACTGAAAATTAGAACTATTAAAATAACTGTGTGAATCCCCTAGGAGCATTTTGGGGCAAAATTAAATTCAGGGAACAAGTAAAATATATTTAATAACAAATAAATATACATGGGAATTATTATATATGATTTCAACTATCCTTTTTTTTAAAAAAAAAGTCATAAGAAAGCACAAAAATGATTCTTCAGGCAATTTCTAAGACCACAGGGAAGGTGAACAGAAGCATCTGAGGGCTGTTTGTTCTGGAGGAGAACAGGCAGAGTTCTGGGTCGGTGCCAGGTGGTTTGGGGGGTTTAACACCGATTTAAAGACCCAACCCAAAGCCATTCTTCGTGGCTTTGTTTGAGGACACAATGGGCCGGTCCCTGCTCTTAAGAATTTACCGTCTAAGCAGCAGAAAACAAAGGGATTGGAGGCGAGACGTGTTATCTCCCTCTTGCAGATGGGAAAGCGAGAGGCAGAACAGATGAAGGGAATTGCCGCAGACAATCCGTGTGAACTTCCAGGGTGGGAGTCCCTGGGAGAGCCCCAGAACGTCCTTATCCTTCCCCAGCCCCATCTTCTCCGCCGGGGCAGTTTCTTTTCCTTCTTCCTCGTTGCCAGGGCTCGATATTCGTGCCCTGCTTTCCTTGGCACCTTCCCAACATCTTTAGAGCGTAAGTTTTCCCTTTGGAGGAATAGTGGGATGTGACAAGCGGGGTTGGTTTCCCCAGCGTGCCGAGATTCCTGGTGCCAGGCGCTGACACCAGGCCAGGTGAGAACAATTGAAGGGAGCCCTGAAGCACCTGGTGCTGTTTACTGAGAAAGCTGGGCTTAAAATGGAAAGCAAAATATCAATATGGAGGCAGAATTTAATGCTGTTCCCTTCAGAAAAGACAAGGGAGGAAGGGGAAAAAAGAAAGGAAGGGGAAAAAAGGAATGAAGGGAAAAAGTCGTGCCCAGGGCAGCAATCCAGCGTGTGCAAGGAGGGAGCGGGGTGGGAGGCAGGGAAGGGAGCGGGATTCAGGATTCAGGCTCGGGGACACAGGTGGGATCAATTGGGAGGTAATGAGGGAGATGATAAATGGGGAGGAGCGGGTGGGGAGGGGAGAGCGGCAGGAGAAGGTCGGTGTGGGAGGAGAGGAGCGGCCCGGGACGAGGAGGGTGTTTGTGCAGGTAAGTGATGGTCCGAACCGGTTCGGGGGGTGCTGCTGGTGCGGGGTGTGTGCTCGGCTGCTGGGATATCCGTGCTTTTAGAATTGGTTCCTTGAGTTGAATATCAGCAGATAACAGTGAAAAAAACCCTTGAGTTTTCCTCTGCAGGGGTGCTGCCAGTGCTCGTAGGTGATTCAAAGTTCCCAAAGAAAGCCGCTGGTTTGCTGTGAAGTATCTGAGACCTGAATTTCTCCCCAGTAATTCCCGTCTGGCACCTTCTGGCTCCTAAAACCCCAGAAATCTGTCTGTTAAACAACCCCTTTTATTGGCAGAAGGAACTTTGAGTCATCTCCTGCGCACCAATGTGTAGCTTTGCCTGGACCTTGCTCTGGGTCTGGGAAGCTAAGTGGAAGTTTTGCCATTAATGAGTCTAAATTTGTAGAAGGAATGGAAATTCAGGTCCTGGTTATTTTATTTGAGAAGTATGAAGTGTATCACGTACACATTAGAAAGGTTTTCACTTGAGAGCAGAAAAAGGAGCACTTTGGATTTCACGCTGTGAATTTTCTACAGAGAATGACTCTAAATGCACTTTTTGTAATGCATGACTTTATTTATTTTAAAAAGGGCTGCATTATTAAATTTGGGGTTGTCTGTGCAAACAAACGTGAATTATTTTGCCATTTCAAGTGTTTTCTCAGTCACCCATAAATATGAAAATGACTTGAAAGTACAATTGATCAGAAATGATGCATTGAGTGTTTGCCTACAAGGAGGCCTTTGAGTTCAGAGTTCTGTCAGGTCCTGGGTTCCTCCCTCACCCACAGAAAGCCTTTCTCCTCCAAATGTGCATTTCATAGCAGCAGCTTTGTTTTCTGTGAATGATGCAGTAATTCTGAGCGATCTGGGCTGGTTGAGGAGAAATGGGACTGAATTGTGTGTGACACAGCCTCTGTTCTCAGGGGAGAGGTGAACGGGTCTGAGAGGGAGCTGGTGGAATCTCCCAGGGGGATAAGGGCCTGTCTGGTGGGGCTGTGCTGGGCAGGTGGGGAATCTTTCCAAGTGCATTGGAAATGAAGTGAGGTGATCCTGGAGAGGAGCACGTGGGCTGCCCTTGTCCTTTTGTCTTTCATCCACCCAGAGAGCTTGGGCTGATGGCCCCAGTGAGGACCCCTGGGCTGCTGCTGAGCTGCTCCCACATCTCCAGGGAGAGGTGCTGGGCTCAGCTCAACTCCTGCAGCTTCTGTTTGCAGGGGTGGGAAATGAGGGGGATGGTTTCATGCTCGAGCAGCAGCAGGGGAAGGATGGGATGTGCATCCTTACAGTTTTGGGGCTTTCTGCCTTCGAAGTGAGTTTGATTCAAATTTTGTTGAAAATTGTTTATATTTGGTTAAGACATGGTGTGGGGTTATTGTTTCCTGAGATATTTTTATTTTTCTTAATAGCAAGGTGTGTAGGGAATGGGCTGAGCTTGCCTGTGGTTGGGTTTGCCTTGAATTGGCAGCTCCCACAGTGCCAGGTGACCGTGGGATGCCCCCGCTCCTGTGCAGTCCTGCCAGCCACATTTCTGGCTGGACTGCCCTGAGAGACCACTCCAGAGACGTGGCCTTTAGCAGCAAATTCTCCAAATATTGCTGCCAATCCCTCTCCCCCCGGCAGGGCAGCTTTGCAGGCTGAGCTGGAGCAGCCGCGGCGGTGCCGGAGCAGAGCCCGGTCCCACCCCCGGCCCTGCACCCCCTCCCAGTCTGTCTCTGCATTGTCTGAGGGTGCCCGGGGTTGGAATTAGGAGCATCAAGGGAATTTTGACTGGATCAGGTATGCAGTTCTAAGCAGATTATGAAATGTTGGCTGTACCACTGAAGTTTGAGAAATGGGTCGGAGTTATTCCAGTTCAGGGAGCGAGTGCAGCCGTTCCCTTCGGAGAGCCTGGCACTGGGTCACTGCACCTCCCTCTGATGGGTGCTGGGGCAGAGGCACCCAAAGGAATTGGGTCTGTTTGACCTCCATTGTCACACAGGGGGGAAATAACAGGGAATAAACAGAAGCTGAGACCGCATTAGAGCAAGTCCTACTTTTGTCCTATTTTTCCCCTGCCTGGCGAATACTAATGTACCAATCAAAGGAATGTACTTTAAAGTGTTTGAAATAACCATCCTTGTTAGAGGCTGGTGAGGAGGGGAAGGCTTGTCATTATGCAGTGCTAAAGATCGAGGTGATCTTTACATGCAGAGGGGAAAATAAGGGGGAAAAGAGTCCAGTGAACTTTCCTGAAGGAAGGAGCAAACAAACCCTCTGGGCAGCTGCTCCATCCCCAGAGCACTTACAGACCTGCACAGCAGAAAAATGTGCCTCTGGCTGGATTTGAGCTGCACTGAGAGATGTGTTTACCCAGCTCTCACTGTGTTTTAAAACACTGTGAAAGAGGAATAATCCAGGTGAGGAATAGGAGACTCTTAAAAAGCCAAGTTCAGTTGAAGAGTGGTCAGGTTTGTATTTGTAACCAGAGTATTTATTCATTTCCATCTGTGGAGGGGAGTTGGTGCTTCCAAGGGAAATTCGGGGAAAGGAAGGCAAATCCAACCAGCTGTGTGCTCCTGCATACAGGAAGGAACACACTCAGGTGAAGGGGGAAAGCTGGAATGTGTTCAGGGGTGCACCCAGCCTGGGTGCTGTGTGGTCACCTGGGCTGTCCCCAGTTCCCTGCTGGCATTGATCATGCTCCTTGTGTGTGGGTGAGAGAGGGGAGAAGGAGAAGTGCTCCATCTTCCCTGCCTAGGTGGGAGTGGAGAGGGCAATGATGAGCCAAAGGTCTGACTCAGGTGTCCCCACTGAGACCACAAAACCTGTGAGGGCTCAGCTGCTGGAGGGGTTGCTGGGCTGTTCTGGGAAGGCAGAACTGTGATCTTGGAGAGAGCAGGGAAATGATGACTGAGAAGCCCCGGTGTCTGAGGATAGTGTTATGAATCTTGGAGAACCAAAGGAGGAGGGATTAATAATGCTCTTTGAGGGTTGTTATCTACCCTGGATGCTGGGCTTGAGAAACAAATGCCTGACTGCAGGAATAAAGAGCTTTAGTGGAAGGGATGGATGAAGTAAAGGAAATGGAGCAGAAATGTGACTTCCAGATAATGGCAGGACAAAATCTTAGACACAGATTGATGAGTCTGTGGTGGCCCTCTGAGCAGAAGGGCCATGGTGAGGGTCCCCCACATCACAGAGCAGAGAGTTGTTCTGCTCTAAGGGAGAAGAAAGTTAAAATTCCAGTTTGTGTTCCCAGATTCATTTGTTTCTCAGGTTTGTGTCTGTGGCTTGCTCAGTTCCCATGGGATGTGCTGGGAGCTCACCCCTTGCACACCTTGGGTTTCCTGTTCCCTCCCTGTTTCTGGGCTCAGTTGCTCATTCCCTTCCCCAGGTCTCCTCTCCAACCCTGCTGCCCATCTCTCTCTCCAGACCCCACAGCTGGATTGCTGCCACATTTTCCCCTTTTTCCCCCACCCTTTTCCCCCATCAGTCCATTGCAATAAGGAGACATTACCAAGATGTCTCTTAAGGATTTCTGTTTATCCACTTTGAAGACAACTCTGGTGAAATGTTTTCTAGAGAATTCAGCATTTCTGGCTTCTCAATTTCCTCTGTGCACAGAGAACCTCCACTGTCAGATCTTTCTAATCTCTCAGGTTTCAAAGCTAACGGCACCAGGCTAAAATTACCCCATTAAATATCAATTAACATAAATCATCACAAGATGCTGCTCAGATTAAATATGCTCCTACTGGGTCTTTCTGTCTGGAAATATAACTGAGTGAAGAAATGTTAAAATGAACTCAGTTGGATATTCCATGTGGTTTTTTTAGTGTTAACTTGGTGTCTTGACTGAGTTTGTGACTGTTGACATTAAAATAAAATAAAATCCCTCCTGTTCTTGGGCACATCTCCCCTTTGGCACAGGGGTGGGCTGTTCCAGGGGGATGGGCTCGGACTAAAGGCACATTGAGGCTGAAGGGGGTGAATTAATTCTGGCTCAGGTTATTAAACTGCATTTGCTCTTTGTGTGGAAGAACTGACTGAGGTTTGGTTGGGTTCAGTTCCCAGTGGAAGTGGACTGACCCTGCTCCAGCCTGTCCTGAGTGAGAGTTTATATGAAAGGCTGAATTGAGGTGGTTTCAGTTCCAAATTGACAGAATTACTATTTGAATTTTTGCCATGTGGACAAGTCCTAGATGGTTTTGGTGACTTCCAGACCACAACAGAAGAATTGATGATATATGTCTGTGTGTGTTTAACTTTGCAAAACAAGTCCTACTGCCTTAAAATGTGAAAGAAACTCATGTTAAGAGGTGAAGGAGAGCAATGGAGGGAGACATTAATCTTTTTTTTCCTTTCCTGGTGGCTGTTTCACCCTTGTCTGGCAGCAGCAGTGATGATGAATACATGTAACATTTTCCAGCTCATTTCTGGGTCACTTCTCCGAGTGCTTTTGGAAATGACTAAGCAGTCTTTAAGCTGGTTTTACAGATATGCAAATGGCAAGCTCTGCTTTCCCCCCCCTGTGGGTTCCTGGGCTTCCCCACGTGTGTGAGCTGCTGAGGGCTTGGTGCTGGGGGGCAGAGCTCTACTGGGACCCAGGGGCACATCCTTGCACTGCTGGTGGCTCCCTGGGCAGGGTTTGCTTCTAATCCTGTCAAGGTTTGTTGCCACAGTCATGGAATCCCAGAATGGGTTGGGTTGAAAAGGACCTTAAAGCCCATCCCACCCCTGCCGTGGGCAGGGACACCTTCCACCAGCCCAGGTTGCTCCAAGCCCTGTCCAGCCTGGCCTTGGACACTCCCAGGGATGGGGCAGCCACAGCTGCTCTGGGCAACACCTGTGCCAGGGCCTCCCCACCCTCCCAGGGAACAATTCCTTCCCAATATCCCCTCTATCCCTGCCCTCTGGCAGTGGGAAACCATTCTCCTCGTCCTGTTCCTCCATCCCTTGTCCAAAGTCCCTCTCCAGCTCTCTTGGAGCCCTTTTAGGCACTGAAAGGTGCTCTAAGGACAGCCCAGAGCTTTCTCTTTTCCATTCTTCCCCATTAAATGTTGTCTCTAGGGAAGTGAGTTTTGTCAGACAATACCTCCTTTATTTATTTTTTTTTAACTTCTTTGACTGTGAAATGTGAAAAATGGGGATTGTCTTCCCCACCCCTTCCAAGGTGCTTGGAAATCCAGTGATGAAAAGATGTACTTGGGCTCAGGGAGATTATTTTTTCAATATAATTTGCATCTACCTGTAGTGTAGAAAGTGATGCTTGGAGGGCAAGTTCAAAGTCAGCAATTCAGCACCAGCACGAGGACTTTTCACCAGGGATTGGTGTAAAATGTGAGGCATTTTAATAACCAAGCTGATATTGGCACTTAGTGGCAAAGTACAGAGTTTGCCCCCAGGTTGTGCCAGTGCCTGGGGAACAGGGACTGACCTGGTGTCTCACCCCCCTGACGGTGCCATGGGCTTGCCAGGGGTCAGGCACAGCACTGGGCTGGCAGCTGAGACCCACAGGGAGTGAAGTCTCTGGTTTTTTGGGTTGCTTTTTGTTTCAATAACAACCTCCTGACCCAGCTGCTGTGCTGTGGAAGCTTTAGCAGCATCTGCCACTTTGGCAGCTCCTCAGCCAGTTGTGTCAATGGGTTCTGAGCAGATTGGGCTCCACAATGGTTCATTGAATCCACTGGGCATTATTTTTCTTTCTGACTCATCTTTTAGTAACTTTGTTCCAGTGTCAATGGATTGTAAACCCTCGTGCAGCCCCTACAAGCAAACCTGGGCTGGGACAGGAGCAGGGCATGGGCTGAAGAGCCCTGTGTGGGTGTTCACACCCTGCAGCCCCTGGGTTACTGATTCCTTCCAGTTCAAAGGCATTCCCAAGACAAGTGTTACTCAGGGATTAAAAGGCAACAGCAAATATATGTGTGTAAGGAAGCCATACCTTTGTTATTATTATTGTTAATGCATTAATGATGCAGCCCCACGTGCTGTTCAGAGGACATGGCTGTGATGTTCAGGTGGCCCCAGTGACAGTAGCACAGGATATCCTGTGCCCTGAGCAGGAGACAGACTTCAAACTGCAAAAACAAGGGCATTGGACCTCCATGGCTGGAATTTTCCTCTGCCTGACTGAGTTTTATGGTCTTTATTTTGCATTAGGAGCTTACTGTTGCTGCACAGCGAGGCTGCCTTGGGCAGAGCTGTCTCAGGGAGTAAGTGAGAGTTCAGCTGTTGCTCAGCTCAGATCTGTGTCACTGCCTCCCTCCCGAGGCTCCCGAGCACAGGTGGGAGGGGTAGGTGCTTGTAGGGTTGTGTTTTTACTTGCCTGAGGTCGGTGAGTTTATGTCAGGCTGAAGGTCTGATGCAAATGGTGGTGAAACCAATAAATGTCAGACTCCTGGGCTGGGCTTTGGCTCCTGCTCTGATCCAGTAACAGAGCAAGGACAGTGGAGCTGATCCCTCTGAATGTTAGAGCTGCACTTTGGGTGATGAACACCTGATCTTTGGGGGGGACTGTTCTGAGTGCAAATTGTCATAGAACCACAGACAGGTTTGGGTTGGGAGGGACCTTAAAGTTCATCCAGTGCCACCCCTGCCATGGGCAGGGACACCTTCCACTAGCCCAGGTTGCTCCAAGCCCCGTCCAGCCTGGCCTTGGACACTTCCAGGGATCCAGGGGCAGCCACAGCTTCTCTGGGCAACCTGTGCCAGGGCTGTTCCATTATAAGACACTTCTAATAATTGATGGTAACTGGAAAGGAAAATATGGTGGAAAATCCAACAGCCAAACCAGATGAGCGAGAGAAGTGTACAAGTGAACACGTTTCACTTCTCTAAGACCTTTAGTGAGAGGCCAGTTCTCATCCTGGTTTTGAGCTGGTTGTGTGTGAAAAAGCTGTTTTCCTCTCCAGCAATCATGCAGTGATTGTTTAATTCATGGATGAGTCATTCCAGGATCTGTTATCTTCTGGAGGTGATAATTCAGGAAAATGAAGAGAAACCTTGATCCCAAGTGGCACCATTTCAGGCTCAGGTGGATCCAAGTTGGAGCTGGGAGGGTTGGGAGCAGGTCTCTGTGCTGCTTTAATGATCTTGGCTGTGCTTTGCACATCAGTTCAGATAACCTGATCAGTTCTCAGTTTGCTGGTTTTGGAGGGGATGGAAGTTGCCTGTCCCTGCTGTGGAAGGAGGGCAGCGCAGGTGTTGGCAGGGCCAGGCAGGCAGGACACTCCTGGTGTGATCACACCAGCCCTCCAAGGAGAGCAATGTGGATGCAGCATTTCTCCTGCTGTTGTCCTGAAAAACAATTTTGCTTTAGTTTTTCATAGGCAGAAATTACCACTCAGCTTCTGTCCAGGTCATTTCACACTCAAACATCCTTTTTTTTTTTTTCAGAGAAGCTGTAACTTTTACAAACTTTGTGGGTGCTGTAGCGTATTATCACAGCTCGCTTATTTTCTTCCCTGAGTTATGTGGGAAACCAGAGTTCAGCTGCTTGTGATGCATCCCTGTTTGGTTTTTTTTCCCCCCCAAATCCTGTGAGATTTATGTTGAAAGATTTTTTGGTGAAATCTGCTGCCTTACAAGCTTGATGCTGCTCAACAGGTCAGGCCAGATAAGTGTAATGTCTCCTGAAACTCAGTTCCTTCCCCCCTTAATCTTCCCAGTCCTGTTTTCCAGGTGACCTGCCATGTCTCTGTGGGTGACTCCATCCCTGGGCATTACTATCCTTGGTTAACATGTGGGGGTGGGTTTCTGGTGTCTGAGAGGATGTCACGGAAACCCAACCGGTGCCTTTTGCATCCCATTTTTCTAACACATATGAGTGTTTGATTTCACAGCCACGTAAGATTAAGGCCTGTCTGAGTAATATCCTTTAATTCTTTCTTCTGATCAAGCTCATGCTCTGCTGTGATACAGATGCTGACTAATTTGCAATATTGTCTGAAGGAAAGCTGTGGCAGAACGGGCTCTGCAGGCATTCAGGAGTGTATACACACTGATTTGGTTTTGGTTCCCTCTTTCACATTGGTGTAGATGACTTAAAAAAAAATTAGGACATGTATTTTGCTTGCTGTAAATGTAAATATAAATCCTCATCAGCAACTGTGTAATCCGGCAATGATCTCTCTTAAATTGAAACAAATAATAAATTTTGTGAATGGAGTTGAGGATTGATGGTGTCATCCTTGCAGGCAGTTTAGATGTAAAGAGTTTTATATTGACTATGCAAATCAACGTTGAAATAACACCAGAAGGGAACCAAAGATAAAAGAGTTGTTAAACCTTCCTGTGAATCCTTGCAAATCAGCTCCCCGGCCTGCAGCAGCTCCTCTTGCTTTGCACCACGGAAGGTTGGGCTCTGCCTGCTGGTTTTCCCTTTGCTTGGGCAGTTGGAAGGACTGGGATGCTCCAAGAGGATGGAAGCAGGTCAGTGCTGTCCTTCCTGCAAAGCTTGTTTATCCAGAACATTCTCAGCTGGAAGGACCCGTGAGGCTCAGGCAGGATCACTCAGTGCAGCTGCTGCTCCCACCCCAGGAGCTGAACAGCCCCTCTTCCCCCTTCCTGCCACATCCCTGCCTGCAAACACGGGGGATCCTCTCTTGTCTGCAGCCCAAGCAGCTCCAGCTCACAGCCACTCACTGCCCGTGTGCTCAGGGAAATGAATCCCCCTGGCTTCGAGTTTAACTCTGACCCCCCCAGGACTCCGTGTCCTGCAGAGGAGACCCGAGTCCCCCACGCTGGATTTCTGAGAGAAGGATTTAATTCATTCCTCTGTCTGCAACAAAAGGACCTGGGGGTCCTGATCATAGCTCAGTTGGCCATGAGTCAGCAGTGCCCTGGCAGCCAGGAGGGCCAGTCCTGCCCTGGGGGCACCAGCCCAGCATCACTGGTCCAGGGAGGGGATTGTCCCTCTGCTCTGCCCTGGGGTGGCCTCTCCTCCAGTCCTGGGGGCAGTTTGGGGGCCACAATATCAGAAAGATCTAAAGAGAGTGTCCAAAGGAGGGACACAGGGGTGGGGAAGGGTCTGAGGGGCCACACAAGGAACAGCTGAGGGCACTTGGTGTGTTCTTCAGCTGGAGAAGACGAGACTGAGGTCAGAGCCCAGCAGGGTCTGCGGCTCCTCCCGAGGGGCAGCTCCGACCTCTGCTCTGGGTGAGCAGGGACAGCACCCAGGGAAGGGCTGGAGCTGGGACAGGGCAGGGTCAGGTTGGATCTCAGGGAAAGATTCTTCCCCCAGAGGGTGGTTGGCACTGACCAGGCTCCCCAGGGCAGTGGGAACAGCCCCAAGGCTGCCAGAGCTCCAGGAGGGTTTGGACAACGCTCTGAGGGACAGGGTGGGATTGTTGGGGTGTCTGTGCATGACCAGGGGTTGGACTGGATGGTGCTTGTGGGTTCCTCTCAGCTCAGGAGACTATGATTCTTAGAGTAATCGGTACAGGCTTTGTCTTGAAGATCTGTGGTTGACTTGGGACCCAACCCTTGCCTGCTGCATCTATTCCTGTGGCTCAGTGTGGAAAAACATCCTTCAGTTTTGTTTAAAAATCTTGCTTATGGTTCAAACCCAAATGACAGAGCATGAAATGTACACGTGGGTTGGTCCCCTGATGATCCTTCAAGTAAATTAATCTGAAAAATAATGAAAAATACTTGAAACAAACCCTCCAAACGTCTCCATCCCAAAACACATCATAATGAGTCTCTCTCCAGCACAAACAACAGAAATCAAACTCCACCCTCTGCTCTTTTCACAAGAAAAGCGACATCAAAGCCGAGGAGAAATTGTCCCCTAATCACCCACAGCAGAGTCCTTTGGGAGTGGGGCCGTGCTGCTCCTGGGGGGCTCTGTGGGCTCTGAGGTTTGGGGGTGTCTGTGGGTACTGGGGCTCCCTGGAGGGCTCTGTGTGATCTTAAGTCTGTGAGATGAGTTTGAGGAGGAAAGTGATGTATTTGGGAGCAGGGATTGGTCCTTTCCTTACTTGGTGGCCCTGACCTGGAACTCCAGGTGTCCTCCATGACCAACAGAGATGAGCTGTTATTTTGGGCAGGAGCTGGAAATGAAACCCAAGTGAACATTGCAAATTACAGAGCTCCCGAGGATGGAAATCTGGGTTACTGCACACTCCAGTGTCAGGTAGGGGTGTTTTTTATGGGCTCTGCTATTTTTTGACTGCTGTGACACATCAGGGACCTCTTCTGGGTTCTCAGGGCTCTGTTTGGGATGAAGTCTGGGGTATTGAGTAGCAGATCACTGGGGCAGTGATGGAGTCCCCATCCCTGGAGGGATTTAAAAGCCCTGTGTATGTGGCACTTGGGGACATGGGTTAGTGGTGGCTTTGACAGTGCTGGGGAATGGTTGGACTTAATGGTCTGGGAGGGATTTTTTTCTACCTTGAATGATTCTCTGCTTCTCTAACATTAGGGAACTGTAATAGGTGACGTGTCTTTGGTCCTGGTGGAACCAGGAGGGTGTCTGGTGTTCAGCTGAGGAGAAGCTGAATGCAGGAGCAGCATCTGCTTTCTCCCCATGCTCTGACCTTCCTCCCATAAGGACCCACAGCAGGGAAGGGATTTGGCATCCTCTGGGCCAGAGCAACCTCTGGGTTTGATTCCCGAGCATTGTTCCTCAATAGCTCAGTTACTGTGTGAGCACTTGGGTGCCAGTGTGGGGAGGCAGCACTCAAACCCCCAGGCTGTGTGTGCCAGTGCCTGAAATGGGGGCTTTTGGGTGAAAAAGGGGATGCTGGGGCCCAACTGCTGCCCATTGGGGAATTGTTGGGGAAAAACCTGTGGTAGGACATAAAAATTGTACTGTGGTACTGAACCTTCCCAGCCTGACTGCCACCCCTCACCCTGGGGTTTGTGGTGGGAGTAATCCTTGTGCAGTTGCAGGATTATTTGTGGAGTTAGCTGCTGTTCAGAGTAAATACCTTCTGAAATCTGGCCTGATGTTATCACAGAGGATATTCCAAAGTCGTATTTATGGATTCACAAGTGTTATCTGGACGAACGTGTTGTTTGCCCCCCGCTCACACCACGAGCCTCTGCCCTGCAGGGAGGGACAGCACCAGGCAGGGCAGTCACAGGGAAAGGAGGATTTGTTAACACAAATGGGATTTTTCAGTAGGTCTTTCTGTGTGTTGGAAACGTGCAGCTAATGCTGGGATTGAAATGTCCCCCAGGGAAACAAAGGTGATTTTACTGGAACAGAAATGACACAGTGGAACCTTTTTCCTGCCACGTTTCTGCAGTGCCCAGCAGCAGGATTTCACTTGTTTTGGTGTTCATTGCCCTGCCCTTCCTCTCCATCGTGTTGAGAGCTCTGAACTGAAGCCCAGGTGCCAACACTGGGGTGGGTCACACAACCCAGAGCGAGTAAATGAGGTGTTAGATCTCTGTTTCTCAGATGTTTTTACTGAAGGAGCATATTTAATCAGCCCCAGCAGGCTAAAAGGCAGTTTTCCGGGCTGAATAACTGGATTTCTGTGGTACAGTCCTCCAAAGTAAAATACTGACAAACCTGGTGACTCTAAGTGGGAATGTCACACCAAAAGCAACAATATTTTACCCTTAGTCCCACTTCTCCCTGCAAAATAGAGATGCTTGTACATCCCCATCCATCAGCTGACAGCTCCTTGCTTACGGAAATGGTGATGATTTGACATCAGAGCACTTCTATTTCCTTAGTGCCTGCGCTGGAAACCCTTTAGCATTTTTCACCACTCTCCTCCATCTTCCTGCCTTTTTTTTTTTTTGAACTAGACTGCTATTGAATCTCACTTGGGTGTATAAAAGTGCACCAAGCTGGACATCACGTAAGATAAAGTATTTGCTGATGCTTAGTAAGTGGGATGTGTGTTTGGGGATGCAAGGAAAGAGAGGGGAGTTGCAAATAGGAGTAGCTGTAACCCCAGAGCAGCTCAGGTAGGAAGGTCTGGAGGTCTCTCTTCCAGAGGCCAGATCAGGTTTCTCAGTGATTTATCCATCCTGGTCCCCAAAACCTCCAAGGACAGATCCTGGAGAAAAGGTTTTCCTTAATGCCTCTCTGCAGCTTTGCACAGGAATATAAACTCATCCAGCACTTCCATGGCACGCTCAGATACAGAGCTGTTCCCTTCAGGACTGGGAGGGCTGATGGAGGAGTTATTTTTAGACTTAGGTGGATTTTTGCATCAAGGCTCTGTGCATTAGGCAGTTCCTTTGCTGTGCCAACACTCAGAGGACAGACAGGGTTGCAGGGCCACCAGACCACCCGGAGGTAGCTGGAGAAAGAGCCGGCAATTAAAACCCTTCCCGGCAAAGGGCTCCGGCGTGGGGGGAGCACTCAATGGCTGTGGGAAAAATAAAAGTTAATGGAAAGTAATTTGGCAACTTAATCTGGAGGTTGGCAGGGATCCAAGTGGATAATAATTTGATTTCAGCTGCTTTTGTGTACTTAGTCATTCAGATACCCTGCAGAAAGTCACGCTGAGCTGGCTGGAGATGGAGTGAGCAGCTCGTGTCTGGAGCTGGTGGGTCCAAGGTGTTTGCAGGGCCAAGGCTCCAAGGAGCTCACTGGGGACAAATGAAGGAGGGATGGAACTTACCCTGATGGATTGGTGTAAACTCTTGCTTTGCAGGGACATTTGCTCTCCTGTCACCCTCTTGTTGTAAGAACTTCCAGCTCAGGCAGTCTGAGTGTGATTCTCCTCCCCCTCTTCCCTGTTTCCAGCAGTTCCTTGGAGCCCTGTGACAGTGGGACAGGCAGCACCTCCCTGGGAGGGCCATCCCCTTTAAGGTAATGAGAGGAGCCTGACCCAGCACCCCACATCTCCACACACAACACAAACCTAATCAGAGCACCAGCTATTTCCCAGCCTTGGGGATATGCTCCATTCTCTCTCAGTGTAATTAAATTCCGAGGGTGCAGTTGTTTTGCCCTTTCTTCAAGTTCATGTCAGCATCTTTGATCAGAGGCTTGTTGCTGTGTCCTGTGACTTTGCCTTGGTGATGTTCTCATGCAGGATGTGCTATTCTCCAGGTGTGAGGGTGTGCACATCACCTGGGCTGCTCAGCTAAACTTGGCTGGGGTGTCCATCCCCTGTGTGTGTCAAGGTGTTATTCTTACCTATCCAGAAACACCAGAGTGGGATACAGGCAGGGAAGAAAAATACCATTTTATACATAATTTTTGTCTTTAAAAGTACTTTTCAAGTGCTATTGCAATTAAGGTTCTTCCCATGCAATTTCTTTACCATGTGTGGGCAGTTTCTGGCTGGATTTATTTTCATTATGCAGTTGTTCATTCTAGTGAGTCCTGTGTATGTGGACCCTGAGGAATCCAGTCAAACAAATAAATGGATGGAGGTCATTGTTCAGGTTCTAGCATAGGTTTTCTGAGTCAGATTTAATTTAGATACTGGGAAGAAATTCCTGACTGTGAGGGTGGGGAGGCCCTGGCACAGGTTGCCCAGAGAAGCTGTGGCTGCCCCATCCCTGGGAGTGTCCAAGGCCAGGTTGGACAGGGCTTGGAGTGTCAGCAGTGCCACACTCTCCCTGTACTGTATTATTTAATTAGTGAACTGGCTGCAAACTTTGGCTGTCTCAGCTCTCCAATGAGCCCCAGCCCAGCTCTGATCTCTGCAGGAAACTTGGTTCATGTAAATATACCTGGGGCTCTCTGGAGTGTGTGTGTGACTCTCCCTGCTTTGGGGATGTGCAGCAGCAGTGTTTGGGTCTCGTGGCTGGGGCTGTGCTCCCTCAGCCCTGCAATCACACCGGGGGATTGCAAAAGGCTTTTATGCCACTGTTTAATTTTGGTGGGGAAGGGTTTGCACAATGCAAAGACTAATTAGTTGGGTTAAATTAATAACAGAAGAGCTGCTGTTAGGACAGGAGCAGTGGATATAAATTACTTGCACGTTTCCAAGGCAGGAAGTGTTCCCCACGAGCCCGGGATAAAGCCTGGGCAGCTCGGAAAAGTGCAGTTATTTTATTCCTCAGGATTCCACCTTCTGAAGCAAGAAGAGGGAGAGTGGCATTGCCTTTCTCAGGGGTCTGAAGATTAAACTTTCTCTAAGACCTGAGGCAGCTCTTGCAGAATGCAGGGCAGGGAAAAGCTCCCCGTAAGGAGCTTAGTCTTTAATACCAGACGGAGGATGATAAGGGACCAGTGATCAAAGCACTCCCGCTCTCTCAGGGCTGTATTTACCAACCTCCCTGCACACCGCTCACAGAGTTTCCCCTGCATGTTACATTTCTGGGGAATTACAAAAAAAAAGGGTGCACATTTTAAATGTAGAGTTTTAATTAATGCCCCCCACACCCTCCAGTTGAATGCGAGATTTTATAGAGGTATTTTTCTTGTCCCAAAAATTGAATGCTCCAAGAAGAGGAGGTGTTTCCTGGCATTTGGTGCAATTCCAGCAGCTGTTTGGTACATCCAGAACATCCTTGGTGTCTCTATTGGGCTTTTTCCGTGGCAGAAAGAGCTCCCAGTGGTTCTGTGAGGGAAGGGAAAGATGAATTATCTGGTGGCTGACATTTGTCAGTCCCAGCATTGTAAAACTTCACACAGTCCCATATGTTGCTGCTCTGTAACCTGTGAGCCCGAGAGAGGAACCCCCAAACTGTGCTAAACCCGTCTGTCACATCGGGTAAGGATGGAGATCCCAGCTGCTGGCAGAAGAGACCATTGTTCTGTGGGGATTAAAAAAGACACGCTGTGGAAAAGATGTTTTACTGTTGCATCAAGAAAAGGGTGAAGTCTAATGTAAATTATCTATGAGAGATCAGGGAGGGAAAAAGGAGTAGTTAAATTATCTTTTTTCGACAGAAATTCATCAAAGCCCATTTTATTTTGCTTCTTTCTTTGAAGATTTCTCTTCCTAACCAAGCTCATTTCCATCCCATGTTTCTTTTTAATTTTTTAAGAGAAGTTGAATAAGGGCAAATCATGAAATCAGGAATTATGATTTGGAGTTCTGAAAATTTAGTGTAGGTTCTGTGGCCTGTTGACTGAGTTCAAGGATGCTGAAAAGCTCTGGAGATGTTTTAGGTCAGGAGTTGCCAATGAACAAAGGTACCTGATCTCCCCTGTCTCAGTCTCCCACAACACAGACAGGGACATCTGGCTGTGTTGTGGACTAACTTGGTGACCCCTTTACTTGGCATTTTGCTTAATCCCTTTATTGGGTGTTTTATACTGGTGGAATTTTTGGGTGGGGACCATTAGCTGATGTTGTGAGTTACTGTTATGGGTCACATCATCCACTTAGATTGTCGTTACTACGTTGGGTATAAACCCCCTTCAAATTTTGCTGACAGCAATAGAAATATGATCCCTGATGTGCCAGAAATAAAGTTGTGACAGTTTTTCATGTCCATGTTAGAGGTGTTGGTCCTGCAGCCCAAGAGCTGCTGGGACTCTCTGGCAGGAGCACAAACATCCTGGAGTCAGGTGGATGCTCACAGCAACTTCTGTGAGGAGAAGCAGCCAAGATCTCTGGTCAAATAGTTTTGCCAATATTATTTTTATAGATGGAGGAAAAAAACCCTGTTCTACTTGAAAATCAGGAGTAAGTTAGGTGGAGCAGGGGACAAGGAAAAGATGCAGCTCTTTCAGGCAGAGATGGAGAGGAAGGATGTTTCTGATCCAGAAATCAAAAGGAATAAGAAGCCATTCTTCCTGTGCACTGAGAAGTTTCATGAGAGTCAATGAACATCAAAAATCATTGTGTTCTCCCTGGCTGCTCTGGCTCTTGAAGTGCTTGCTGATGAATGGGAGATGATTTTTTGGCCCTGCTGAGTTTCTTGCACTGTGAATCCATCCTGGTGATGAACTGTCACATAACTCTTCCCTGGCTGTCGAGCGCTGGAGGCAACAGCCCCAGATTCACCCAATCCATCATTCTTTGTAATCTGGAAGTGCAGAAAGCTGCACATCCAGGCAGCAGGTGGGAGGCTGGATGGTCTCTTCCCACCACTCCCTCTTTGGGGGTTGGATTTTCATTCCCTTGGCTGTCAAACACGAGGGTTGCTGTGTTGTGCAGCTCAGCTGCTTTGCCCTGCAGCATCTTCTTGATTTGAGAGAAGTCCTTCTGTGTGCCTGAAATGAGTGCCAACCAACCAATTCTGTGTCTCAGTGTGTGAGAGGTCTGTGCCTGTCTCTGTTACCAGCTCATGGAGTGTAGTTAGTTCACATCCAGTAACATTTGCATGCTCTGGGGGAGGAGAAGGTGGCTTTGAAATGAGGCAGCTTTTGTTATTTTTGTCATCCTTGTTTAACCAAACTGCTTTGGATGGAGCACTGCAATGTTCACAGCTGCAGTTCCGTGACTTTACATTTCAACAGCAAACCAACACAGCAAGAGAGTCTGTTAAAGCCCAGGTCTTTGCTGTAATCTCTCCTGAGATCACAGGAGTCATTCCAGGCTGCTCTCTGAGAGCAGCTGTGTTTGCTGGAGTCTCAGCTCCAAGGAGCCAAAGTTACCTGCTGCACAGCTTTCCCTCTCAGTCAGGTATTTTTTGTGGTGTGTGTGTGTAAGGTGGGTCTTATAAATTGTTCTCTCTTGGACTTCAGGATGAAGGAGGCGACTCTTTTAGTTTGGGGGAAGCAATCTTTACATGAGAGTGTCCTCATATCCTCATTGTAGTTCTTTAGTGTTGACAAAGCACTCTGAGATCCCTCTGCTGAAGAGACTATTAGATCTCAAATGCATTATTGCTCACTTTTATAACCGACAAATCCAAAGTGCTGCTTTGGCAGGAAGAGCACTTTGAAATATTAGATTTATTGGGAATTGTTGTGTGTTGCTGTAGTCAGTCAGTTCTAGCAATGAAGAAGTCTGAGGCCAGGGATCTGTTTGCATCATCCCCACTGCAGGCTGAGTGCTAAATGGGTCTGTCTTGCCTGGAAAAGCAATTTCCTGGTGGCTGAGCCTGTCTGTGGGTCCTGTGCTGTGGTGGCAGCTCTCTGAGGACAGGTTTTGTTGTTGATGACAAACCAAACTGAGGAGCATCACTTAGGGAGCTCGGTGCAGCACTAGAGTCTCTCTTCTTGTCCCTCCTCCTTTTTCTGCCTTTTGCCTGCTTGCTCTGTCTCCAATCAGCCTCATTAAATAAATATGATTATTCAAAAGGAGAATTATTGTCTGTGTTCATCGTGGGCAGCCACTGGTGGTTGGGTCATACGAGCTGGTTTTGGATTCCAGGAATATTTTTAACATGTGGAGCAATTTCCCTGAGATGCTGTCAGGTCTTTGTGAGAAGGATTTTAAGCAAGGAATTTTAATTTCAATCAGGAAGTCTGTAATGATGTTTGTAGTGTGCTGGAGTTACAGCTGAGGGTTGTGATATGAAGTGCAGAAAGTTCTTCTCTGTTACGTTCATCAGATTTTGGATTAGATGTAATTTAGGCCATCCTGAAAGATAATTTTTGAAAAGAACTTTATTGATTTAGAGTAATGTTACGAAAAAGTGACTTAGACTATGCTCTAACTGACTCCAGCATTGTATATTCTGTAATATCTTTTATTTCTCCATGAAATCAAAGACTAGAAAATAAAGAGCGGAGGGGGGGAGCGCTGTCTGGCTTTCCCCCGTGGAAGCTGGCTGGGAGCTATTAAAGTATCAAGGCACATGACTAATTGAGTTATTGTCAATTAGGGAGCTGAGGAGGGCTGGCTGCTTCCCCAGGAGCCGGCAGGGCTGGTGCTGGCCGGGGCTGATGTTCCCTGGCTGTCAGACACGGCCGCCTGTTCGCTCCGCCGGAGCCGGGTGGGAGCGGGAATGCAGGACACGGGCAGTGATTCTCCAGGAAGGCTGACAGGAGCTGTTGTGTAACGTGTCCTGATCCCCTGCGTGTCACAAGTCCCTGTGTCAGCCCCAGTTATTTTCAGTGCTTGTTGTTCCCCCCCCCATGAATTAATATTGTCCTAGCTAGAACAGCTGGGACCAGTTCATCACTGGGTGGGTGTAACCCAAAACTGTGTATTCTAGAGCCTTCCATGCCATTGCCCAGAAACTGTTATCAATGAACCATTTACACCATCTGCCCAGAGCAGCCTGACCCCTCAGGCTATGAGCTGGGTGTTCAGAGGCTTGTGAGATAGGAGGATGCTCCTGTCCTCACACCCAGTGTGGAACTCCCCGCTCTGAGGGAGGCACTGGGCATTCCTGCCTGAACTGGAGGATATATAATCTTGGAGTCTTGGGATGTTTTTAACTACTCATGGGATCCAGAAGGAGACTGCAGACCACCACTCTCAACCAGACTGTGACCACCACTCTTGACCAGACTGCACCAGCACTCCCATCAACAGGTTTTTCCCTCTCCTTTTGCTTTGGACTCGGGGGGCCCAACAAACACCACTCTGTTCATGGCCCAGGGTGCTGGGTTATACATTTGGGTTTTGCGGGTTAAAACCAACTGTTTGTCTGTATAATCGTACTTATTGTATTATTTTATTAAATTGTTATTCTGACTTATAATCTCTCTTTTGAGTTGGGTTCATTTCCCCTGCTGGTTTACCTTTAAACCAGCACAAATATGCAGAGTGCTCTGGCTTTCCTGGAGTGCTCCTGCCTCGGAACCTGCACTGGGAGCCTGTGGCTGCTCCCTGGGCTTGGGAATGTCTTCTTTAGTTCTTCCTAAGTCTCACAGGGGGAACTTTGAGGAAGGTGTCTGGGGGAGGAAAGATAAACTGGGTCAGTGGGTGTGCTTTGGGCAGGAGCACTGATGGGCACAGCCCACCCTGGGCAGGAGGTGGGCTGTGCTGGTTCACTCCACTGTATCAGAAAACCTGATGTGAAACTGGAGGAATTACTCCAAACCATGTCAAGGGGAGTAGGAGGAGGGAGGAATATATTCTGGGATCTGCATTGAAACCTCCTTCTGCTGAAGCTGTCAGGGACTCTCACGTCAGGGACTCCAGTGTTCCAGTTGGGTTGGTGTCCTATATTTTTATATGTGCTTCGCCTCACAGTAAACTCCTCATCGCCGTGATCTTTGTATCCTTCCAAACTGTGACAAGAGCACTGCTGGAGGGTTGTTCAGCACTGGCAGGGGCTGCCCAGGGAGGTTTGGAGTGCCCAGCCCTGGAGGTGTCCCAGGAAGGCCTGGCCGTGGCACTTAGTGGGCTGGGGACAAGGTGGGGATGGGGCACAGGGGGGATCCATGGGCTGGGAGGGCTTTTCCAGCCTCAGAGATCCTGGGATTCTGTGTCCAACCTCTGCTATTGCAGGATCACAGGGAGCCTGGAGAGGCTGGACAAGGGTGTGAATGACCACAACGTGGTGTTCCATGTTTGTTCAGCTGCATGTCTAGATTGGAAGCCTGTCACGCACTCCTTAATTTCTTTTTCCCCCTCGTTCCTCCATTCCCAGTCCTTGCACTCAGCCTTGGGTTAAGGAGCCCAGGGCCAGCAGGAGGACCAGGCCAGCCTTGCCAGGTGTGTTGTACACACACCTTCCTCAGCAGGGTCATCCTTCATGCCCGAGGCTGGGATGGAAAAGCCTTTCCCAGGGCTGGGGTGTGAGCAGAGAGGCAGGAAGAGCCTGGAGTGCAGGAGGCCTTGCCTGGCTGGTTCTCAGTGTCCAGAACTTTAATGAGCACCCCTGAAGGCTGTGGGGTTTGCACTTGTTTATTGGCTTCAGTGAGAACAGCCCAGACTGAGCTGTTCAGATATATTTGATTTAGTGATGTTGTTTCCTAAGTCTGGCAGAGACCTTCCACCTTGCAGCTCAGCTTGCTCTGCCTGTCAACACTCGTGGCAGCTCCCTGTGCTAAAATTACACTGGAAGAATAAAATGAAATTTATTGCATCTTTAATTGGAATTTCACTGCTTTTGTCCACCTGATAATGAATTCTCTTCAGCATGGGGAAAAAAATAAAACTGGGAGAGATTCTTTTGCAGCAGCCAGTTATTGCTGGGGGTAATTACAAGCTGTATATCCAGCTAATGGGGGTTTGAACTGTGGTGGGAAGTTCATAGCTTGATAAAAGTGTTTTGCATGCTCAGGGAAAGAGCTCTGAGTTAATTTTTGGCCTCAACTAGAAAATCATGGTCCTTGCCTGGAGGTGTTGGGAGAGTGTGACATTGTCCTGTGCCCTGGGGTTGGGAAGGAGCAGCTGCCCAATTTGCAGCCAGGGGGGTGTTGGGGAAGGTCTTGGCTTAGCTGGGTGTTGGTCCTGCAGGTTTTGTGGCAGATGCAGACTTGGTAATCCCTGCTAAAGACAACTCACCCCCCATGAACCTTTGGCACAGCCTTGTTTGCAAAGAACTTACTGGCAGTGGTCAGAAACACAAGCAACATCTGGAATAAAAACTTTGGGAATATTAATGTGAATGATAAAATCCCCTTGCGTGGCAGTTTCAACTCCTCATCTCTGTTTGAAATGACCTGATTTTTCCAGAAAGCCTCTTTTTTGATTTCCATACATGTGAAAACTTGCCCTGGTGTGTTTGGAGAGCGCAGGTTTTGGGGGGTGCCTGGATGATGCCCTGTTTAGCAGCTCAGCAGTGGGCATGCTGTTGGCAAAGAGGATATAGAGAAATGGGTGATAGGAACTGCCTGGGCTCCCATAAATCATCTCATTCATCTGCTCTTTGGAAGAACAGGCAGCTTGTTCTTGCTGTCCTGTACCCAGACGGGGAAGGGAAGAGCAGGGGGAGCCTCAGGAGAGCAGCTGCAGTTTGGTTCATATTCCTGTGCTCTCATCTCCCTCAGGAATGACCATCTTTCCCTGGAGTCTGATGGTCCAGATTGAGTCTCTCTGTATCTGTTTGTTAGAATCTCTTTGCAGAATGAGCCCTTGATGTCACGTTGTCCTTCTCGGATGGATGAGAAGCTTTTCTGTTGCTGCTCCTCCAACACAACAGCCTGCACTCTGCAGGGGCAGGACAAAACAGTCCCTTGGGAACCCTTTACTGATTAAAAAAACAACTGCAGGGCCAGGGGACCACTGCAAACAGGGCTCATTCATGGCTGTGACAGCAGCCCTTGTCTGGGAGCTGTGGCACAGCTGGGCACTGAAGGCATCATCACCTCCAGGAATGAGGGTGTTCTTCTAACCCCCCCCAATAAACACTTACTGCAGGACAGACATTCCACACACACCCAAGCAGCCCAGAAGGCCTTCTCTGGCCACATAACACAGCTGAAACCCAGCAGTGAGGTGGTTTCTGTAGAAGCAGCCCCTGGGGTTGGGGTGACCCAGGCTGGGTGGGCTGTGGGGACAGGATGGGATGGGATGGGGGGGTGTCCATATGCAGAGGTGAATGGGATCTGTGGGGATGGGGTAGATGAAGCCATCCCAAAACTGGTGGCACCTGCTTCTGAAGAGCCCCTCTGGCTTTAGCTCTGAGCTCCAAATCTTTTCCAACCTCTTAGTTCCTCTTTAATTCCAAGGAGCTGGGTCAGGGGACTGATGAGGTTCATGGGTTATTCCTTAAAACTCTTGTGTCAGAAGGGTCCCTTCTCCCAAGTGACTGACAGGATGGAATGAGAGGAAATGGCCTCAGGTTGTGCCAGGGGAGATTTGAGGTGCTTGTCAAGCATGTTTGGAGCTGAATGTAGGTATTTGTGTGTTTTCCTGTTGGCTGTCACTGTTGCCTGGGCTGTGAGTCCACTCTCAGCAGCAGAGGGTGGCAACTTCATGTTGGACTGACAACAAAATTATTTGTAACATTCTTGTGTTGTGTAAGAAAAAGATTTGCCAGGCTTAGCTGGTAGCTTTGCATCATCTTCTCTGAAATGTAGATGCTCTGTAGTCACAGAACAAGGAAAAGAGTGATTATGAGCAAGTCAGGGGTTTAGTTTCATTTATCCTTGTCTGAGTTATATCAGGCAAATATCTCTTTGGAAGCAGCTGACCAGCAATAACCCAAAGCAGGATAAAATCTCTGGATTATTTTTACTGAATAGAGGCTGTAAGGAGTTGGGAAGTGCTTTCCTCCTGTGGCTGCTGCTGAATCCTGTGAGGTGGTGGGTGCTGGGTCAGCCTGGAGCTGAGCTCTGGGGGCAGTGCTGTGTGATGCCACCCCATGTGTGATGACCTGGGTCCTGGGGCTTACCCCAGGGGGGAATTCTGTGGGTTCTCCTGGCTGCGGGTTGTCCCTGAGATGTTTAATAGGCACAGAGTGTCTGCTGAGGGCAGCACAGCCACTGGCACCTGCAAAATGTGAATCTCTGCCCCTGCCTTGCCCTTCTCATCCATCTGAGAAGCAGAAAAATAAGTATCAGAACAGGTCAGGCTTCATCTAATTAAACCCCATTTGCTCTGTCAGCCTCAGGAGCTGAATTCAGAGATTTGGGTGTGTTAAACATGGAAAAGGGATGAGTTGTGGTGGGTCCGGGGTGTGTGCTGTGATCACTCTATCAAAGGCAATGTCTTTAGCTTGAATAATCTACACTAATCTTGACTGGGATTCATCAATTTAAATCGATTTCCAGAGCAACATCTGCAGGAATTAAAGGATTATAAAAATGAATGAGTAATTTTTCTCAATCCATTGTTGGTATGACTGGAAAAGGGGGATGATTTACTCCCCGGCAATCTGTAATTCTGCTGGTTAATAGGCTGGGTGAAATCCTTCCTGTTTGTGACAAGGGATTACAGGACTCTGCAGTGAATTAGCACAAACCCCAAATGAATCTGTGGCAAGTGGCAGCATAGATGAGGATTTATAAGGATCTGATCAGGGAAGTTTCTGGCAAGATTTGCAATGACACACTTAAGTTTGTGCATATTTCTTGGACTTATGTTTAAACAGAGATTATAGAAAGTGATTGACAGTTGTTATATCATAACTATGGATGTGTGGAAATACTAATAGTATGGAATCAAAACTTTAGAATGGTGCAACACCTCTTAGTAAATTAATAAGAGCAGTGTATTAATTAAGGCCAATTTTGCTGTAGTTATTTGTTAGGCAGACTCAAAGGAGGATACAGAAATTTCTCCAAGAGCTGGTTGTCACCAGCGAGTTAATTATGCACGGTGGCAGAAGGAGCACATCTTCCAAGAATGAGGGATCAGCAAGGGAGGCTTTGATTTATGATTAAAAACATGAAAGAGCTTGAAGAAATTAGCAGGTGCCTACGAAGGGAAATAAACAATGATCAAAAAGCAGATTGCTCTGGGGAGATCCACAGGCTTGATGTGCTGCCTGTCCCCAAAAGGGGGGAAAACCAACTAAGAGGTAGAAAAGAGATGTTGAGATAAGTGAATGGAGACTGTGCAGTAACAGCCTCTCTGGGGTAGAGTAAAAAATCTCCTAAAAAGGAACAACTTGGAGTGAGGGGGGAAAAAATGCTGATGAATTATTAGTTTGCCAAGACAAAAAGTTGGATGAATTTATCTATGTGCAAATGAGCTGTATTTGCTGGTCAGGAAATGGAGTCCCAAGAGCCCCAACAGTTTCCCTGGAGCCTTGCTAATTGGGTTTGTCTGGAGCAAGGCAAAGTGGGTGATCTGAGAACATTGAGTGGGGGGGTCCCTTTTGGAAGGGATCTGCTGACAGGACTGGATTGGTGAGAGCATCCCCAGGCACTTCCCACTGCCCAGAGACACAAATCCTTCAACAGTTTGGGTTAGAAAGGACCTTAAAGCCCATCCAGTCCCACTCCCTGCCATGGGCAGGGACACCTTCCACTAGACCAGGTTGCTCCAAATTGGCCTTGGACACTTCCAGGAATGGGGCAGCCTCAGCTTCTCTGGGCAACCTGTGCCAGGGCCTCACCTCCTTCACAGGGAAGAAATTCTTCTTAAAATCTGTTGGGAAATGCAGCTGTGCAAATGGATCCATTGGAAATGCAGCTGTGGAAATGGATCCATTAGAAACATGGCTGTGGTTCCTGTTCACATCCCTTGTAAAGAGGGTAATTTAATTATCCAGTAGAACACGTAGGACAGAGAGTCTCTTCATAAAATAACAATGGTTCTGTAAAGCAATTAAAGAATTTGCTGATGTCTTAAGCCACACAAGCACAATTTAAGAGGTTTTATGAGTTGTAGGAAAAAGAAAAACAGATTAAGTTGTACACTGCTCGTATTTAATTTGGGACCCTTTAGCTTTAGTTACAATGCACTCAGTGTTGTTTTGTAGCTTCATTGCCATCTTTGTCATCGGGGACAAAGAGGAGAAGAATATATGGAGCTTTCAGAGAAGGGAAGAGAACAACAAATGGCATGTGTTTGACTCAGTTTTGCTTAGAAATTGCCTACAATAATTTTCCTGGATATTGCAATATCCTGAGCAGAGTTTACTCCAAAGGAATGTTTTGTCTGCCTGTGTCTCACACGTGCACTTCTCCCACTCCCTGTGTGAGGGTAAAGGGAGGAGCTGGGGACATCTGCTCGGGGGTTAAACACAGAGGGATAAATACAGGGGATATTTAAATACAGGGAAAATTTCGGTTAGATGTGTGGAAGGAATCCTTCCCTGGGAGGGTGGGGAGGCCCTGGCACAGGTTGCCCAGGGAAGCTGTGGCTGCCCCTGGATCCCTGGAAGTGTCCAAGGCCAGGTTGGACGGGGCTTGGAGCACCCTGGGCTGGTGGAAGGTGTCCCTGCCCATGGCAAGGGGTGGCACTGGATGGTCCTTAAGGTCCCTTCCAACCCAAGGCAGTCTGGGATTCCATGACTGCAGGCACAGGGTCTTCAGAGGGACACCAGACACTGCACCCACAGCCCCAAGTGACTCCCAGCAGTAAAATCCAGGTGCTCATGCCCTTCCTGCTGCTCTGAGTGACAAAGCCCCTCCAGTGCTGCTCTCCTGGCAGGGCTGTTGGCTTTGCTGTCACCTGATTTGCTTGTCAGCATCTCGGGGCTGCAGCATTCGAGTCCCTTACAAGGGTTTTATCTTAACTAAGTGTAAGGCATTTCATAACCTTTGGGCTCTCCTATAAAGAGCATCACTTTATATCCTAATGAATGCTCCTTCAGGGTTTAAGATGATGCAAAGTGCATTTAATGCTTTCACCAGCTTTGGGAGAGATGTGGGCTCCTTACAGGAAAAGAAACCAACAACCCATAGAGGTAAAGCTGGGGCGTTCTGGCAGGATCTAGAGTTCAGTAAAAGGCAGAAACGAGGTTTTTGCACATCTATTGTGTGACTTGCAATCCATTATAAGAATGGGAGGTAATAAAACACCAATAGTAATCACCGTGTGTAAATTCCCTGCCTTAATTTTGTGCCTAATGGGCAATACATGGCAGTACCAATTATCCTGTATTCTCCATTTGCAGAGGTAGCACTAAAGATAATGTTCCTCATTGCAAATTCTATTATCTCTAAAAAGAAACAGTTAATTAACCCCATAAAACCATTAGCAGATCATTCTTAGTATTTAAGAGACATCTGGGTTCTGGGAGAGAGGCTTTTGCCAGCAGAAGACTGTGAGATCAGCTTCAGGTTGCTCAGAGAAGGTGGTTTCATGTGGGCAAATAGTAAATAACAAGTAAATAATGTGTTAATGATCAGCATTAGGTGGGAAGGGAACTCTGGAAAGGTGTAGCCATGGCCAAAAATCCCAAAAAGTGGAATCCAGCTCCCTGGGTGACACTGGGTCTCCTCTGCAATATTGCTGGAAAACAGGAAATTTTCATGCAAGTTTGTGTCCCTTTGGAGTAACACATTCCTGTGGGGAGGAACATCTCTGAGCCAGCATCAATGACACAAGCACTGAATCCTGAGTGGTTTTCAACAGTGTGGAGTGGGAAGGCCCCTTGTACTTAACCCCTGTCTGAAAGGAACATTTCATGTTCAATGGAACTTCAGTGTCGCTCAAACAGACGCTTTGTCTCGTGGGTTAATTCACATCAGGCATCCAAAGAGGATTTCACAGTTATTTCTTTTTGGTGAGGAACAAAACTGCCCCAAAAACATCCACGTCAGAGCAGAGAAAGGCAAACTGTGAAAATCCTCCAGGCAGAGCTGATTTTCTGAGTGACACAGAGAGTGGCCACCACCCATTCCTTTAGATTGCACTTGTGGCTCTGCCAGAGAGCAGCTGGAATACAATAGAGTTGTCTTGGTGTCTCAGTGCTGCCACAGTGGTGCAGTAGCTCCTGGGTTTCCCAGGAAGGTGCCCTGGGTGCTCAATGCATGTTCAGTGATTCCATTCCCCCCAAAAAATTGGGAGATCAATCCCAAAGGTTGGACTCTGTGGTCTTGAGGTCTTATCCAACCTAAATGATTCTGTGAAAACAACCTGCAGCCCCAGGTGCCTCCCCACACCCCCAGCCTGTCTTGTGATCCCATTCCATTTCTCTCCATGGGCAATAAGGCTTCGAAATGTCAATTTAAAGTGATTTTCTTTCTTTTCCTTTTATTTTCTAAAGCTGCCATCAACTATTTATAAATGATCACAGAGATGCTGGAGGAAATTAATCTGCTAACCAGATAAAGAGAGTGATATGTGGCTCATTTACTCTTCTCTTTCCCTGGCTTTCTCCAGAATCAATTGGACTCTGCCTCCTGATGGCTGCTTAATTCCCAGCCATTTCTGGGTGGATCAGATATGTCACTCAGAAGTTATTACAGTCCACCCAAAAAAGAGATGCAATTTCTCAAGGTTAGATGCTCACCAAGGCCTGACTTGACTCAAACTTTTTGTAGCAGAAAATGATGTTTTTCTAAGGGATGTTACAAGTCACTGTTTTTAATGCACTGTGGGGAAATAGGATGGATTTCTGTAGAACACATTTTAAATCTGTGAGTGAATCTTCCAACTTGCATGCAGTCAGTGCCTGTTCTCCCAAGAATTCTAAATCTGCAGGTTTTTAGAGTAATACATCAACACATTTGGGTTTTTTTTTATCAGTTGCATCCCATGAAGTTTGGAGGGTTTGCCCTCAGTGATGCTGTTCCATCTCCTGCTCCCCCTCCCCTTCCAGGCTCTGCATCTGTCCCTGAGCCCCTGTCCCTGGGTCATTCCTGCTTTATGGCTTCTTGCTCTTGCTGGGAATTTAATGAAGTTTTAGTGTCAGAAACTTCTCCCTGGGCACAGTCTGGACCTGGAGTGTTCAGCCCTGACCTCTCCATTGGAGTCAACCTTGATTTCCATGGATAACTTGCCAGGCTGAACAGAACAAGGACTAAATATCCCAAACCAGCTGCTCCAGCCAATCCAGCTCCCTGTCCCCTCTCAGAGCAATTCAACCTTTCTTTATTTCCTGGATTATATTTCCATTGTTTGCCTTCAAGGAGCTTCTCAATGGAACTGTGGCCTATTCCTGGCTCCTTCCAGTTTCCAGTTTCCTCCAGTGCCCCATTTGGAAGTGTCTGTTCCCTCCAGTTTTCTCTGGATTGGGCCAAGCAATGTCAAATCCAAGGAAATGCAAGTCAAGATCTTCAGGTTCAGCAAAGCACTATTCCCAAGTGACTGGTAACTCTCAGAAGTGACAAAAAAAGGAAAAATGTACATATTTTCCTGTGTTTGCAGGGAATGGCTCTGACCTGTGAGACAACAGGGTGATAAAAGAGGCAGGGGCAGTAATGAGAACATGGGAATAACTTGCAGGCCAACATAAATCTCTCTTTCTTAAAATATCTGCCTGTTTTCTGCCCATCTGCACAGACCAATCTCAGGGAGCAGAGCTGGGAATAGGACAGGCAGATCCTCCCCATCTGCTCCAAACCATCACAGAGCTGTTCCTCCCCCTCAGGGAGGAGGGAAAATGGATAAAGGACTGATGGAGGGGAAAACCCAGAGTGTGAGTGATCCAAAAGGTCCGAGGGCAGGTCTAGTGTGCTCCTCCCTGGCAGGAGGGAGGAGAAGTTCTCACCCTGCTCCTGTTGAGCCTCTCCAAGGAGAAGGACTAACCCTGACATGGGAATGGAGACTTTGATTGATGTTTTCAGAGCAGGAAATGTCGGGGGGCTCTCTGAGCTGTAGATACCATCATATTTTTATCAGCAATAATAATGTTCATTTATTGAAAACCTGTCTTCTGCAGCCAAACTGGAGATTACTCCACTACATTTCAGGGAGAATTTTGACTTTATTAGGGCTTTAATCTATTGGCTTTTTCTTTGGAATGCTGTCTTGTATGTTCTATCCATTTTATGTTGAAAGAGCCCCTTAAAAATCAAAATAATGTTTAAAAAATGAGTATCAGAAGCAGTAGAAAAAAGAATGAATATCACCAAAAAAGAAAAACCATCTGGCTATTTCTGCTCTGCCACCTGTGTATGATTTATATGGCCTGTGCAGTAGAAAAAGCCCCTGTTTCTGTCTTTTCCCACTTCAAGATGATGGAAAAAACCTGTTTAAATCCAATGTTTATTTTACTGCAGAAAGTTTAGAAATAAATGACTATTTCAGTATTTAGTAACATGCTCTCTGTGATGACCTCAAAGAAAGAAATATCCATGCAGGGAATGACTGAGTTGTACTGAGCATCTGCTGGGCATCTCTGATTGGAAAAGTATTGGAAAAGCACTGGAAGGGCCACGAGTTCCATCTAAAAGGGAATCTCAGAGGATATTTTTGCTCCCTGTGATGGTACAACAAGGAGCAGGGAAAGGCACCCTGGGACTCTGGGCTGAGGTGGGGAAGGAGGAATCCTGGAGCACTGGGAGGGCTGGAAAAGCCCCGTGCCCTGCTGGGGGAGAGGAGGGAGCCTGGGAGGGGAGAGGGAGAGCTGAGGGAGAGCTTTGGAGGAGCAGTGAGCTGGAGGGGGGCTGGTGCCATGGGGAGCAGTGCCCAGGGACTTGTCCTTGCTCATGTGGCCCGGGGGTGATCAAAGCACAGAAAAAAAAAAAAAACAGATTAGAATAAAAATCATGCTTTGCTTCCTGAGCTGGGAAGGATGGGAGAAGCTGAGATTTAAAGCATCCCATGGCAGGTTTCAGTAATTGTGATCTAACCTGGGGGAGGGATTGGGAGTTGGGATTAAGATTTACCAGAAACCTGGTCATTGTAGGAATCCTGCCCAGGGCAGAGGTTTGTGTGGCTGCTGGTGGGTGCTGATGGGAGACACTTGGAAAGGACTGTTGGAGCAGGATTGTGCTGGCACCTACAGCTCTTCTGAGGGCACCAGTGAGGGGGGATTTGTAGAGGAATTATCATTTTATAAATGAGGTTTACATAGAAGATCACAGAATGGTTTGGGTTGGAAGGGCATTAAAGCCCATCCAGTGCCACCCCTGCCATGGGCAGGGACACCTTCCACCAGCCCAGGTCACTCCAAGCCCCGTCCAACCTGGCCTTGGACACTCCCAGGGACCCAGGGGCAGCCACAGCTTCTCTGGGCAACCTCCCCACCCTCACAGCCAGGAATTCCTTCCCAATATCCCATCTAGCCCTGTCCTCTGGCAGTGGGAAGCCATTCCCCCTTGCCCTGTCCCTCCATCCCTTGTCCCAAGTCCCTCTCCAGCTCTCTTGTACCCCCTCTTGAGATCCTGAATTCCTTCAGGGAGATGTTTCCTCCTCTTTAGAGCCAGACTCTGGTTTTGACTTTCCACATCATGTAATTTAGCAGGTAAAGAATCCTTTGGCTAGTGTTAGATCAGCAAACAGCTTCCCTTCCAGCAGCCTTACAAACATGTTTTGTTATGGAAATTTCAGGAAAAATCCTCTTCCTGATAGAACTGTCCTGAGCAGTGGAGTTGTGTTGGTACCAGTGTTTGGCTCAGCCCCAGAAATGGTTGAAAGGCAAATCAACTTGGGGGGTGGGGTGGGGATGGCATTTTTTCCCCTCTCTTTTTCAATCAGGATCTCCATTTTGATGGGTGAGGTTTCAGAATAGGGGAGACAGAAGTCCTGGTTGTTATTGGAAGCTGCTCTGCAGGCAATTGCACCACTCAGTAGAGGTTTCCAGCTCGAGGTGGGGGTGGCAGCTGTGTTATGTCCCTGTCAAATTAGAGCCCAGAACACTGCTAGGCCATCGAGTCACTCAGGCCCAGTTCAAATGGAGCCACTTCAAACGAATGGAAATTAATGGAAACGGATAATGGAAATCATTGCCTTCAACAGAGATATAATGTGTTTAGTTTACATGTGTCTTAATGGAAATGGATGATCCTCATTTTGGATTTAATGGAATTCCTGCAGTCTTATTGCAATGTAATAGAAAATAATATTCTGTAATTGAAAATCAATTCAGATAATTCCTATTAATAATTAACACTCTTATCTGGGAGTTGTCTGACATCTATAATTTAGTGCAAGGGCAAGAAGCACCTCTGACAGTGAGGGGAGGTTCAGTTTTGGCTTTCAGGTGTTCAATTTGCCGAGGAAATAAGGAATTGTGCTGGCAGGGAGCAGGTCCAGGCTGGGAACTGAGGTGCTGGGGCTCCCTGAGGGGGTGTCCTGGTTACTCCTGGAGTTTTATCTGGCCTTTCGGCTTCCAAGGTTAAATAAAATGGGGAGTGTTTGCAAGGGATGGGATTCAGGGGCCAGATGAAGGAAGGGCCCCCAGAGCTGCTCCCCCTCAGTGCCAGCAGGACTGGGCACAGGCTGGGATCCAAACTGAGGGGTGGGTGAGGTCCCCTCACCCTGCACAGCCCCCAGTGCTGCCATCAGGCACACTCCTCCCTCACATCCAGCTCTGTCCTTCTCCACTCACCCTTCCCTGGGTGGATTGAGGCTCTGCTGGGGTGCTCTGGGGGTCCCTGAGGTGAGGGAGGTCCTGGCCCATCCCCTTCCCAGTGCTCAGAGCCAAGGGCCAGCAAAGAGCAAGGACTTACCATCATGTTCCCCTTTCCTGAGTTTCAAAGGATGGTGTTCATCACCTTCAGTGGGTTGGTTGCTCCAGGTCCTTGCAGGGGACAGGATCACCCTCAACCAGACATGGAGGAGAGATGTGCCCTTGGCTCACCTCCCTTTTCCCATCAGCTCCTGAGGGAAGGTCATTCAGCTCCAGGTGTCTATCCCAGACAAACATAACACCACTCAGGATCAAGCCCATCCCATTCCCTGTCTGTGCTCCTACCTCTCCAACAGCTGTTCCAAGTGTTAAAAGCAATTTGCTTCCTCCAGAGACGTGGAAATGCCAACAGGAGCTGCAAACCTTCCTGCCCATGATGAGCCAGGGAAGTGCAGCCTCCCCACCCCTGCCTCCCCCTGGGCTGGCTGCAAGGGCAGCTCTTACCTAAAATAGGATTTGCTTTAAACTTTCTGGAGGAAAAGCCTTCCTGGCTGTGTGCTGAGGGCCACTGTTGTGCTCGATTCCCATTCTGAAAGCTGGATGTTATAAAAATAACACAGCTCTCCAATTCCCCACACCCTGGTGGTTATTTTTAGATAATGGTGGTGGGGCAGAGGATGGGTATTGATGGTCCAGGTTGAAACTCCAGCTCTGTTTGGAGCATTGCACAAGGGCCAGTGAAGTTTGTTCTGGGAGTTTGTTCTGGAGGAGGAGAAAGCCCAGCACTGGATCTGGCTCTTAATTTCCCAATTCAGTGAACAATCGTGTTCCTGAAGAGAATGGCAGCACAAAATGCATTTCAGCTGATAAGTAATGGCACTATATTGCAAGTATTCTAATTGAGAAGCTTTTTTGTTCAGGAGCCTTGTCCATTAGCAGCATTTAACAGCACAAGCACCCATTTTCCCTTTCATTTTCCAACTACCAATTCGAAATAATTAAAAAATAATTCCCCTGAATGCAACTTTTCTCTGTTTTACAATGAGATTATTAAGCAGTGTCACTTCAACAGTAGCTCCCTTCCTAATTATTCATTCAGGTCCACAGAAATCCTCCTTTCTTTTTAATTACTCTTTGACATTTGCTCTGCAGAATTTTATAGCTACCAGTCATCACTTGGCTTTTTTTTCCCATTTCCTCCATCAAGCTGATACACTGAATTGCTCCTCTCAGAAACTTTGTGCTCTTGACTTTTGGAATGGCTGTAGAGGAAAGTCTCTGCTGTTGCTCTTGAGCTGGAGAGGGAGCTGCAATGCTGAGTGCAGACCCACTCGAGCAGCCAAGCTTGGAGGACTCTTTGTTCTCTGGGGATGAAGTTGGTTCACATCACCTGGGCTGCTCTGCTCCAGGGGAGAGTCATGGAACCACAGGATGGTTTGGGTTGGAAGGAACCTTAAGGATCACCTTGTCCCACCCCCTGCCATGGGCAGGGACACCTTCCACCAGCCCAGGTTGCTCCAAGCCCTGTCCAACCTGGCCTTGGACACTTCCAGGGATGGGGCAGCCACAGCTGTGGTGTTTTAGGTATTTAGGGACCTCTTCAGTACCTAAACACCACTGAGGTTTTGCTTTGTATTTTTAAAGCACTTAAGAATTTAAATTTAAAGGGATTTAACAAGCTTTCTACTGTTCTTGCTGGTATCAGGGAAAGATTTATGAATTCCAAGGTAAATGTTTCTCCTGGATCCCCAGACAGGTATTTCACGTGCACCTTCCTCCCAGTTCAAACAGCAAATGGCATTAATTTCATCTTGAAACCTCAATTTGAGCAGGTACCACTTAGCAGAGTTGGTTGTTTTCAAATAAATAAGGTGCATTATCTGTGTGATCAGCAGGAAGAAGGATGTGATTTTAATCAATGAGATAATTCCAGGTTTCTTGCCCCAGCTGATGTGGATAATTTTGTCAGTGTGAAATGTGTGCCCTGTTTTGGATTGTTTTACCACTTGTTTAATTCAAAGGCACCCAGACATTACAGAGAACATTTATTCATGTGTGAGCTTAATATAGTCCCTGCGTAAGACGGGATCGTGTGGAGGAGCCTTAAAGTAGGACAGCATCAAACACTGGGGAGAGTGTGATGAGCCTGCACAGGCTAGCAGTGTATAATATCTCTAAATGCTTATCTGAGACTAGAAAATAAACCATTCTGAGCAGAAAACTGACATTCCCTGAAAAACAGAGGGGAAAAAAGAGAATAATTGAAATGAAAGCGTAACATCTGCTTTGAAATGTGCAGCACAGAGAGAGGAAGAGGGAACTTCAGAGGGAAATGGTTCAGGAGGAAGTTTCAAAGCCTCCATTAGATGGGGGAGTTATAAACTCTTTCCCTCGAGGATGCTGTTGAGGTGTCAGCCCTGATTGTTTCCCTCCTGGGAGCTGTAACTGGTTACACACGAGGCTTTGCACCCACCTGATATTTTCAGTCGTAAATGTGGGCAGTGCAGCTCATCTGGGATGGGTCTCTAACCTTTGTGCATTACAGATATTGCATATTTAAGAACCTCGAACATGATTTCTAAACCCATGTTCCTGTGCTGCCTTTCCTGCCTGGCCAGCCCTGGGAGTGCTCCAAACATGAGTGGAGCTGGAGCTCCATGGTGTGGTTTTGTGGCCATGGTGGTTGGTCAAAGGTTGGACTTGGTGATCTTGGAGATCATTTCCAACATTCCTGGTTCTGTGATCCCTTCCACCAGCAGTGCAGGCAGGAAGGAGGGTTTATTAATCTCTTAAAACATGTTTCTCAGTGGTAGAAAGAATAACCAGAGACAATGAACTGAAGTCAGCTCCTCTTCTTCCCCTACCCCACGGAACTGCTTCTTTAGTGGGATTAAATCATCTCAAAAGCAAATAGTAATAACTCAAATATGGTTGTTCTTACAGCTTTGCAAGTGTGAGCTGCCAGTCCCCTCTGCAGGGACTGATCACTGCTCCTGGTGGGAAGGTGTGACCAGGGCAGGCTGGACATGAGCCCTGTGCTGACAAGTGAGGAGGGGCAGGTTCTCTGTTGGTGTTCAGGCTGTGCCCTCACTTCTTTATCCCACCTGGAGCTGGAGGAGCTGCTGGTGCTCTGTCTTCCCCCAGGGAACCCTTGGAGCAGGGGCTGAGCTCCCAGGGTGGAATCTGGAATGTGGGTGCATCCACTGCAGAGCTGAGAACTGCCCTGAGACCCCCCTGGCAGGGGGTCAGGGGGGGCCTCTGCAATAGGAATCCTAAAAGAATAGGATTTTTTAAAGGAGCCAACCTGGGGTGTCGTGAGAACACAAACCTTGTGAGCTGCTGTGTCCCTGGTACCCAGGGCAGGGCTCTCCTGTTCTCTGTCATCTTTAAAAGAAATTACTGCCTTGGGCCAGGAGAGCAGGAGAGTCAACTGATTTCATTTCAGGTGAACTGGTTTTTATGGGGGTTTTGGGTGTACATTTTCTGGCAAAACACTGTTCAGATGAAAAGTGCCACTTTTGATTCTGTTCTGCCTGAAGTGGATCCAGGGAAAGAAAAGCCTTCATTGTCATGCAAGTTGGTAAAAATGTGTCCTCTTCAGGCTGGGCTGAGCTGGAGTGAATAATAATCCTGTGCATGGGAATGGTGTCCCTAGGTAGGGAAAATCAGTTATTTTCTTATTTATAGTAACATTTTGTTATGTGCAAAATCCAATGAGGGGTCAGTGAGCCCAAGTCAGCTCATTACTGAGAATGTACTGCCCTGCTTTCTGTAGGATCACAGAATCATTAAGGTTGGAAAAGGCCTCCAAGATACGGGGTCCAATCTTTTGGTGCAAGAAGAAAGGAAGGAAGAGCAGCATCTCCCCTGCATGGGGCTGCTTTATGCTGGCAACAGGAAAGCTGGAGAGGGACTTTGCACAAGGGCCTGGAGTGACAGGACAAGGGGGCAATGGCTGTAAACTGGCAGAGATTAGGTTTAAATTAGAAATTAGGAAGAAAATTTCCCCTGTGAGGGTGGGGAGGCCCTGGTACAGGTTGCCCAGAGAAGCTGTGGCTGCCCCATCCCTGGAAGTGTCCAAGGCCAGGTTGGACGGGGCTTGGAGCAACCTGGACTAGTGGAAGGTGTCCCTGCCCATGGCAGGGGTGGAATGAGGTGACCTGTGAGGTCCCTTCCAACCCAACCCAGTGTGGGATTCCATGAAGGGGGTAACAAACAGCACTGAGTCACAGCTGCTCCCACTGGTGCTCCCTGGGAGTCTCAGGGGAAGAACTGAAGTCTTGGCTACATTTGCAGCTGCAGCAAAGCTCTGGGGTTAAAATAATAGTGGGAGTAGTAATAATAATAATAGTCATCATCATCATCATCATCTGATAGATTGGCAGTAACCACAACTCCTCTCCGGCCTTCCCCCATCGTGTCCCTTGGCTGTCACTGGTGGCTTCCCATCCTGCCCCCAGCAATGCTGGGCACCCAGCTGGACAAATTGAAGTTGTTTGTTCTTACTGGGGACTTGTCTTTCCCTTTGACTGTCATGATGGGACTTTTCCACTCATGATCAGAAATCCAGAGGTGATGCACAAATGATTTGTTGTCTGGAGGCAACAGCGGCTGCCTGGGAGGCAGAGCTCAGTGCTGACACTGATGAGGCAGAGCAGGACAGAAAACCTGCCTGCAAGAGAAATGTAGGAGAAAAAAGGGTCTTTTGGAGCTGTTTTCTCTGAGTTGTATCCATTTCCCAAAACAGAATCAGCCAGAAGAAGCTTATGATCAAAGTGTGTGTCTGAAGAGATGCTGGAAGTGCAACGGGAGATTAAACACATCAGGCATCGTGTGAGGAGCACGGGGAGGGTTTGGGGCTGCTGAGACCAGCAAAGGGAAGGAATGAAGGTGAAAGGAAAGCTGAAACAGGCAGCTACAGGGGGGGAAATGGGCTCCCTGGGCTAAGTGTTGGGCTAAAGCAGGATGGACAATCTCAGCCTCCCTGGAAGGGAGGGAGGTGCCCACGAGGCTCCCCCAAAGCCTTTCTCCTCTACTGTGCATCTTCAGGCTTTTCTCAGTCCTTCAGGTTTCAAATGATAACACAAATATTCTTCACAGCTATAAAAATGTGATTAAGCAAAGGAAAATCAGAAATACTGAAGTTTTATACTGTATAACTTTTCTGCCATGAGAGTATTTAAATTGCATTTTGTCGCCTATGATGGATCTGTCACCCCAGGAGCAGCAGATCCTGAGCTTGGCTCTGGGAATATTAAAAAAGCTCTTCCACAGGTTCATATATTTCAATCTTCTGGGACTCACTGGGCTGGCACTGCCAGGGCTGGCAGCTAAGTGGGTAAAAAATTAGCTATTTATTTATTTCCTCCCCCTGCACACTCCCAGCAGGAGTATCACAGTCAGAGTGGCTGGGGCTGAATCTAATAAGGGATCCACTGATGGTATTAACTAACCTTCTCCTTGGAGAGGAGTGTGAGGGGCTCAGCTGACAGTTTGATTTGTTAACCTGGATCATGTCTTTGCCTCCCCCTCGTGCCCCTGGACTCTGAGGTCACAGGGGGACTGTGGATGCACTTCCCACTGCTGGAGAGGGCTGCTCCTCTGCTGAGCCCTGCTCGAGGAATCATGGAATGGGCTGGGTTGGAAGGGACCCTAAAACCAGCCAGTGCCACCCCCTGCCATGGGCAGGGACACCTTCCACCAGCCCAACTGCTCCAAGCCCCGTCCAACCTGGCCTTGGACACTTCCAGGGATCCAGGGATCACAGCTGCTCCGGGCAACCTGTGCCAGGGCCTCCCCACCCTCCCAGGGAAGGATTCCTTCCCAATATCCCATCCATCCCTGCCCTCTGGCAGTGGGAAGCCATTCCCTTGTCCTGTCCCTCCATCTGCAGATCCAGCAGTCCTGCTCCTCTCCAGGGATTCATCCATAAAAGCACCAATACCAAATGCTGCCTTTTCCTCAGCAATCTGCTCAATGATTGCTGTGGGATTGCAAGAGGATTGGAGCATCCATGGGGGTGAGCATGGAGGAGGGGCTGGAGCTCAGGATGGGCAGCCCAGGGTCCTTCCCACGGCCAGGAAAAATGCCCCCTCTCCAATCCCCAGCAGAAACTGTTTCCTTCCTTCACCCCCATCTGTGAGGTCTCCTTAGAGGTGCATGTGGCTGCATCCTGCATCTCCGAGTGTGTAACCTTGGATTTTCACTTTTAAAATTCAAATTAGTCATTCTTGAACATCTCCAAGTAGACTGATGATTCATCAGCTCTTGAACTGCTTAAAGCTGTCGGAAAAAACTGCATTTGTTGGGGCCTGGTTCTGGAGATGCATTTGTTCCCACGTAGTGCTCATGTTTGAGATATTTTCCCCTTTCTGCAGAAAATGTCATGCTTTTCTAAACTAATCCACTCTTATTTGAAAACTATAAAATATCATCAAAACAGGTACAAAACCCAGCCACCAAAAATTCTCAGGTGTGTTCTGTTTTGTAAATCAAAAAGGCTTGGTGGGGATTTATCATACCTTATTTGTTGGCAGAAAGTTATTGTAGGAAATGAAACGAGGAGAGGGTGCAAATAAGAGATGTTTTGGTCAAGTATTTTCATATCCAATTGTCTCATTTTTCCTGACTATATTTTCTCTGTTCTTTGGGTAAGATTCACCCCAGGTGTAAAGCTTCCATTTGGGAGTGTTTTCATATCTCTATTTTTTTGCTTTGCAAGTGGAACTATTGATTTTGGCCTGAATAATATTTTTAAAAAGGCATCTGGGGGGATAATAAACCAGGCAGGAGCTTTGCTGTGATATATCACCTATAATCTGTAAATCAATGAAAACCTTTATTTAACGTGTTGAGAACCAAATTAATTCAATGTAATTAACACTGCAAGCTGTAAAAAATATTTATGAGAATTAAATTTTAATATGCATTTCCTGAAGGCAGAGTGAAGCTGCTTCTCTCTTAAACAAAGGTGGCATCTCCTCTTTGTCCCCCAACTCAGAGATAATTTTTTGGGGGGAAGAAAAGCAGAGCAGAGATAGCTTTGGTTAGGAGACATTCTGTGAGTCCAGCTTTGCTCTCCACCTCAGCATTCTGGTGTTCTCAGGAGGATGGTTTGTGCTGTTTGTATTCTAAACAAGAAATCCTGATCTTTCAGGGAGATATATTTGAATATATGCAGCTTCTTTCTAACGTGCACCTGGAATTTTGCCCATCCCTGCAGTATCAGGGCAACCCCTTCCCTTTGCTCCTGCCCTCAGTGGCAGCTCCAGGAGCTGCTGCTCTGCCTGGGCTTGCAGACATGGCCTGAGGCACCCAAAACTCCAAGGGCATGGTTTTCAAGTGTTTCCTCCTCTCCCAGGTCTCAGTGACCTGTGGAACAAGAACTCTGCTCTCCTGCTGTGGGTTCCCCACCCCTCAGCATTCCAGGGGCTCGGAGCAGGGAGTGGGACCAGGCACAGAGCAAGGGATCCCCTTCCTTCTTCCCACCATTCCAGGGCTGAGCCAGCTGGGAGCCTGGGGACAGCCCTCAGTGAGCAGGGACCCCAGGCCACCACAGGCCGTGTCCTGGCTGCCACATCTGGCCAGAGGTGCCTCCAGCACGGTCCCACCAGCCCTGGGATCAAACCTCAGCCAGGGCTGGAGTGACTGTCAGGGAATGGTTTGGGCTGGAAGGCACCTAAAGTACCATCCAGTCCAACCCCTATGGGCACCTTCCACTAGCCCAGGTTGCTCCAAGCCCTGTCCAACCTGACCTTGGCCAGGATTAGGCCACGGCAGGGCAGCCCCAGCCACCTGTCTGGGTCCAGCCTGGAGAGAGATGGTGGTCCCCTCAAAGCTGTTCATTTTTGCTGTTTTGTTTGCTCTCCTGCCTGGATTCCTGTTCCAGTCTGACCCTGCTTGTTTGGGGCTTGTGGGGGTTTGTTCGAAACACTTTTTTGACATTGGAAAATACCTGATGAATTCCTTCAGTGCTGTGAGGGCTGTGACTGAGAAACATTGCTCAACAGTAGAATCATTTTATTGTCTGAGTTTCAGAGGAAAAGTTTCATTGGCCAAAAAAAAAAAGACTACATGAATTGATGTAATTTTTACTGTAAAATTGGTTAAGAAAAAGCTCCCAATGTTTTAAATTGAGCTTTTCCTTTTGAGCATATGTGAGGGAGGGCAGCGGGTGGAGGGGACAGTGCCTGGCTCACCTGGCAGCTCCCTGGTTTGCCCTCACAAGAGGAGAGCCCCAAGGGAGGTTTTGGAAAGTACCAGCAGGTCAGGTGTTCCTGAGCAGAGCCAGGGGTTTCCTCTGGGCAGAGCAGAGAGTTGCACTGTCCCTCCCTCCCGAGGTCTGAGGGCTCCCAGGGGATCCCAGCTGACCAGCTCATCCCTGCCTGCCCCAGAGGAAATCAAGGGAAGGACTGTAAATGCTGTGAGATGCTGTTCTGACAGCCCCTGGTCTGCTGGGCACTCATGGAATCATTAAGGCTGGAAAACACCTCCAAGAACTGGATGGTCTTAAAGGTCCCTCCCAACCCAGCCCATCCCATGACTCACTCGTGGCTCTGTGGCCCCAGGCTGAGCCCTGTCCTGCAGCACATGATGCTCCCAAGTCCATGTGTTTATATAATGTGCAGCCATGGTGTATTTATAGTTTTGTCACTGTACAGTCAAGCATCTGTTCTCAACTGTGACACAGTTTCTCCTTGGATGGAGATTTGGGTGGGTTTGTTCTGGATCAGTGAGCAGAGTGCCAGGACCTCGCTGTGTTCTGTGCCAGGCGTTCTGTGCATCTTCCCTCTGGGGGATGGATGAGCCCTGGGTGGAGCCCAGCCTGGCCCTGTGGCTCCAGCTGGGAGGGCTTGGGTTTGCTGTGTTTGCCTGGCACCAGCTGCAGTCCCTCCTGCTGCCTTTACTAACCAAACTCCACTTCCCATCCCGGGAACACAGTGTGGGAGCTGCTTTCTGAGCAGCTTCTTGTCCTTTATTGGTTTGTTTGCTTTCCTTGACACACCTTGTTCCACACCTGGGTGAGCCACACGTGCCTGTGCTGAAGGAGCTTCCCCCAGTTCCATTCCAGCCCATTCACTGGGGCCTTTTTTCAGTTCTACTGCTGAACCCACCACTGGCTGTGGCTCCTGCAGACTCTCTGTCCCTTGGATCCCAAAGGAGAGGTGCCATAAATGTTCAGCATTCCCACAACTGGACCTGGGAAAAGCCTTACCTTCCTGTGGCTCTACTGGGCTTTTTTTTTTTCCTTTTATTTTCTTTTTTTTATTTTATCTTTTCATCTTGGTCTGCTTTGAAAACACCCATGATGAACTGTGCTGATCTTCCCAGGCCTCACACCTTGCCCAGGTCTGTCAGAGCACCCAGCAGCCCCTTCCACTTCCAAGGTTTCAGTTCCATGTTTGAAGTGTTGTCTGAAGGATTCAGATGAGGGAAAATGTGCAGTTCTTGGTATTTCTCGGAGCTGAATCTCTCATCTCTGTTATTCACCTCAGGTTCCTTTTGGATTTTCTTTGAGTTTAGCAATTAAATATATATCAAAAGCCTCTTGGTACTCTGGCACCTCTGAAAGCTGGTGTGTTCAAGCATTCCTGCTTTCCCTGGGAGGCTGGTGGAGTTCAGCCACTGGTTTTGTAAATCAGTTTGGTGTTTTGCTGGACAGCATAAATTTGATAACACAATAATTTTTTATATTGGAATTATTTTAAAATTTCTACTCAATCTAAATCTGGGCTGGCAGTGACTGAAAACGGTGTCTGTTGCTGCTTCTGGGGAGCCTCACACCTCACTGAGCTTGGAGGGAGACTGGAGTGTGAGATTGTAATAAAAGAGGTTTATTGGCTTATAAAACTGACTGAGCAGAGAGAATCGGTACCAAACGGGGGTTTTGGCAATCACCTTGTGAACTTCGTGTTCCTTTGTTTGTACGAGAGCAAGTGATGTGTTTGCAAATGCAGCTGATCTCTTACCCTGCAGGGAGAGTTGAGGGGACAGAGTGTCCTCGGCCCCCAGGGCTGGGGAGGGACCCACGTGTTCAGTGCTGGGGGAGAACAAATGCTGCTGAACTTTGCAGAGTGTTTATTTCCCGGGGGCCAGGACGTTGTGGGAAGGTGCAAAACAAATCAGGATGTTTGTGGACAGCAAAAGCTGACTTGCATTTTCTTTATATTGAAGCCATAAAGCTTTATGATGAGCTTTATGATGAGCTGCAGCTCATTCCAGCACTGTTCCAGAGTGTGGGAGACTCCAGGGAGACCTGAGCCTGCTCCGGGATGTCCCAGCCCCAGGGTTTCCATTGGAATCTCACACCTTTGGCCAAGGGGTTTGCTGTGGATTGAACCTGCCTGAAGTGGCTTGTGTGGGTGCCCTTTTGCTTGGTTCAGAAGTGCAGACGCTGCCTTCCCTTCCCTGTGCTCCCTGTGCCCACCTCCCAGTGCCGCCTTGGACACAGAGAGCCTGGAATGCAGCCTGCAGAACAAAACATCCTGCCTGAAACCTCCTTTCAGTCTGGTTAGTTGTGAATAACCCAGATTTTATGGTCTTTGTATCAAAGATATATTTTGTTTTAAGTGGTGTTTTTGTTTAAAAATGCAGTTTAGCGATAAGCAAATCGCTCTCATTTTCTCCTAATGATAGAGTACAGTAATATTGTTAAATTTGCTCTCCCATTTATGCACCATCATTTTGAAATCAGATCTGAGAACATCTTTTACCTTCAAACCTTTATTTTCCCTTCCCTTTGATACTTGGTTTTTATTATCCATATCATTTAATTACAAGTGCGGTGCTTCCCGATAGGACTTTTGTGAGGGAGTGTTTTCACAGCAGCTTTGCTTTGTGCTGTAACAGAAATATGATTTTCTCTTCTCGAAGCTTAATCCAGCATTTAAATGCACGAGGCCCCTTTCTCACTCCTGCACAATCACCTGCTGCGTTCAGGGCAGGTTTGATGGGGTCAGTCTCTGGGTGTCCCGGGGTGTGGATGCTGCTCGTGCCTTCCCATTCCCTGTGCTCCCCTGGCAGTGCCCACAGTGCTCTGGAGCCTGGCAGGGCTGTTCAGCTGCCACGTGTCACTTTGGGTGCTGGTCAGACCCGTGTCCCTGCCCAGGACAGGTGGCCAATGTGGCTCCGTGTGACAAGCAAGAGGTGGGATGAATTTTCCATGCGTTCTTGGATGGGAGGTTTGGCTCTGCCCTCTGAGGGGGGTCAGCCCCTGACCTCCTGCCGGGTGTGCAGGGCTGGGATGTGCCCAGTGCCACTGCCCAGTTGTCCCAGGGCTCTTCTGGGGGTGAGGGCTCTGTGCCAGCGTTGGACTCCAGGGTGGGCTGGGGTGGCACAGCTCCCACAGCCACTGCACATTCCAGGTTCCTGTGGCCACCAAACCCCCCTGATAAATAACAATTGACTAAATGAGAATTGCTTATTTTACCCTCCAGATTTCTTTGTGATCCTTTAAAAAAAGGTGCTCTTTAGTCATTGCAGCACTTGCTCCCCCCGTGTTACCCGAGCAGAGCACGGTCAGAGCCGTTGGCATTCCCAGGCTGTGTGTGGGGTGTGTGTGTGCAGGCAGAGCTCCCCACCAGGAATTGTTGCTGTAGGAGTCCTCACAGGGGGGTACGTTTATGGAGACACTTGCAGGGTTCCTGACTGGCTGTGAAATCCCACCCAGCCAGATCCTTGCCCAGCCCGGGTGTCCCAGGTGGCACCAAACTGCTCCCAGTGGAAGCTGCCCTGCTCCTGGGGGTGCTCCGTGGTGGATCATCCTCTCAGCATCCGAGGGGCAGCCTGAAACCTGCTACACGAGTTCAGCTTGTGTTTAAGCTGCAGGGAAGATAAATAGTTTATATACGTGGCTGAAAATTAGCAGCACTCGAAGCACCTCAGGATGGGGTTGGCTCTTTGCTGAAAGGTTTCCATTTCCAAGGGGGAAGGATGAGGAGTTTGATTTATGTTTATTGCAGCCCATGAGAAGCCAGATCAATGCTGCAGTACACCCTCATTACACCCAGGAGCCAGGTTTGCAGCTCTGGTTTGAATTACTGATGTAACTTCCTGGGAATGATCGGCAATAATCGGGAAGATGAAAAGAAAACAAAGAGAACAGAGGTAGTTGAGTGAATCTGTGGTGGATCTGCTGAGTAGGCAGTGGGCAGCGTGAAGTCTGGGACTGGTGCCTCTGAAAATTAAATATTCTTGGATCTCTGTGGCTGCTGCCTTAGATAAATACCTCGTCTGTGTGTGTGTGTGTCGAGCCAGCAGCTTTAGAGATGGTTACAGATCCGTAAATCCAAGAGCTCCTCGGGACTGAGCAGCACCACTGGGAAGAGTCTGTGCAGGACTGGAGGCAGGGGGGTGAGACTGAGGCTTGGGCTGAAGTGGCACCACACCCCAGCAGTGCCCTGAGCTCCTCCTGGCACTGGGGATGGACTCGAGGGGAGCCACAGCCTCACCCCTGCACCTCAGGGACACTGGGAAATGCAGAAGGGTTCCTGTGACACCCTGTCCCCAGCCCTGGCTGCAGCACCCACGGCAGCAGAGCACCCAGAGGTGGCTCAGGGATGGGGACCCACCTGCTGGGTGGCACCTGGGCCATTTGGCAATGGATGTGGGGATGGAGAGAGAGGTGGTGGCAGGGAACTGGAGAGCAGATGGGATTTTGTGTGCAGGGGGGTGAGGATGTGGCGTGGATTGTGAATGAGGATGCACAGAGGAAACCAGGAACTGTCCAGGACCACGTGCCTGTGCCCAGGGCCACCCAAACAGCCCTGACAGCCCGAGCTGGAGTGCTCTGTCCTCCTCCAGAGCTGGGAATGCTCCAGCCCTGAGAGTGAGGAGCTCTCCAGGGCAAAGGAGAGGGCAGGAGGGTCTGGCAGCTCCCTCCTTCTCCATCAGTGCAGAAGGTGGAAGAGCCATTGTTTAAAGCATCTGCTTCAGTATTTCTGAAGCTGTTGCTGGATTCATTCCAGATGAATCTAAATTGGAAGGTGTTGCAAGTGCCAGATGGAGCAGGGATATGTAACGGAGAAGTATGAAAGGCTTGGAAATACAGGCAATGTCTTCAAAGATAAAGCCAGAAAAAGAAAAGCTTAGCAGGCCTTGAGGGGAAGAAACCAAAGACCTGGTCTTTGGTGGGAAAGAGGGACATGAAAGGAGCTGTGACAAAGGATGCAGGCAGCTATAAATCAGGTGGGAACATTTTCATCACTGTTCTTTGGTCTAAATGGGGCTGGTTTATTGTTGTTGGGCACTTTTGTTCAATTGTAGCCTATTAGCTCTGCTGCAGCCCTGATGAATAAGAAAAGTGAGAAACAAATGCATTTTTCTGCCTCTGCCCTGGCCTGAGAAGCTCTGCTCCTCATCCTCTCCCCTTCCTGCACCATGCTTGTCCCAAATCATGGAATCCTTGCAGTTGGAAAAGTCCTCTGAGATCAAGCCCAACCATTCCCCAGCACTGCCAAGGCCACCACTAACCCATGTCCCCAGTTGCCACATCCACATGGCTCTCAGGTCCCTCTGGGGATGGTTGGGTCCCTCTGACCTGCCCTGCTGCTTGCAGGGCACAGCAGCTCCTGTGCCCTGGTGCCACACTTGTTTGGAATCGCCCTTTGCAGAGGGTTTTGCTCCACTTTGACTGTCATGGCATGATGTTGTTAAATTATTAATGCAGAGTCTGAGAGGGGCCTGTGTGAGCAGCTGAAGGACATCACTTATGGGCTTTGATGCTTTGCAGTCTGCACAGAGCCCTTTGGCCCAGGAGCTGGACAAGCAGCTCCTCTGTCCCCATGCAGAGGTGGGTGTGGGGCTCTGTGGTGATAACTGCAATAGATAAGGCTGATATTTAGCAAGTAGCTCTACATTAAAATTTTGATTTAGGTACTTGAGTGCACATCACAACAGAATTTGCTTCTAATTCAATATTCATGCTGGATGACAGTCATTAATAGTAATTATCTCAAGGAACAATTTTAATGAGTCTCTTCCAATTTTCATTCAATGTCCCTTCTGGAAAAAAAAAATCTCCTTCTGAAAGGTATTGAGAATGTTTTTCACCCCCCAAAATTATTATTTGTGAAATTCTTCTTCCTTGGCATTACCATAGAAATGATGGCACGGTCATGAGGCTGCATTGCAGTTTTATTTTCTGTTTAGATTATGTGTAATACAGTGTCCAGTATTTGCATATGAATTTGCCAACACCACCAAAGCAATGAATGTGTTGTGATTCAGAAAATAATTGTAGAACATAATATTGTGGCTGCATTTCTAGAAAGCAAAGAGCTACTCCATGTCCCATCGTGCTGCTCTGGAATGTCCCAGAGCTCCAGAGCAGCCACTGGGCTTTGGGCATGGGCATGACCCTGCTGGGGGGTCCCCAACCCATCCCTGTAAATCCCCACAGCTGTAACTCCTCTGCAGTGCTCCTCTCCAGTGCAAATGAGGATGGTCTGACCAGCAGGTGGAAGCAGAGAAAAAAAACCTCTCCAAGGCTCTCCTGTGTGTTTCCAGGCTGCTCACAGAGGGGTTTTTCAAAGCTGCAGACCAGCAGGGCATGTAAAACACTGCCTCATTTCCTGGCCCTTGCATCTGGTCCATCACAGCCTGGGGTGGGGGATGTTTAACAGCTTCCCCTGCTGTTCATTGCTGCCAGTGGGCTTTTGCTTCCTTTAATCCTTCCCTGCTTTTACACCTCATGAGCACCAGGAAAGCAAGTTTGCAGTCAGACCCTCTGCTGGTGCTGCCATTTATTATGTTGAGTTGCCATTTCCCCAAAACACAAAAGGCCTTGGAGAAGCATCAGACACAGGGTTGGTACAGACAGTCTGCAGGCAAGACTGCAGGGCTGAGACAAGTTCACCCTCCAGATCAGCTGTGGTTGTTTGAGGAGCTGTGGTATCTCTGGGAGCTGTTCCCCAGTAGATCCTTGTCTCCTGGCAGGTGCTGTTGCCTCGTCCTGCTCCCCATCCTTGCCTGTAGCAAGAAAAGAGATGAATATTTGCCTCAGTGTGAGGGGTGGGTGGGTGAGGGCTGGCAGAAGTGGTGGTCTCTGGGGTTCAGGTGGGCTTTGGGGTGTGGTGTCTGGTCAGAACCGAGAGTTCATCTCTGTAACCATCACATGTGTTCGTGTTCTTTGGTGAGAGTGAAGCTCTTGCTGCTCTGATTTGTGTGTCAGGTGTCTCACAGTGCTGGGAACTGAAAAATTAGGCATATCTAGAGGTACTAGTTCATTAAATCATGGTGGATGTCAAGCAGTGGTCATCCTCAGTGGGGAAGTAGGAGTGATGTTTACCCTTGTTCTGAATCAGTATGAGTTGATCATGTAATCTAAATGTATCTCATGGTTTTCTCCTCAGGAAATGGTTTAATTTCTTTGTAATTGCAGTAGTTTTTAGCTTTATCATTTCCAAGTATTGGCAGTGTTTGCAGAGGGGTAAAAAAGCATTGCAAAAGGAAATAAATACAAAGATGTAATGCTTTATGCATAATAAAAGTGCATTTAAGCTCTAACATGTCATATAATCGTTCAGCCATTTCACAAACTGATGAATTCCTGAGCTCAACTCCTTTGGAGGGGGAGTAGCAACGTGAAACCTGGAATAAAGATCCCAAACCAGGAGCCAGCTCATTGGTTTAATGGGTCTTTCTGTATTTCTCCGTGCTCAATGCTCTGTGCTTGGGAGGTCAGGAGCAGGAGATGACAAACTCCAGCTCTCAGTGTGTGATGCAGGAGCTCTGTGTGTGTGTTTTATAACAATATTTACCCACAAAGACAGTGGCATCAGTGTTTGAGGTGCAGAGCCAGCAACACCATGAGCAGGCAGGCGATGCCCCTCACTGCTGGAGCTGGAATCAAACACCAGCCCCTAGATCAGAGTGTTCCCATTAATGGCTGTAAAAGCATCTCTGAAAGCTGGATGGGATGTTGGTTTTTTTTTGAGTGAATGATGAAGGCATCTTTTATCCTTAAAATATTTACAGATTTTTATTATTTCATACAGGGAAAGAAATTACCCTTGTTAGTGTCAACTGAGGCGTGATGGAGCTCCAGGAGCAGTTGTTCTCACTCTTATTAGAGAGATCTTCATATCAATCCTCACTTTATGGATTGTAATAGAGCTGCTGTAACAGCAGTAATTGGGGAAATTAGTTTGGACGGTTGCATTAATATTCATGCATTCCTGCAACAGCTCTGTGCTAATTAGTGTCTCTTCCTGCTCGATTATGGTGGCAAAATGGGGTGGAGTGACTCTCCAGGGTTAACCTGTGCCCTGACCGTGGTGCCCAGGCTGGGACGGGAATGTCTGGGGTGGCTGTGCCGCCGTTCCCGGGAAGGGGCACTGCTGGGGCATCCCAGGGCAGGATCCACAGGAGTCCTGAGCTCCATGGGCATGAGGAGGATGTGCAGGTTTGCTCCTGGGGAAGCAGAGAGTCACGTTGTTGGCTGTGATTATTCTGCAGTAAGCGGGAGAGAGCCGGGATCTGGGGAATACTCCTCTGCATTGGCCTAGATATGGGAGAGGGGGTCGGAGAGAGCTTTTTCCATCTCTAATTTCCATAGTCCTAGAAGGTACCAATGGGAGAACTGAGATTTTCCTGCCTTATTAAGTGAGTTTTGCTGTCATGGTTTTTTTCCCCTTCTCATTGAGAGCTCTAAAATGAGCACAGGGAAGTTGGTGCCCTTGGTCTGGGGGCAGCAAAGGGACAGCCCTCCCTCACTGTGTCACCCAGGAGGTTGTTGCTTTGTCCTGCTGTGTTTTGAATGGATCTGTAGGTGTGGAGCACTAACACAGAGGATTTGGGGACACACTGCTTGTATACAAAGCCTTATAGTCCCCATGGGGTTCAAACAGTCCCCACTCTTGAGGAACCTGTGCAGTGGTGTCTCATCTCATAGCACTGAGCCCCAAACCCTGCTCTGTTCCCCTTGGCAGGACTTGTGTTCTCCCAGGAACAGGACAGCCTCCCCATCCCTGTGGCACAGCTCAGAACAGCCTCTCCATCCCTGTGGCACAGCTCAGAACATGCTCCCATCGGGCACCTCCTCGTTCCTGCTGGGCTGGGGTTGTGTCTGGGGCACCTTCAGGAGGCTGCAGTGGTGAAGAGAACCCTACCAGGAGATCTGCAGGGCTCTTGCCATCTCATTAAGCCAAAAACAGTGAGAGGGGAGGTAAAGGAGCAAATATAGGTAATTCCAATACTCCATAGTAACACCCCCATCTGCTTCTCCAACCTGGGAAGAGTTGAAGGCAGCAGGAGAGCAGGGGAAGGAAGGATCCAAAGATCACTTGTCTCTGGTGTGCTGGGCTGTGCCAGGCCCCTTCCTGGATGGATTTGCCATTCCCTGGGGTTGGATTCCTGGGGTAGCAGGGGGCTCTCCTGCCCCAGGGGTCTGTGCCAGCCTCGCTCTCCTGAGTGTGCAGGTGATTAAAAAGATGCAGTAGCATTGCAGTGACTGTTTCCTCGAGCTGCATCTCTGCACTAATTAATCCAGGCTCTCTGTAGGATTGCTCTCAATTACGCAGTGCTCCTTCCTCTCTGTCTCCTGCTTTCCCATCCCACCTGGCATATGGTGCTGCAGTCTGGGCTGCCACTGGAGCTGGATCAGCCTGGAAAAACACTCCCCATGGAAGTATGAGCACCCACAGGTGCTGGGGCTTGTACAACAACATAGACAATCCTTTCAAATTCTTTTTTTTTTTTCCCTCTTCTTCTTTCCTTTTCCTTGACAGGAAAGGGATGTGATGTGCTTCACTCAGCCTCTTTCACAAACAAATGAATAAATAAAATAAAGCCGTAAATGATTCGAGCATTTCTCTTGAAAGCTTGAAAGGGAGAAATAAGGAGAAAATGCTATTAGTTCTATTTTTAAAGACTTGAGAGCTCTGGGATGCCATGGTGATGGAACTGGTGTAAGCACCTCGATAGATACAAATCTCCTGCATGCCTGGAATAATGGAGATGGACCAGGACAGTGTGCAAGTGGAGAGGATTCCTGTTTATCTAGTTTCCCTGTCAACTTTCTGTTATTAAACATGGTGATTCCAAGCTGTCAGCATGGATGTTAAAATCTTCTGGCATTTCTGGCTATGAAAAGTCTGCAGGAAGACAAAACCCACAATGCTGCTGCTCCACACGTGTGTTCCCAGTGTGGTGGGAGCTGAGAGCGGATGTGGGGCACTGGGAGGGATGTGGGGGACTCGCCAGCTGTGCAGCCCAGGGGCTGGTGGCCCCTGAGCCCAAAGGTGTGAGAGCAGCAGTGTCTGTGCAGGAGGGGCTGTGTCAGTGGAGGGGCTGGCAACCATTTTGAGGAGCTCCTCAGCAGCTCCAAAAAAAACCCTGTGAAGAGCTTGGGAAGGGATGTTTTGGGGGCTTACTGAAGCGCTGGAGCCCAGGGAGGTGGGCAGCACCCTTGACAGGAGGGGATGGCTGCTGGGGCTCCCCAGGCACAGGACAGGGCTGCTGCCCCCTCCCTGGCAGCTGGCATTCCCCAGCCAGGGACAGCAATGTTCCTGCTCTTTAGTGCTGCCAGGGAGCTGGCAGCTGGCAGCAATGCAGAACTAACTAAGGATACTCCCAGAGCACTGGTATTTAGGAGAGGGGGGGAAGCAGAAGAAAAGAAAGAGGCTTGAGTCACTCAGTTGTGACCATATAATGACTCTGTATACAAATTAGATGGATTCACATGGTGCTTATCTAAATGAGGTTGCCATTTTACAATGCTAATTTTCCTGTTGGTTGCTTGTGATACCAGAACACAGCGTATCAAAAAACATTCCTGTGCTTCTGGGCTCAGCAAACGTGGTGTGATGCAGTGCCTGGGTGAAGTGCAGGGTTAGCACAACCTGCCCAGCCCCATCCTCAGGAGCTGCCTGTCAGCCCGAGGGCTGGCACTGCAGTAATTAGCAGCAAGGCTGCAGATTCTGATGAAGGATGCACGAGGGGCTTGTTCCTGTGCTGTACTTTTACCCTCTGGAGGGATAAATAACTGGAGGGAAGGGAATTGGAAAAATAAGTAATGAAGGAGAAGGAAATAAACCCCATGCTCCTTTCTGAAGCTGACACCGAGGGATCTGACAGACACTTGTAAGATCTGAGTGTAGTAAGGAGGTGGCATTTCAAAAGCCACCAGCATCCTGATAAAATGCTGCTGTGCCTCAGAGGCAGAGCAGGAGGGGCAACAAAGGAGCAGGAGTCACGTGCTGAGCGTTTGGAAAAATGTCTGAGCTTTTATTTGTCACTCATGTTTGATTAGGGCTTATCCCAGAGAAGTGAGTCCCAGTTTGCTGCTTGCCTGGCAAAGCTCACACTGACATTCAGCATCCGTGTGGGGACTTTATTCAGTCAAAATTGTCAATGTATTTTCAAGTGGAGAGTAAAGGCACCTTCTCCCTCTCCATCCTCCCTGTCCTCCCCTTCCTCTCCTCTTCCCCCTGTTCTCATCTTCTCTCCCCTCTCCTTGTTTGTGGAATTGGAGCTGGAAGGGCCCAGCTGCTCCTGCAGTGAGCTCAGCCTCTGCTATGGCTTTGGGCTTCTGTAAACACGGGTCATGGAGTTGTCTAATCCCTGTCAGCCAGGCTGCTGAGCTGAGCCTGGCCCTGCTGGTCAGGGCCTGATGGGGAGATCAGAGCCCCTCACCACCATCCAGAGCCCCTCACCACCATCCAGAGCCCATCGCCACCATCCAGAGCCCATCGCCACCATCCAGAGCCCA